>NC_081562.1:128936142-129167163 GCF_022355385.1 Mustela nigripes
AAGTGGAAGGCAGCCGCTTAACCAACTGAGCCACCCAGATGTCCAAGAAATTACGATTATAGACCAATATTCCTCATGAATATAAATGTAAAAATACTTAACCAAATGTTAGCAAATAGAATGGAAGAACATATAAAAGGATAATGTATGGGGCGCCTGGGTGGCTCAGTGGGTTAAGCCGCTGCCTTCGGCTCAGGTCATGATCTCAGAGTCCTGGGATCGAGTTCCGCATCGGGCTCTCTGCTCAGCGGAGAGCCTGCTTCTCTCTCTCTCTCTGCCTGCCTCTCCATCTACTTGTGATTTCTCTCTGTCAAATAAATAAATAAAATCTTAAAAAAAAAAAAGGATAATGTATCATGTTTATGGGTTATGTTGTGTCCCATTACCAAATTTATATGTTGAAGTCCTGACACCCAGTACTTTACAACGTGAGTATATTTAGAGTCAAGGTCTTTAAAGAAGTAATTAGGTTACAGGGAGGTCATTAGGGGAACCCTAATCTAGTGTGACTGGTATGTCCTGGTAAGATGAGATTTGGACACAGATATCCACAGAAGGAAGTTTCTGTGATGATCCAAGAAGACGATGACCATGTGCTAGCCACAGAGACTGGAAACAGATCCTTCCTTCATGCGCAGAAGAAAGCGCTCCTGCTGACACCTTGATCTGGGCCATTTAGTCTCCAGAACTATGAGGAAATAAATTTCTGTCACTTAAGCCACTCAGTCTGCAGCCCAATAAAACCAATATGCATTATAACCAAGAATTAATGGAAGAAAGAAAAAAAATTATATGATTATTTCAAATTGTTTCAAATTTTAGAAAAGACATTTGAAAAATTCAAAGCCTGTTTATAATTACAAATTTTCAGCAAACTAGAAATAAAAGGAAACGTTCTCAATCTGGAAAAGGGCGTCTACAAAAAATTTGAAAGGGAACCTTGAATACTTTTTGGAACAGGACAAGGGACACCTGCTCTCACTACTTCTTTTCCATATTGTATTGAGGAATATAGTGCAATAAAACAAGAAAAAGGAATAAAAAACCCAATAGTAGAAAGCAAGAAATGAAACTTATTTTCATTTGCAGATGACATGTTTACATATGGTAAAAACAAAAAACAAAAAACTACAAAACAAAACAAACCCTAGGGAGAATGAACAAATTCTCAGGATACAAGGTCAATATGCAAAAGTCACATATACCTCTCTAAATAATAACAAACACTTGGAAAGCAAAATTAAAAAAAAAATTTGCAAGAACATAAATCTTAAAATTCTCAGAGATAAATTTAACAAAAAATGTGTAGAAAAAATGTGCGAGATTGCTTTACTGAAAACTATGAAATATTGCTGTTCATGGATTGGAAAACTCAGTATTTGCTAAGGCATCCATTCTCCCTAATTTCATTCAATGCATTCAAAATACAGCATTGTGGGGTCAAAGTTGACAAGCTGATTCTAATATGTTATGGAAATGCAAATGACCTAGAATAGTCAAAACAATCTTGCAAAATAATAGAGCTGGAGGACTTGTAATACTTGATTTTGAGACTTTTAAATTATGGCAACCAGGGCGCGCCTAGGTCGCTCAGTTGTGTAAGCATCTGCCTTCCACTCAGGTCAGGATCCCAGGGTCCTGGGACAGAGCCCTGCTTCAGGCTCCCTGCTCTCAGCTCAGCAGGGGGGCCTGCTTCTTCCTGTACCTCTGCCTCTCCCCCTGCTTGTGTGTGTGCTCTCTGTGACAAATAAGTAAAATCTCCAAAAAAAAAACCCCAAAACCAAAAACCAAAAACAAAGTTAAGGCAACCAAAACATTATGACAGTAGCATCAGAATAGCCTAGAAGTAGTCCTATGCTTATGTGGTCAGTTGATTTTGACAAAGATGCCAACGCACTTTAAAAGGAAAGGTGTTGGAACAACTGGGTAAATTGGAAAAGTTGATCGGAAAATTTTAAAAGGTGGCATTTGTGGCCCAGAGAAGTTAAATAAATTACTCAAAGTCCCACAGATGGGCCATGACTCCTAATTTGGTGGTTTTGAGTGGTTTCTATTGCCCACAAAGCTTCTTTTGACAGTAGTTTGGTATATTTATCTTTAGTTTGTATGCAATGTAGCCTGAATTTACATGGCTAGGTAATTTTTCCAGTATGTTTCTGATATCTGTTTCATTACAAAGGAGTGAGATTTGATCGTAGATGTGCTCCTAGAATGGCACACACCTAGCTAGCCACAGGAGCTAGAGTCTGATCTAATCAAAAGTCCTAACAGCGGGATCTTATCTCTCAAGGGTGGTCTTTACCTAGCACTTTCTTAATGCTATTAATACCTATATTTTCTCATTTACTTCTTTGAGTTATTTCCTTTTTTGGTGATGCTCCTGAAATGAGCAATGAAAAAGAATAACTTAAAAAAAAGCTGTTTCTCGGGGCGCCTGGGTGGCTCAGTGGGTTAAAGCCTCTGCTTTTGGCTCAGGTCATGATCCCGGGGTCCTGGGTCCATCCGGCTCTCTGCTCAGTGCAGAGCCTGCTTCTCTCTCTCTCTCTGCCTGCCTCTCTGTCTGCTTGTGATTTCTGTCTGTCAAATAAATAAAATCTTTAAAAAAAAAAAAAGAAAAAACGGTTTCTCTTATTTTGATAAATAACGAATCATAATTGGATTAAGGTAGAATTGGGTATTGAGGCAGATGGAAAAGAACTGACCGACAGCTTCAGGTCAGAAAACCATGGTGTCTGCATATCGCAAAGTTTTCTATTTTCTGAGCTTGAGTCCAGGAGATGGGTGATTTTTATTTTGTGAATCTGGTTTGGATATCTTTTGAAAATATTTTTTAAATATTTAATTATTAATATTAATTAAAATATTAACTTTAATTAATATTGGGGAAACATGGGAAAAGAAATTCTGATGATAATAGATGTTTGTAAAGGGAGGGCAAGATATGCTAGGCAGTGGGGTTTTAGAAAACAGCCCAAATTCCAGATTCTTGAGCTTGACGGCTTCATGTCCTTCATCTGCCAGGATGTGAGTTCCGACATGACCGAGAGTTACTTTGTGGAACTCTCCTACTAAGTGGGTTGAAACATTTCTAATACTTTGGGACTATGTAATATTTGCAGTTACAATTTCATAGGAAACTAGTATACCAGATACGGGAAAGAACTTTGAGATGTCGTTATCCAACCAAGTACAGAATATAGATGAAGTAGGCTTAGACAAGTTCGTTGACTTGATCAGGCTAACGCAGCCAGTAACTATTACAGGGAAGGAGTCCAGCAGGTGTTCTGATGTCAAGGGCAAAGCTGCTGTCATTATATCTTGACATCTTACAACTTCCATCCCCCTCACATCCCCAGCACATAGGTGGCTTTAATGATACAAAAGAATGTTAAATGGGACTTTACTGGTCTTGGGTTTTTTAGCTGAGAATAACGCATAATAAAGACCAGTGTTGGCAATTACATTTGCAGGATTTGGTAAGAAGGTGGCTGAGAGGTGATCACCACCCCACAGCTACCTCCAGCCACATGGAGGAAGAGCCCCCAGCCCCAGTCACCACAGAACCACTCCACTAAGACCTTCTGTCCATTTACCTTTTTTAAACTTCTCTTAGCCCCAACCCTAGAGGAATCATAACCAGTTTTTGGTTGGTAGAGGACATTGAGGGAGGAGAAAAAAAATGTCTAATCCAGTTTTTGAGTATCTAACTTTTTAAGTTCTAAGCTGTGGGGAAGGGGAGGAGCTAATGATGAGATGACAAATGGAAATTTTTAAAACCCACTGTGCATCATTTATTAATATTTATTTATTAATACCCAGGATACCTTAAAATTTATAGGCTATATCAGGGTAGGAAAGGGAGATCCACCAAAGAAGCTTAAAGAGAGTAGTGGAGAGAGAGTTCCTTCCCGTTCCTTCCTAACCGAGCCCAGCTGGTCCAAGACATTGGTTAAATTCCTCTGGGTGTTTACATACTCTTGAAGCATTTATACAGAGCTTGTCTGATTCACACTTGACTGGAGGGGGTTTCCTGATTCAGGGGAGTTTAGAGGTCATGGGGAGATGGTTTAATCTATCTTCTTGGAGACCACACAGGGCTACACTCATTGCAGTATGACTTATCAGGCCACTCTGAAGGAAAATGAATTTCTGACTCTGTCTTCTCAGATATGTTGGGTTCAGTTTATTAGGCAATTAAGCTTCCAGAATAGTCTTGGTCCTTGATTAGGAGGTGTGGTTTTTCAACAGAGGTGGCCCTAAATGGGAAGGAGTGTGCCTGTCAGGAATCACATTTCTCAATTTTTATAAACCCAGAATTTTAGTAGTTTCCTAAGTCATCAAAATTTCTGCGAGTATGCTTATGTGGTAAAGAAAAAATAATGAACAAGAAGGCCTTTCATGGAGTGAAACATTATGTAAGAACTTTAGGTTGTGTATAACACTCGTTGATTCTAGTTAATTCCATGAAACAATAAAACCTTAAACCTGACATCATCTGTAACTGGTACAATCTCTAAAGTCTGATTCTCTGCCTTAAGTTTTTGTTCTATTATTTTTAGCTTCAGGGGAAAGTATATTTTTAGCTTTCAAAAAATGCAATGATTACATAAATTCTTTTTGGCCCTGGTAATTTGGTTGGCAGCCCTTCTATCTGTGTGTATGTAGATGGTGGGAACATAGCTTTCTGATGAATTATTCTCTTCTCCCTTTGATAAAGGACTTTAAAATATATTATCACTCTTTCTTCAAATAGAAGTGGGTCATTATTTCCCCTACATTGTTCCCTCGAAAAGATGGAGTCTTTTCCATGAGCTGTGCAGATAGGACTATCAGCTTCACGTGTGCAATCAGCAGTGCCGTATCCTTTCTCATTGTTTCTAAAATCACCACGTGGCTCTAACCAGTTGTAAAGCTAGGGCTTAGGACAAAGCTTTGCTACCTAAGGTTCTGTCCTACTTCATTACTATGCTGGATGTTTACAAATTACATTCCTACCTCCCTGTCAAAACAGTCTCTGTTGGCCCATCCCAGGTCAAATTGTTCAAATTGTAATTTGAACAATCTAGAAGCCTAGATTGTTCAAATTACATAGACTGGTTCCTGTTCAAATTGTAATTTGAACAATCTAGAAGCCTAGATTGTTCAAATTACATAGACTGGTTCCTTCAATCTCTGGCTTCTCATTGGATCTGCCCAGTGGAAATCACCAGCAGGAGATTGTAGGGAGAAGGAGAGTGAAGCTGAGGTGTTTATTTTTGTGGTTCCTTTAAGTGCAGCCAACAGCAAACAGCGCATCCAGACTGAGGGCACAGCTCCTGTCCAAGGGCCCTTTCTGTCTGCGTGTTCATACAACTCTCTCCTTCTTTCAAGTCTAGGGATGGTGATGCACTGCTGTAACTAGTCCGGGTCAGTGCATTATCACTTGTGGGTCCCTGTCTCTGCCCTTACTTTATAAGTCGTCTCTTGGTTGCACGCCCAATGTGAGAGGGACATCCTTTATTGGGACTCTAGTACAATTTCACTCTAATGACTCCTCATGAAGAAACTTACAACAACCATTCCGACCCTCCAATGACTTCTGCTGTCACTTAATTAAAACCTTCTTTAACTCATTTCTATATCCCTATCACTTTCTAGAATCTTCTATTACAGACCTTTGGTTGTGAACAGTTGCAGAGCAAAGATTTGTATTTCTGTTGGCACCCCCTAAACCACGAGTTTTTCAGTTCTGTGTGTCCTCATCACTTGGTAAAGAGATTTTCTAGTATACAGACCTTTGTCAATATCCATTTATTTGGAAAAGGTCTGATAAAATGCACACAAAGATGAAAGTGAAATGGGAATAATTAGTTGCTTATTTGTTCTCCTACAGCAATTTTTATTTTAATGGGGATCAATATAGCATATCAATGAGCTGATATAATCAATCAAACATGTCAATAATTTGCAATCTAGGTCTCCAGACATGATCTTATTGGTGACATATTTTGAAGAAAAGAGACCATATTGAGGTCAACATTTGTTCCAAAATTTTGCCAATGTCATTCTGCAACAGAAAGTGGAAAATGAACTTTGTGGCCAGAGAGGCCTGGGTTCAGGTCCTGGTTCTACTACTTATGACCTGGATGACTTTGGGAAAATGATCTCTTTTCCACAGAATTCTTATGAAAAACTTGTAATCACTTTTTCCCCTCTCCAGAAAGAGATTAGGAGCTCAACAAATATTATTCATTTGGTAAATATTAGTTTATTTTCTCTTCTCCTCTTTCAGACCAAATAAATCACAGGGGCCAAGAAATGTATCCCAAAGCAATGGAGAACCAACAGCAACTAAAAAGCCATAGGGATCAGTAGTCATAACAGTAAAGCCAAAGCCAGTTCTGGGGTTTTAATTAGCTCTCCAATGTGGCTTCCTGCAATTTATCCAATGTAAGCAGCTTCTCTGGGAGTTGGAAAATCTAAAAGCACATTTGTTTAGCCTAGACATTCTGTTACTTGGGTCAGGAACTAAAATCCTGTGATTCACATTCTCACAACAAAAAATTTTGGATGTAACTTGATATTCTAATATCTGTTAAAGCTTAGGTGATAACACATTTATTTAGCCAAAGTGGCACAGTTAAGTATCTTAGAAGCACAGATGCACCATGAAAATGAACAAGAGGAGGCTTTCTGTTGGGTCCTAGAGCTAGTCGGTGGCAATGACATGTTTTGAGTCATATATCCACTCTCTTACCTAGTACTCTTTTTAGCACATTTTAATTAATTTATTTGGCCAAGGAAGAAGGATATTGAAAAATTCACTTATAATTCTTGGCATAGGCAGTTTTAAGGACTGCAATGCCCTTCTTTCTGTTAGCTTGGGAAGGCTAGATGCATTCAAATGAAACCATTTATCTTATGGCTTGATAGATACGGAGAGTAATGGATTTGCGTAATACCAAAATAGCCAGTCAGTCCCATCAGTTCAGGGAAACGATTGGGAGCCTTAGGGAAGCCATTAGCCCAAAGGTTCATTTAACTGAGTGAGCCAGTTTATTCTAAAAAGCTGCATCATTTATCCTGGGTGGATTGTGTCCAGCTAGGAGAATGTGCCTTAGGATTTGCCAGTGACTGCCTCTCTCCGCTTCAGCGGACTTCTCCTTCAGCTCCCATTCCCATCAGAAAACTGGCTGTGAAGGTGTCTGTGGAGAAGTGGACAGAGCCAGAGGAAACGGAGCCATCCTGCTGCCGTCTTCCTACTTAGCGGCTGCCCAAGATACTCACATTGAACCAAGATTTTGGATCCTGGCTTCCCTTTCGAATGTGGGATTTTGTGCCGACCTGAAAAACCCAAGTGGTATCTCTAGACTTTCAGCCAAGCTCTGCCTGTGCTGGTAACGTTGGAATTATTCTGAAGTTGGAGCAAAACCAGAAAGAGAAAACATTTTAGAGCAAATGAAGTCACGTTTGTTTTAGAATGTTTACTTCACAAGCATGTTGATTTTCTTTTTGGTCTGCTTTGTCCATTCCTATTTCTGCAGGAATTAATAAAATAGTGACACTGATAAAAATTATTGTACAGGTCAACAGTCATTCACTGTACTAATTAATTAATTTTAGAGATTTCTGACTAAAAGAAGGCGTGGTTCCAAATTTTTAATTGAAAGCGTCCAGTTTGGTTTCCATGTATATTCATTGCCGTAGCATCAATATATTGAAGTTACACTCTTGTCAATGGATTTCAGCGTCACAGCCTTTTCAGAAACATGCTAGAGAGCATGTTGTTTTGAGTTTTCCTCCCAATGAAAGCATCTTAACAGTTTGAGAATAACAACAATGGGGACCAATTCCTACAGATGGAAATTAAAGAAGAAAATGGTTTTCTGGCCACCCATTGCAGCTACTGTGTTGGTTAACAGATCACCTGGAAGAATACAGATGGAAAGCAATCATTTTTTATGCTAATGTATTCTGCTGGTTTGGTAGCTAGAAGGGGCCTGTGGAGACAGCTCGCCTCTGCTCCATAATTTTTGGGACTTGAGTTGGGAAGATTCAATGGCTGGGGAACTGAAATTATATTTACTTGCATGACTGGCAGTTGATGTTGCTTTCAGCTGGGATCTCTGCTGAGGCTGTGGGCCGGAACATTGATTCTCCACGCGGCTGTCTGAGCTTCTGCAAGGCACAGCACCTGGGTTCCAGCAACAAGTACCCCCAGAGAACCAGGAAGAAGTGTATCATTTACTATCTGGCCTCAAGAGGTCACACTGTTACTTCAGCCCTTGTAGTAAGTCTGCCCCCAAAGCCAGCCTAACAATGTAGATCCTATCTCTCAGTGTGAAGAGTGTCAAAGTCACAATGAAAGAGGCCATCTTTGGAAAATGCAGTCTGTCACACCTGCCACCACCCATGTCTTCCCTGATGAGGGAGAAAGTATACTGCGCCAAGTCTCCGTGCGCTTCCCATGACCTCGTGCCCTGCCCTGGTTGGGCTGTTCCTTCATATTTTACAGGCTGTGTGATTAGCTGAGTACTCCCCACCTTATGTATCGAAAGGAAACCCTGGTTTTCCTTCTTCCTAATCCCTTTCCTGAGGGTTTCATGAGAAATTATATATGCCTTGCAGCGTCTACTTTGCCTTGAAAATAAAATAAAGAAATAAAGAAGTCATTAGGTTGCCGGGGGGAGGGGGTTTGGGAGGAGGGGGGGGGATTATGGACATTGGGGAGGGTATGTGATTTGGTGAGTGCTGTGAAGTGTGTAAACCTGGTGATTCACAGACCTGTACCCCTGGGGATAAAAATATATGTTTATAAAAATAAAAAATTAAAAAAAAAAAAAAGTATATTTTTTGGACCAAAAAAAAAAAAAAAAAGGAAAAAAAAAAAAAAAGTACAGACCCAAGATTAGTAAACCAGACTTGTCAGGGCGTAAATATTTTTGCAGTTTTATTAAAGAGTAATTGAAATACAATAAACTGCACATATTAAAAGTGTATCATTTGTTCTCCTTTAACAAATGTATACACACATGAAATCATCACTTCAGTCAAGATAACGCACGTATTTAGCACCCCCTACACCAAATTTCTACATGTCCTTCCTTCCTCCTTCCTTGTGATTTTGTATATCTTCTTTGGAGAAAGAGCCATTGAAGTCTCTTGCCAACCAAAACATCTTCTCGTCTTTTTAATTTTTTGAATTTTGAGAGTTGTTTATGGAATCAGGATACATGTTCCTTATTAGATAAATGATTTTCCAGTATTTTCTTCCCTGTGGTGTATGGCCTTTTTGCTTTCATGATCATGTGTTTTGGAGCACAAAATGTTTTAATTTTGACAAAGCCCAGTTTCATCTTTATTTTTCTTTCCTTGTTTGTGCTTTTAGTGTTGTATCTTATAAGAGGTCAGAGCCTGACACATCCAAATACTGTGTAGGTCAGAGGTTTGCACCTGTTTCCTTCTAAGAGTTTTGTAGTTTTAGCTTTAACATGTAGGTCTTTGATCCATAGATATGGTGTCAGGTAACGGTCCAATGTTACTCTTTTGCAGAGGGATATTCAGTTGTCTCAGACATTTGTTGAAAACCCTCCATGCTCTCCAGTTGCATTTTCTTGGCACCTTTATCAAAAACAAATTGGCCATAAATGTTAGGGTTTATTTCTGGACTCTCAGTTCTCTTCCTTTGGTCTAAATGTCTGTCCTAATGCCAGTGCCACACAGTTGTGAGTACTGGAGATCTGGAGTTAGTTTTGAACTAGGAAAGTATGAGTTCTCCCACCTCATACTTCTTTTTCAAGATTACTTTGATTATTCTGGTTTTCTTGAACTTCCATATGAATTTTAGGTTCAGTCTGTCTGAACTTCTGGAGAAATAAGTGGGATAATAATAATAGAGAAATAATAGGGATCATGTTAAATCTGCAGATTTATTTGGGGAATATTGTCATTTTAATGATCCATGAGCATGTACTGTGGACTGAATTGTGTCTGTAAGTAGGATTCAAACTCAAGACTGTCTCTCTCCAACTTAGTCAGCTTTGTGATTCTCACAGAACTCATTGATTTACTGATTCATTTAGTCATTCAGAAAAATGTTAATGAATTTAATCTGTGCAAAACTGAAGCACAGTATTTGTTTGTTCTGGAAAACCTTGTCTTAAGAGAATTTTCTCTTAATTTATTATTGTTTATTATTGTCTTCTCTATATAGGAATTTTTAAAAGTGTGCCCCCACTGGGTTATCACTTAAACAATATTTGTCTTTAATTCTACAAATTGTAGGAGTTGTGGTAGGGGTAAAATGATGAAACAAATTGCCATGATCCTTGGGAGCTTACAGGGGGCTGGTAGAGATCCATTTGGAGATATTATGGTAAGTGCTGTAACAGAGGAATATTTAGTCTATTCAGAAAAAATAGTTGATGAGGGGTCATTATGTATACCAGTCACTGGGTGAGGCACTGGAGACTCAAAGATGAATATGACATGGGCATATGGACAGGTCAGCTTACAGCTTAGTGGGAAGAACAGATTTATAAATATATATTGTCAGTGTGATGCATTTGATCATTGATATATTCAGGACACAGAAATGGAAGATATATTAGGAGCATGCAGGAGTAGCACTTATCCCAGCTTGGAATTCATAGAAGTGAATTGGTGAGGGCAGTGGGCTGCAAACAGAAAGAGGCTTTATGTTAAGATATTAGCACCCCCCCCCCATCACTGGGAGAGCTAGAGAAGCAGATTAAGGCTAAGGTTTCCGAGCAACATTCAAAAATTTTGGTCTATTGAAGTAATGGTCAACAATGCAGCATCACCATAAGACATAAATGCTTTTAACTCAAGTCTACTGCAACTGCCACAGGAACCAGGAATGGACACTTGTCTTTAGGAACTCCACCTTTCAACCACTCCCACCCACTTCTACAAGCTGGGTATCTCTGCTGCCATCTGCAATGGGTAGCACAAACAGAAGCTCCACATGGAGCTTGTTTCCTCACATGGCTCCCCCTGGGAATATTCATCTGCTTAGGTGCAAATGATATATTACATAACAAAAAAGATAGACTTATCTTCTTAGGATGATCCCTTTGACAGTCCTTCTCAGCTTTGGGCTTTGATTGTAAATCCCTGGATGTTCATTAAATTGTATCTGATTTAATTGGTCTCAGGTACAGACCTGACATCAAGATCTTCAAAGGCTCTCCATTGATTCTGATTGAAAGTTAAGACTAAACTAAAGCATGATGGTTAAGTTCATGTGTCAACTTGGCTGGGCCATGGGACACCCAGATACTTGGTCAGAGGTTACTTTGGGCTTGTATGTGAATAGTTTTTGGATGAGAGTAATGTTTGAGTTTGTAGACTGAGTGAAGCAGATTGCCTTCCCTAATGTGGGTGACCCCCAACCATTCAGTTGAGGACCTGAATAAAACAAAAGACCCTACCACCACTCCTGCCAGAAGAAGCTCCTCTTGCCTGAATGCATTATTTGGGACAGGAGTGTTTTGTCTGCCTTCAGACTTGAACTAAAACATCAGCTCTTCTTGGGTCTTGACCCAGTTGGCTTTCACACTGGATTGTATACCATTGGCTCTGTTGGGGCTCCAGCTTGCTGACTGTAGATCATGGAACATCTCAGCCTCCATAATCATGGGATCTAGTTTCTCTATTTATGTGTGTAAATATTATGTATCATATATATATATATATATATATATATATATATATATATATATATATATTTGGTTCTGTTTCTATGAAGAATCCTAACCCAGGGATTTAGGGTCTAGCTTCTTGCCAGTTCCAACACTGAAGTACCATTCAGGGTATATTTCGGGTCCTCCAAAATAACTAGGTGACATTCCCATAGTCCTCCGAGTTCTCCGCCTTGATCCTGAATGTGGAGAACGTGATGGAAGAATGTGGGATGGCAAAGGTGGGGATAATAGACAATCAGAGAGTGTCACCTCAACCTCTTTTGCCACTATGATGTATGACAGAAGCCCCAGGGTAGAAGGTATTTGGGGGATGTGAACATACCTGATGATACAGGTAGACCTCACATCAGTCTGGATACAGCATATGCTCATTCGCGTTAGGATGCAAGATCAGTGACTTGGAAAATGTTGAAAGATGGAGCAAGTTAATTCTACAAAAGCATACCCTTCGGCAGAGGTCCTGTGATATCTGGGAGGCTGTAGTGATGGACAGATGTATGCTGAAAGATCATAAAGAATCCTCGAGATTGAAATGAAGGTATCTAAGCAAAGAATGCAGGGGAAACCATGCTAAGCATAAGTAATGTGAAATCAAATCTGTCCCTGGCGATGTGATGCTTTGCAATTTGTGGGGGAGAACTAGCAGCAAAATCCACATAATCAGCTCATGGCTGTTCCCCAGTTAGTATGGGGAGAGACATAAAGTGTGGTTGGAAATTAGCTCAGCCCTGCGCTTTGCTATTGCTGGAAAGGCTTTTGACCTGTGTACAGCGTATATTTTTATTCTTGAACAGGGAGCGATTTTGTAGTGTTTGTCAGAGACAATGTTCACAAACCACTTGTCATCTTCTGATGAGAGGGTTTGCATTACTTAAATGGAGAATGAAAATGATTTTTCTCTTGCAGATGATTGAACAATTGCAGCATTTGAAAGGTTTGGCTCATTCTACCTCGTGCACTGAACATACACATACCCACCCACCCACCCACACACACACAAGCTCTTTCTGTGATAATTTACTGCTTATTTGTGTGTATGGGCTAGGTAGATGAAAACCAACCACTTCACATTTTGGATGCCAAACCTGCCAAAAACCGAAATGTTTTTTCAGTGAGCAATGTGACAACTGATACTGGCTGAAGTCAGTTTTCCAGAGCAGGGGACTGGAATCTCTCTGAAGTTCATATGGGGCCAAGAGAACTTGGCTTTTTATACTTTGTGCAGTGTGTGGAAACTTCTTTCTCCAACTATCAATATTTCACAACATTCAAAAAATATTCCTAGGTATTTATCATGCCTATGCTACTGCCTATAATCATTTTACTGCTTATGATCATTTTTATCCCTTTCAGTTTCTTCTCTTGAATATGTCTCACCTACACAGGTATATTTATGTGTCAGAAAATCCAAGGTAAAGGAGTTTGTTTTCAAAAGTCCTCCTGGATTACTTTTGAATGTATTAGAAGATTTCAAGAATGATTAGAAACTCTAAGTTTCCTAGTTTCTGCTGCCAAACTATTTCTTTGGAATTACAAAAAATTAGGTATGAAATACACACCAATGTTTAGGTTTCCATCTGTGGTACATGGTGATTCATGGAGAGCTACTCAGTTGACTGGCAGTTTGCAACCCGGGACACTTTGCTCTGAAGCAGGATATTTGTCTATGATATCTAAGAGCAAAAGCACTGGAGTTGTCCAGGAAATGACCTGCACACATTTCCAAGGAAAACTTCCCATTTTTACATATTGATTTTATGTCATTGGATCTTATATATGAATTTGTGCATGCGGAATGACCTGAAAACATGTTCAGGTCACCCAGGAGATGTACATGGATTGTTTTGTTATCCTTGTCTTAATTTCCTTGGGCTGTTGTAAGAGAATGTCATTTCCAAGGTAGCTTGAATACCAGACATTGAGTTCTCACAGTTCTGGAAGCAAGAAACCCAAGAACAAGGTGCTGGGAGATCTGGGGTCTGGTGAGGTCCTCATTCCCGGTTTGTACACGGCTGTCTACTCCTTGTATCCTCACACAGCAGAGGGCAGAGAGAGAGAGGCAGCAAGGTCTTTTGTGTCTCCTGTTATAAGGGCATCCTCATGACCTAGTTCCCTCCCAAAGGCCCCATCTCCAAACATCATCACATTGGGGATTGGAGTTCTGACATATAAACTTGGGGGGTGGGGGGGATACATCCAGTCCATAGGAAACTTCTCTCTTGTTAGCTGTTTTCTTCACACAGGTTCATTATCTATTCAGGTTAAGGATGTCAGATTAATCACATATATTACCTTTTCTCTCTCCAAAGACCCCATTAAGAAGATACTAAAGAGACAAAAGGGGATAAACCTACAGGGGCAAAGTGAATTGATTGGAGTGTCTGAGTCTGAGCAGTTTAGACAGAAAGCAGATGAGAGAGGAAAGCCAGTAGAGCTAAGTAAGACTCTTTGAGACAGGCAATGGACACAGTAAGAAGACCACAAGACCCCAATGTATCCCAGAGCACCCGAGATCTCAGGTTTAGGGAGATCAGATATGGTGCTAGTGAGTCGAGATCCCCAATTCACCTTCCCCATTTGTCTGCAACTTCTTGGTCACTGGGCATCTACGTTATCTCCATGTTTTGGTATCTGGAAATCCCAGAGCACCGCAGACTCCTGGCTCCTGGTCTCCTTGCCCTTCGGTGAATCCCAGCAATCAGCAAACTGTGGGTTCAGACTCAGATCTGCCAGTCTTTTACTATTTCATTAAAATCAGTAGAATGGGGGTGCCTGGGTGGCTCAGTGGGTTAAGCCTCTACCTTCAGCTCAGGTCATGATCTCAGGTCCTGGGATCGAGCCCCACATCAGGCTCTCTGCACAGCAGGGAGCCTGCTTCCCCGCCCCCCCGCCTGCCTCTCTGCCTATTTGTGATCTCTCTCTTTCTCTGTTGAATAAATAAATAAAATCTTAAAAAAAATTCAGTAGAATGAATAACAAATCATAAAAAGTCCACCTAAATAACCACAAAACAGCTTTATTAATTATAACTCCTTTGTCATATTTATTTATGATACTTTTAAGAAATATGTATCAGGAATACAGGAGAAGCCCCTCTGATCTTATTTTTCTTCCTTTCTGCATCCTGAAGGTAAATCTGAATTTTGGGTTGTTCATTCCCATGCATCTTTTTATACTATTAATAAATACAAATCTATCAACAATAAAAATATTGTTTTGCACGTTTTCACATTTATAGAGCAGTATTATCCAGCTGCTAGCCTTTTGCTACTTACTTTCTCATTCAGTATTTTAAAAAATCTATTTAGACAGAGTAGATGTAATTGGTTCATTTTGGATTTGCCACAAATTATTTATTTTCTGTTACTCTTCCCAAATTTCAAATATTAACACCAATGCTCAGTGGATATTTGTGTGCAGGTGTAAAAGCATTTGTTCAGAGTAGAGACTAGAAGAGAGAATTATTGGTTTGAAGGGATGCACATATTAATTTCTATTAAATATGGCCAAGCTGATCAGATTGCTTTTTCATATTTAACAATGGTATTTCAGTTTTAATTTGCATTTCTTTTATTATTAGCGAGATTGAACATCTTTTTTTTTCTTTTTCTTTTTTTTTTTGCCATTCAAATTTCTTCTGTAAATTGACTGTGTCTTTTATCAACTCGGTTTTCTTTTCTCAAAGGTTTTAGAAATTTATAAAATTACTTTAAATAATACTGAATTAAAATATTTACAACAGGGGCGCCTGGGTGGCTCAGTGGGTTAAAGTCTCTGCCTTCAGCTCAGGTCATGATCCCAGGGTCCTGGGATCGAGCCCTGAATCAGGCTCTCTGCTCAGTGGGGCACCTGCTTCCCATTCCCGCCCCTCTGCCTACCTCTCTGACTACTTGTGATCTGTGTCAAATAAATAAATAAAATCTTAAAAAAATAAAATATTTACAACACATATATAAGGAAAAATGTGTTAGGATTTCTAAAAAAATATATTTTGTCACCGTTTTATTGGCTGCATGCTTAATATGTATAGACTTTTATTAAATGCTTTTTCTGAGTCTGAGTTAACATTTTTCTCTTTAATTTTTTAATTTATTTTTAAATAAATTTTAAATTTAACAATTTAAATTTAACATTTGTTAAATTAACAAATTTAACAAATCCCACTTTAAAGTTAAAGTGATCTCAGGTCCTGGGATCGAGCCCCACATCAGGCTCTCTGCACAGCAGGGAGCCTGCTCCCCCCCCCCCCCACCTGCCTCTCTGCCTATTTGTGATCTCTCTCTTTCTCTGTTGAATAAATAAATAAAATCTTAAAAAAAAATCAGTAGAATGAATAACAAATAGAATTATCTTGAATTCCTGGGATAAATTATCTTGAATTCCTGGGATAAATCCACATTCATTTTGCTACTCTTTAGGAGAAATATTCTTAACATTATCTTTAGGATTTGTGTACAAAGGATCTCAATGTGATCTCAATTTTGATCTGTTTGATCTCCGTTTTTCCTTTTCTTGTCTTTGTCTGTTTAGACCATCAGAGTGTATTAACCTCATAAAATCAGCCTGGCCAGTGAGGAGAAAGGAGTTAGCTGCGCGGTCGTTCCTTCTCCCCGGGAAGGAAGATAGGTGTCTGGATCCTTAGAAATCTTTGGGAACATGCTAGTAACTTTGTGCGCTGGTGGATGGACTGACTCTCCCAGGAGGAGAGTCCTTATTTTAAAAGTGCTCTTAATCATGTAAATTGAAAAAGAATGACAGTGTATCTTTCAGACCAACAGTGCTACTCAGAGTCATTCCCTGATTGGCTGAATAGCATATTAAATTAGGAGCAAATGTAATCCAAAAGAGAGAGCAGGGAGTAATTCAGTGAATCACTAGTCATTAATTTAACTTTTTACTGAAATACCAACTTTGAAGACAGTTGTAATGTGTTCTATGAACAGACTGGAACTTGTTTGGTATGAATTGCTAAACAACCTATTTTTCACTGGTCCTTCACCCGCCCCTGTGATAGTTGAGTTTGATGTGTCATAAAAACCAGTGTCCTCTGAGTAACTCTCTCTTCTTTCCATTCTTCCCCTTCCTTCCTCCCTCCCACTCTTTCTTTCCTTTCTTCCTTCTCAGCCTCTTCCTCTTCCTATTTTTCCCTTCCCATTCTCTTTCTGCTGCCTCTTCTCTTCCTTTTCTCTTTTTCTTTGTTAAATGGGTACTGTGCACATCTGTATTTCTCATTGTCTCTTGAAACCTCCTGAACAAGCTCATGAAAGATAGTTTAACAAACAAACTGGACTTTGATAAAAGTAAAGCTACAGAGTAAGTTAATGTTCTTCTTAACGATATTCCCAGGGTGATATCTTTGATAATCTTGTAGCTTTTTCAAGTCAATTTCATGTGTTCATGTAGAGACTTATGTCCACATTTTTCAGTTTACTTGGCTATAATAGGGGGGAAAAATCTCCTATGTCTTATGAGGATTGAGCCTCTTTCTGTTGGGATCAACTTTCTATTGGAATCAACTCATTCCTTGGCAGATCTCTTAGACAGTGTCCCTTTCAAGATAAACCAAGCCTGGCTGACATCTGTGGGGTCTCTTCTTTCCACAGGCAAATTATTCACTTTTTGCTTTCAGTATATCCTCTCTGCTTACTGTGCTAGCAGGAAACTCCAGCAAGTTTCAATCTCTCTCTCTCTCTCTCTCTCTTTTTTTTTTTTTTTTTTTTTTGAGATAGAGAAGAGAGTACATAGGAGTGGGAAGGGGCAGAGACAGAGGGAGAGAGATAATCTTAAGCAGGCTCCACGCCCAGGGTAGAGCAGGATGCAGGGCTCAATCTCACAACCCTGAGATCATGACCAGAGCTGAAATCAAGAGTTCAAAGCTCAACTGACTGAGCACCCCCAGCAAATTTCTTACCTTCAGAATTTCTTCAAGTATGCACCAGGCAGCAGTCTCTGTGTTTCTAACCTCAGGGGCACACATAGCAGGTCTTTCAAGATATCTGTCTTCACACTGTTCCAGGTCCCTAAATAGAAAAGGACTCGAGTATTTGTGAAGATAGGCAAGGATCTTGTTAAAAAATGTTCCTGTCCTAAAAAGCATCCCCATGGTCTATGAGTGGTTCTCTGGAAGCCATCCTTACTTGGCTTGAGGTGGGGACAGGGGAGCTAAGTTCACCAGGCTTTATACTTTTAAAAAAAAATTATTTAAATAACCTCTTAGCATGCTCGATATTGATCATCCCTTTTACTTATAGTTCGTGTTCTCATCTCTGAGGCTACAGTCAAAATTCTGTGTTAAAAGACAAAGCTGCTCACCTAATGCCTTGCTAAGGTCTTTATCCTTTTATTTTATAAATGTTCATCTTTTACTTGACTCATAGTTTTATATATGGGTGGGAAGTATGGAAGTGTTATTTTTGAGAAGGGCCAGAATGTAAATAAGTAGCCTGTTGTTGCTAAGGGAACAGTCTTCCTTTTAACCTCTTTCACAGAAGCTATTAACTTCACTTTCAAACTACAGAGAAAAGAGAAACAGCCTGTCCAAGTTGTTAAGCATAGGGTCTTGAGAGGTAATTGGACTAAAGGATTAGAAAATTCTAAGCAAGAGGAGAAATGGCAAATGTTTTACTCCTTGACTTCTGTACCACACAGGCTGGATCAATTATTTGTGCACATATGGAAATCCTAAGACTAAGGTTAATTGTTGCAAGAGTCCTTCTCAACTAGGCTCTATTACTCTAGAAAGCGCCCCCCTTTCTTTTGCTTTTTTTAAGTAACATTCCCATGGCCTAGTTAGACACAAATGGTTCTCTGGAAATCCCAAGAATTGTTTCTAGAGAGAAGCATAAAATATGGCCTGGTGCTGGGAACACTTACTTACACAAGTGGTACTTAAACACCAGCCATCCTTGAGTTCAACCAAATCACTTGTCATTGATTTGGTGGCTTCTTGGTCTGAGGTTGCACATGGAATCAAAACTGAGCTGGTTGCCAATTGGGCAACCTAACCATTATAATCTCCCAGATTCTCCACACATTCATATCCTGGGGTGAATGCCAGGACACTGGCTGCTGCTGTGTCCACAGCAAGGCAGGATAGAAGTCATTCTAGAAACAGACGCTCTGAGGAACACACCTGACTCTTTCACATAAATAGAACAAAGTGCTTTCAGATCTTTCTCTTGGGTCATTTGCCTGAGTGTTACTTTTACAGGTTCAGGTCCCAAACCTAGGGAGTTAGGGAGCATCACGTACCATTATAAATCCTGGCTCCTGGGTTGGGTAACATTGGCATCAGCCCCTGTAGCATGGGAAATACATACAGGAATCTTCAAAGTTCCATCCAACCATTCAAGTCTTAACACAAAGGGCTTCTTACTGTAAAGGAGCCAGGGATCTCCTCGTAACCTTTGGATTTATTTTATTTTTTAGACAGACCGTAGAGGTCATGTTCACAGTTACAGTAAGTTTCCAGTGTGTTCTCTATATGTTCTCTAGTTTTCTACTCTATTGAAAATGCACCTTCCAAAAGGATACACTTTTTATTACTGTCACAGAGAAACCAGAAGTTGAAGAAAAGCAAAGTGATTTTTCCTTTGGTAGAAACTGTTCTGCAAATGTTCCTTCTGGCTTCCCTTCAGTTTTTGTTTCTCTCTGAATTCTTCACTGTATGCAGTTGATTAATGTAGTTGACTGCTAATCAATATTAGCAGCCAGGGTAGTAGAGATATTACTGAATTATAAATGATCTTTAAGATACATTCCAAGAAGCAATCACTTCTAGGCCTGTATTTGTTATCACAATGTTGACAACCTTGATATCAAGATTTTAATATCCGGTAGGATAATGAAATTTCTACCCAACACAGATTTTCTCTGTCTTTGTACCATGATAACTAAATATACCTTCAGGTTGGTGAATGGTAATATTTTCTTGGCCTGTATTCATATTATTCATATAAAGGTTCTTAAGAGAGGTCCCCCCCCCCCCCGGCCAAGACATAGGAGTTCCTAGACATGAGGATAAAGTAACAAAGGAGAGGTGCTTATCTGAGAAGAAAAAAATTGTGTTCTCTGAGCCTTCTAGTTGGTTCTCTGCGCTAGGTAGATAGGTGGCAGGTTACGCTTGGGCTCTCGGCTCTCATCAGCAGTTGACAGGAGCAATGACAAGAATCTAGGAAAAGAAAGTGCCTTTGTAGAAGTGAATGCTGGAGAAAGGCCCAGAGGAAAGCTTGCCGATAAGATTGATTCATGGGAACAGAAAGTCAGAGTATCACAGGATCTCAAATATGTGTTGAATTACTGCAATTGCTGGCACCCAGGGGAGAAATGACCCTCATTCCATTCATCCTGCTCTGGCTCTTTCTGCAACCTTTCTGGGATTTAGTGTGGTTTTTAAAAAATGTTTTGTTTCCTTTATTTTGTTTCATTAATTAGTGTAAAAACAAGATGCCAACTCTCATTGACCCTATTGGTATTTGTGGCTGGCAACAATCAACTTTTGCATTTTGAAAATTATTATCTTGTGGTGCCCAGGCATATACTACCTGATGTTATCGGATATAAATTCTTACTGGTATTAGTCAATGCTGAACCATTAGTGAATGGTTCAGAGCACCAAACTAGGCCCTCCTGATTTCCAACTCTCATTTGCTGGCAATTATAGTCCATCCTATACTGACTCCAGTCATGTGCGTAAGTCTGGTTTAGAAGCTTCTTTGAGTCAAAGACCCAGTTATCTCTTCTCTTGATTTTCCAAGGGGTGTAGCATGCTCCTGCATGCAATACCTATTGATTGAATAAAAAGAAAACGAAAGAAAATCAGCATTCTGGAGAAAATACTGTCTGGGTAACAGGGATTATTTTTTCATCTGTTAGTCTAGAGCTGTTTTCTTTTCTTCCATATAGTTTATTTTGCAATACGTATCTGATTATAAAGGTCCTAAAGAAAACTCAAGAAAGTTACTCAAACACAAAGGAAGTTATTCTAACCCCAACGTGCTGTAAATCACCAAGATCTTTGAATAAATGAATGAGAAGCAATGAACACTTCTCTGAAGCCCTACTGATAAAAGTACTAATAGCTAATACCTAGCGCTTTGCATGCATAGTGTCTATTCTGCCCCCCTGCAACCCTGGAGGCAGGCCAGGATCTGGAAGGTTAAGTAATTGGCCCAAGACCCCACAATTAGTAAGAGGTCCAGCTGGGATGCCAATCGACAAGCATGTAATTCAGAACGTGCACTCTACCTGCTGCCTGAATTGTCTGGAAAACCCTGGAATTAGAGTCAGTCCTCAGAAACTTCATCTGGTGGAGGATGTGGTTGGTTCTGGGTGTGGTTGCCAGGGACCTGTGCTAGCAGGTCCCTGGCAAACTGAACTGGAATTTGGCCTTCACTTCTGTTCCCTCCTGCTGGTACACTATCCTTAGTGGAAAGGAACTGCTTAGGGTTAATTAGGTCAGTTATGGAATGGCAACTTGTCATCTGAGGCCAAGAAGAGTAGATTCAAGATATAAAATTTTTAAAAAGCCTAGTTAAGACCATGAGCAATAGAAAAAAAAAATCCTAAAAACCCAAGAGCGCATAAGCTGTTCCATAGGCATGTTTTTTTTACAGATGACAGCAGAATCAGGCCGTTATACTTAGTACAAGTTCTTTTGGAAGTGAATTTAGAAACTGAGTCAGCTTGCTGCACCAGCAAGGAGAGCTAAAATTCACACGTGCATTGCAAGCTTGGGAGCCTCCCAACAGACAGCATGATAAAATGCAGCAGACTTCCTTTCTTTGAACAGGAAAGTAGAGTGAAATGGCCTGTATTGCTTCAGTCTGAACTTCTGAAAATCCTGTCCAGGCCTGAGAGACTAGGGAACCGTCAGATTGAGAAGATTCATTAGTTTGGGAGCAGCTGGGGTAGAAAGTCCCCACAAACGGGAAAGCATACTGTGGGACTTAAAGGAAACCAAGAGGAATTTTTAATGAAATGATATTAGACTTCTTAGGGACTATGAAAAAGGGGCTGCAAATGAGAAGTCCCATCAAAGGAATGAGGGAGGGAGACCGACATCAGAGAAAAATAAGACACTTGTATTTAGCAGAGATTTTAATGGGTGAGAAAAATGTGGAACATAGGACAAGAAAATCCTGCGAAGCTAACACAATACCTTTCTGCCAAGGGCAAAGACTAGGGTCATAGATGGGAGTGTGTTTTATACAATCAGTGATATAATGAGATGTGGGCTGGAAGGAGCAGTTGTCTATGAGGTTTTGAAAGCCCTTGAACCTGTTTGCCAAAGACAAGCAGTTGACACCACATTCCCAGGTATAAATAGCCCAAGTTAATTACTAGGGCTTTTAAAGCCTCGTCATCCTAGAACACTGGCCCCTGCACCAACTCTCTCTCTTTCTTCTATGTAATAGGGACTTAGTCATCCATATTACTGAATAAGTAAAAAGAAATTGAGAATGTTCTAGATCTCATATATATAACTCATATGCTACCTAATTTTTTTCAAGCTATAATGCAAATTTTATTGCTAAGGGAAAGCTGGACTATATAAGAAAGTTGAGCTTCTATGCCAGGAATATGTATGGTGTCTATGTTTGTGAAATAATTTAGTGGGTACTCTGATCCCTGTGATTAAGCATATAGAAGAATGTCTGTTTTGCATTCTGTATGAAATTGAATTAATCAGCTTAGCTTACTGCTCTTGCATTTTTGAATTGGTTTTATGTAAAATGAATTTTGACCTTCTAAAGCTGTGATCGTCTGAATGGCTTCTGTGGTTTGTCCCATGGTGGAGGAATTGCCACTTTACCCCAGTAACTTACTTCTTCTTTCCACCTGCATCACATTTGCCCAGTGGGGTCCCTGAGGGCCAATGGAGTGTCTGATTTTCTGTGGATTATGAATTACTTGATTCCTCTTGGCAGTTAGGGGCCATTAGCTTAAGTAAAATCGAATGGAACAAAGAAGATGAAAGACGGAAGATTGGTGAGTCAAGTCTGTATTTTCTCTGGCAAATCATACTCCCTTCTGTAAACTTCCTCAACTGTGGAACCATGTAGTAAAATTCAAGTGGGTTCTACTCATAAATTGTCTTTGCCAAAGGATCTTTGTAAAACTCAGGGTGGTGTTTTAGCCTATGTATTGAAGATTTTCTCCATCAGAAATGATCAAACCTTCACAATGAGATACTAGGATCCAAGCCTATATCTGAGAAGCCATAAAATCAGCATGTTGAATTTTGAGATTAGAAATCAAAACCCAAGCAAATATTCATATTATTTTATTTTATTTTATGGCATCTTTATTCAACATAATATCCTGTCATGAATTTATATGTCTTCCTGGTTGAGAAACACAAGTATACTAATACCACTTTTATTGAGTTTCTCATTTTAAAATATGCTGTGGCCTTCAGTGGAAAATATGGCTATTTTTTTTAAGCTACTGATTTCAAAGTGTTCCTACTACAACTGGTATCATTTTATTTGTTCTCGCCTATTTTTTTTTTTTTTTGAGCATAAAGAAAAGGGAAATAAAATGGAACATAACCTGGACTACTTTTTTTAGCTGAAGCAATTGCTTTTTACCATTTTGAAATTTCTCATTCTCAAAACCTTTAAAAGTGCTATTTTAAAATAAGGACATTATATGAAAGTATAGAAAAAGGGCCAAGTTATGAAAAAAATCTTTAAAAAACATGCTTGGTAGCTTAAAAACCGAGAGTTCAATAGCAGAAATCAGCAAGTTGGGGGCTTGCGATCGTTGCAGAAAAATAGCATCCAAAAACTTGGTGAGAATGATCCAGAGCTACTGCTCTCTAAAAGCAGGCATCATGATTCCACACTCATGCAGGGGACCATCGAGGTACTTCTCAAATAGAAACCCATTTCCTCATGGGGCTGGATGTTTTGTTGCTGGAAAGGAATTGTTCCTTAATTAGCTGAGCCCAAATTTGTCCTTTACAATTCTTGCTTTATTCCCACAGTTAGGACTTAGCTGTAGCCTAAGACTATCTGACTTTGAAGGCAAAATCCATGACCCACTTTCAGTGTGCACTTAACCTTGCAGAAGAGAGGTCTTTGGTTTGTATTTTATTGATATTTACTAGGCCTTTGTGAGAATGGGTCCATATGAAAGAATTTGACAGTCCAGGTTGGGGTTGAGTCAAGCAGATGCTACCTAGACACAGAGCGAGAGCTTGAAGTAACAGCTCATACTTTTGAAGTTGGGATTGTTGTGACAGTTACAGTCTGAGAGCCCATAGTCTAAAAATTGATATATACCCCCTCCTTGTGGGCCTCATTCCCCCATATCCAACCTCAAGGATATAAGCACTGCCCTTGGGTTAGGAGCCAGACTGAGGGTCACTGTTATCCAAAGTTAAGTTCAGTGACTGGTCCTCAAAATGTGGAGGCAAGTGTGGTAGTTGTCATCTCAGAAGACCACAGATCAGGAAACGGCTGATACTCCTGGTGGATTCATTATACTAAAATAGATGAAATGCCTTGATGAGCTCCTCAGCACTTATCTGCTGCTCTAATCAGTGCACATTTAATGAAGGGCACACACATTAATTAGTGTAAACTGTAAATGCTGAGTAAGCTGAAAGTAAAGGGGTGAGGAAGGCGACTATATATATATTTTTTTTAAGAGAAAGAGTTGCTCTCATTAGAAATGACTTTGGGGATGACAAGTATTATGTAAAGAAAAAGGCAATATTAGTTCTTTTCACACATAAAATAATTATGTTTAAAATTCACAGTTGAAAATAAAACCTAAGTCATTTATGAAAATTGTTATGTGGCACTTGAATTTTGCAATATTTCCACATATTGTATGTGATGAACTATTAACATAAAAATAGAGGGATGATGAAAAATGTTCACTTAGCTTTGAACCTGTTGTAAAGCACAGAAATATTTCTTATTTTTTATGTTTAGGCTTTTAAAAAGGGGGAAAGAGATCACAATATGCTAGAGCTAGAAGGGATTTTATATAACCTGGTTCATCCCTTTTGGCATTGAGTAAGCACAAATCATTTTTGGAAAGAGATAGGAAGAAACAAAACCACACTTAAGGGCTAAAGTAGAACAGAAACAGCACCTTTTATGTTCAACAACAGTTTTGAACTTTTCTGAGTTGCCTTGGATATTTATTGCCTGTTCCTTCTCTACTTTCCCTCCTGTTCCCCTTCCTCGTCTTCTCGCCTCTTCTTCTTTTTCTTCTTCTTCCTCCTCCTCTCCTTCTCCTTCTTCCTGTTCCTTCTCTTCTCTTCTTCTCCTCCCCTTCTCATCTTCCTCCTCCTCCCTCCCATTCTTCTTCATTGTTAGCAATTTCACTGCTCTTTAAATAGCTTGTCTAGCAGGTTGACCATACATCCTAGCTTACCTAGTACATTCAATCTTGGATTACAGCAGTTGCCTTAGGGTCTACCCAGATTTTATCCCAATTCTTTTAAACATAGTTTTTAAAAAAAATATTAATAGTTGCATTGGTATGGTCCTTAGTTATTACTATCAGTCTTACTGGTAATAGCTACATTTAAAATTATGCTGGAGGTTGATATGCCTCCATTTTATCCTCTATCTTTTGGTATGATCTTATCCTACATGATATTAAAAGCATGTTCTCCCTTCCAACAAAGAGATAAAAAATACTTTTTTTAAAAAATAAAAGAGAAATTAAGCAGGGGTTAAGAATGTGATAGCTGAACTGAAAAATTTGCTAGAGGGGCTCAACAGCAGATAAATAAAAATACCTGTAGAGTGTACACACACACACACACACACACACACACACATACATGTAAAGGAATCAAAGCATATCAATACAAAAATCAATAAAACATAAAGGAAGACAGTGAGAGAAAAAAAGGCAGACAAAATAGCTACAAGACCAACAGAAAACAGCTAACAAAATGGCAGCAGTAAATCCTTTTCTATAAGTAAACACTTTAAATGTAAATGGATTAAATTCCCTGATCAGAAGAAATAAAGTGGTGGAGTAGATTAAAAAAAGTAATCCACCTATATGCTGCCTACAAGATGTTCTCTTTAGATTTAAGGGCATACATAGGCTTAAAATGAAGGATTAGAAAAAGATATGCCATGTAAATGGTAACCAAAAGACAGTGGGCGTGGAGGGGGGCTATACTTGTATCAAATGAAACAAATTTTCCAAAAACTGCCAAAGAGACCAAAAAAAAAAAAATTTCATAGTGATACAAGGGCCCAATTACCAAGAAGATATAACAATTATCAATATATATACACCTGACTTCAGATTAGCTAAATATATAATATATAAAGCATTGACAGAACTAAAGGGAGAAGCAGGTAACAACACATTAATAATAGGAGATTTCAACTCTTCACTTTCAACAGTGCATAGAACATTTGGACAGAAGGCCAGTAAGAAAATACTGGACTTGAATGACATTATAGACTGCATGGACCTAAAAGACATAAATAGGAGATTCCACCCAACAATAGCAGAACCATATTCTTTTCAAGTGCACATAAATCTTTCTCAAGGATGGATCACATGTTGGGTCACAAAACAAGACTCAGCAAATTTAAGAAGGCTGTAATTATACCAATTACGTTTTCTGATCACAGTGGAATGAAACCGGAAATTAACAGCAGAAGAAAACTGGAAATTTCACAAATGTGGAAATTAATGGCACTCTTGAGTCACCACTAGGTTGGAGAAGAAATAAAAGAATATATAGTGAGACAAAAACTCCCCAAAATACAACATACCCAAAGTATGGGATGGAGCAGAAGCAGTTCTAAGAGGGGGAATTTATAGCAATAAACACATAAATTAAAAAAGAAAAAAGACCCCAAATAAACAGTCTAACTTTACAGCTTAAGGAAGGAGCTAAAACAAGAAGAATGAAATGACACCAAAGTTAGCAGAAGGAAGGAAATCTTAAACATAGATCAGCAAAAAATTAAACAGAAAATAGAAAAAAAATCAATGAAAGTGAGGGTTTTTTTTAAATGATTAAAAAGTTGACAAACAGCTACACAAAGAGAGAAAACTTAAATAAAATTAGAAACAAGAGAAGACGCATTACAACAAATGAAGTAGAAAGGATAAAAATGGTCTACTATGAATAATTATTTGCTAACCAGCTGAATAACCTAGAGGAAATGGTTACCATATGACCAAGGAAACAGAATTCCCATATGATCTCACTTCTGGATATATATCCAAAAGAACTGAAATCAGGATCTTAATAGTCATACTTGTTAAGATGTAGAAATAATCTCAATGTCCATTGCCAGATGGATGGAAACTCAAATGTGGTACATAGAAACAATGAAATACTACTCAGTCTTAAAAAAAGAAGAAATGTTACAATAAACAATATGTCCAGCTTTCCCCATATATCTCTCCTTAAGCCACTTAAAAATAAAATATGCCTATATTTTCCACTACTTTCATATGAATTAAAAGGGGGTATAAAATTCCTTGAAGAAGGAGAAGATTTCTAAGAGAATGGAAGTAAAAGGGAAAGGTGATTTATGGAAAGATGGGAAGCAGGGAGCACCTTTATCGGATTCTTGATTTTCCCTGTGGCCAAATCCAAAAGGGTTGAGGCTTTTGTCCAAGTGAACTCTATTTGTTTTTAAGATTTTATTTATTTATTAGAGAGTGATCATGAGCAAGGGGGAGGGGCAGGAAGAGAAGCAGAATCCCCACTGAGCAGGGACCCCTACTCAGTACTCAATCCCAGGACCTCAGTGCCATGATTGCAGCTGAAGGCAGATGCTCAACCGACTAAGCTACCAAGGCACCCTCAAGTGAACTCTATCTTTTAGCAGAAACCTCCCAAGGCAAGGACCTTTTCCCTCTTATTATTTACTTCAGCTATGGGAAATACCTTTTAAATTCGTCTAAGCACTTAGAAATCTTAAATAGATTGCAGAATTTAGTGAAGCAATTACTGACTCTCAGTTGAGTTGTTGAAGGTAGCGGCAAGAGAGCCAGAAAAATCTGAATGCTTCCTGGAACTAACTCACTCTGACTTGCATAGCCTTCTGTGTTCACATACACACACCAGTGAAAGAGATGTATTTGGGGCACCTGAGTGGCTCAGTGGGTTAAGACTCTGCCTTTGGCCCAGGTCATGATCTCAGGATCCTGGGATCCAGCCCAGCGTTGGGCTCTCTGCTCAGCAGGGAGCCTGTTTCCCTTCCTCTCTCTCTCTGCCTGCCTTTCTGCCTACTTATGATCTCTCTCCCTCTGTGAAATAAATAAATAAAATCATAAACAAAAAAAGAAAGAGATGTATTTGTTGTTCTGATTTTCTGATTTGCCGATGGAGATACTGAGGATTAGTGAGGTTGCCTAATAAAATTTCGAGTCAGTGTTTGCACTCAGGTCTTCAGATTTGAAAGACCATTTTTTTTCCCCCTACTGCACACTGTTTATACTCTTAAACTTCTCTCAATATCAAACAACTGAATTTCAAAATATCTGCCATTCCTAACCAGGAAGTATAAGTGTAAGATAAATATTTTGGGGAAATGCTATATACTATGTTCTCCTACAGGGTATTATATCTTCTGAGAAATCCTATAATAGAGAACTGCCTGATTTACTTTCAACCAGTGTTTTCAATCCAAACAATGGCTTGGTGTTGTTTCTTAGAACTCAATTTGGTGAACAGTGAACAGGCTGTTGTGGGTTTAAAGAATAATGGTCGTAATATTAACTGCTTATATTTATTTGTACCCTTTCTCTTTCTTTTCAAGGGTTAATTTATTCCTTAAAAACCCCTCTAAAGTAAATGTTCAAGTCAAATATCTAATTACCATTAGTTTAAATAGAAAAACTTTTGAAGCATTCTTAGGCTTCCAAATTAGTACCCATTTATGCCAACAGAATCCTGAAATGTATAAAATGGAGCTGATTCATGATTGTGATGGCAGGCTGGGGACTCTCTGTGATGACTCTGTGGTATCTATACTATAGTATACGTAGTATCTATAATATCTCCTATGCTTGTTCATCCAGCTCTTGTGTCATTGATGTATGTAATAAATTGTATGTAGTATGTAGGATGCTTAGGACAAAGCTCACAAAAATTGGCCAACATAGGATACACTATATCTTTATAATTAAACATTTAATTAAAAAACAAAACCAGAAAAGTAGAGGCCAAGGAAGTCAATGAAAGCAAGGCACCCATTCCAGGAGATTCCCTGGGCTATAAAATGAACACACTATGAGTATCCCAGAAGAACCACATGCCACATGTGGCCACAATACAGTGTGAGGGTGATGAGAGGTGGCTCTTGGTTTACTGTCCCTGCTGCTCAGTGTGCAAAATCTAAATTTGCCCTTGTAATTTAGAGGAAATGTACTAATTAAATTCTTGTAATCCAAATGGATTTATCCTGGAGTACCATCATGATGCCACCATGATGTTAATATTGAGATTCTAGCCATTTTCTCATTTGATCTTTGCAGTAACTCTGAGGGGGTGGTGTTTGGGCTCACCACTGCATTTTCTTTCAGTCCCATTTGTTTGCTATTTTGGGCTCATTGTCTTAGCTCCTGGACTCTTTGGCACCACCACAGCAGAAGATTTAAAGTCTTGGCTATAGGTTCTTGAAAACTGTCATTTATTTTGAGTATTAACATAAAGGCACCATTGGGCACCCGGGTGGCTTTGTTGGTTAAGCGTCTGCCTTCAGCTCAGGTCATGATCCCAGGATTGTAGGATCGAGTCCCACATCCGGCTCCCTGTTCCATGGGAAGCCTGTTTCTCCCTTTCCCACTCCCCCTGCTTGTGCTCTCTTTCTCTGTCAAATGAATAAGTAAAATCTTTAAAAACAAACAAACTAAACATAAAGGTACCGTCAGGTTCATATTAAAGAAGGCTAGGACTCTGGAGTGGGGCACCTGGATTTCTTCAGCTGCAAAGTGGAGTGGTAACCGGACTCAGAGAACTATTGGGAGATGAGAGTTAATCAATGAAAAGTGCTTGCAATAGTGCCCAGCAGGTAATAACCCTGCAATGGTAGCCATTACTCTCAGCCATCACAAGTGACAGGTACTTACTGAGCACGGGCTGTGAACCAAGCCAAGCCCTGGGAAGGCATCCCTTCACTGGGATCCTTTCCTGCTAGAGCTTCCTGTTCACGGTGGAGACACAATCATGCATGGAAGGGAGGCCCTTGAGAGCTTACATTCTGTTTTTATTTTTGAAAGTTTTATTCAGGTATAGTCAGTATACAATAAACTGCATATATTCAAAGCAAACTATCTGGTACATTTTGGGGTATGTCTGTACCCATGAAACCATCACTATCAAGACAATGAGCATACACATAATCCCCCAAAGTTTTCTCCTGCTCCTTCAACATCCCTCCCTCTCCCCACTCCTACCTCTCTTTTTGGGACATTCACTGATGTGCTTCCTGTCATTATAGACTAGTTGTCATTTTTCAGAATTTTGAGATGGAGCCTCACTGCTGTGTGTCGTGGATCACTAGTTCATTCCTTTTTACTGGGGCTCAGTAGTGTTCCACCCTACAAATATGTCACCCCTTGTGTATTCATCCACGTGCTGATAGCAATTTGTGTTGTTTCCAGTTTCTGACTGCTACCAATAAAGTCACCACAAACTTTTTTAAAAATAAAACATTTGAAGTGTACATTTTAATAAGTCTTGGATGTATACACCTTTGACACCACTGCCACAGTCAAGACAGAACGTTTCTCATGATTTGTCATGAGAAATTTCTCTCGTGATTGTCTGCAGCCATTCCGGCCCCAGGCAGCCAGTAAACTGTCAGTAAACTGTCATCTTTCACTACGTAGTAGTTCGGGAGAATTTTATATAAATGGAATCACACAGTATGTCTGCTTTTGGGCTTGTCTTTTTTTATTCAGCGTAATGATTTTTATTTATTTATTTTTTTAAAAGATTTTATTTATTTATTTGACAGAGAGAGATCACAAGTAGGCAGAGAGACAGGCAAAGAGAGAGAGAGGGAAGCAGGCTCCCTACTGATCAGAGAGCCTGATGGGGGGCTCGATCCCAGGACCCTGGGATCACGACCTGAGCCGAAGGCAGAGGCTTTAACCCACTGAGCCACCCAGGCACCCCAGTGTAATGATTTTTAAAATTCACCTTGTAACTGTGTTTATCAGTATTCTACCCCATTTTATTGCTCAGGAGTATTCCACGGAATGTAATACTGTAATTTGTTTATTCATCAAATGGCCATTTGTGTTGCTTCCAGTTTTGTGCTATTGTCAATAGCTACTAAGGGTATTGTAGAGTTCTGAGCAGACCTAAGAATTTCATTTTATAAGTTCTGTAAAGACTATGCCCACTCAGAAGCTGGGTTGGTTACTGCTGAGTATAGTTTCTTCTGAACTGTATTTTCCATGTTATGAACTCTGTGAATTTATAACTAGCTACATTTTTCCCTTTGCTTTTGTCTCTAGAATGCTGGAGGGTAAACTTGGGGGCCAGTTCTAGCAATCATTCAAGCTGTTACTGGGTATAGATTTTGTGTGCCAAAATTATCTCTGACTTAACTTACCTTCCATTATGATTTGTACTCTCATCCTTCATTTTATCATTAAATTTTTATTACAGCATATATTTTATAAAGTACCTCAAATCCACTATTTTTTTTTAAAGATTTTATTTATTTATTTTTAGAGAGAGAGACTGTGTGAGCAAGGGGAGAGGCAGTGTGAGGGAATTTTTCAAGCAGACTCCTCGCTGAGCGGGAATCCTGGTGTGGGGCTGAATCACACACCCCCTGAGATCATGACCTGAACCAGAACCTACAGTCATAGGCTTAACCAACTGAGCCACCAGGTGCCTCTCGAATCCACTTTTGTAAGGAGGTAGAGTAGATCAAAGCATTAAATCTGGTGTGATTTGAGAGACATCAGAAAAATTTAGCCTGCACTCAAATAGCTTTCCTTTCTACTTGTCAGGAATGCTTGAAATTCTTCCATTACAGATTCATTTCTTTGCATCAGAAAGTATTTCCTATTAAGAAGAAATCCTCAGAAAAAAGAAAGGACACCTTAAGCTCAGGTCATGGAAAAACAGATTCATTTATCTGAACTTTTCCAAGTGGACATTTGAGTCTGGAGTGGATGGGAAGGAAGATAGAACAGGGAAACAAGAAGTCACCACATTATGAAAAGTGAAATGGTGCTAGGAAAGCATTGAAAGGAAGAAACCAGAAGGGTATCCACCATTTTTTAAAAAAATTTCACTCATCTCCTTGCTGAGAAGTAAGAATTTTATATTTACTTATTAATTAATTAATCAATCAATTATTATTATTTTTTGCTTTTGGGGGAGGGAGTCTTCACAAGGTAAGAATTAAATAACAATGGCCACTGATGTTTCCTTGCTGACCTGCCTGAAAAGCTTTGATTACTGAAGCATCACAATAGAATAAAAATAAATGTACAGGGTCCCAATTTAATGTCACCCAGTTCAGAGTGGAAACCATTTACTTGTGTTTTGTTCCATGTGGTGCTGAAGCTGATGTGTTTGCTGAGGCAGGGACAGGCAAAATAGGGACTGTTGTGGAGGGAAAATCCTATTTATGTGCTACAAAAAAGTTGGTATCAGATACAATGGGCAATCATGAATACACACCCCAAAATCAATAAGCTCAGAAAGGAGTCAATGTAGTGCCTGAAAGCAATTCTACAAGGAGAATGAGAGAGCAAGAGACTCCCCACCCCCAAACACATCCACCAAACAATACCGTGCTAAAGTGAATGAGAAACTAGGTGTCAGAAAAAGTACTAAGTGCTGGAAAGGGTGATTCAGACAGCCAGAAAAAAAAAAAAATAGATAAGCAAGCAGCTGAATTGTAGATGAGAGCACTTGGCAGTTGTACACTCCTTGCTGATGAAAGTCTTGTTGATGGAAACAAAATTCTTTGACATTGAGATCTTGCAAAAACGTTCCCTTTATAGACACAAGTCTAATGTCGTTCCATGACTTGGTAAATTTAAGCTAAATGACTCAATAGACTTGTATTTGATTAAAAGTTCATTTTTGTAGCTATCAGGAGAGAAGACAATGAGGCGCTCCTCCATTCTAGACAACAGGCTAGAAAGGGGAAAATAAAGAGTAGTAGGTTCTTGGAGGCAGTGGCTTATTGATACGTTTTCTGCACGAAGCTAAGTTTCTATTATAGCTCGGTACTGAATCCTGATCTCAAGTGGGAGGTGGCATTTCCTTTTAGAACCAAGCTATAAATATTCCGGGTAAGGAAATTCAACTAGGAAACCTACAAGGTATAAACAGATGTACATTGCAGCATTTTTCTATGGAAGGGGACTTGTGGGATAGTTTAATTGTATCACCCCCACAGTGTGGGAGCCTGAAAGGATTACAGTAAAGTGCTTCATGAATATTTATTAAAGTGGTAAATAAAGATGACTAGATGGCTCTCTAGATCGCAATGCAGCAATATCCTAGGCAAAGGAAACTAATGTTGGAAATTGTGAAGTTATTGCCACATGTGTCAGAGAAGCAGATGACTCACAATGGCACAGCCATCCAGAATCGTAGCTATTCTCCCCCAAATCACAGTTATATTTTACTACCCACTCCATTCTCATCTGGTTGCTGCTACTTACCTTCATGGCCTGTGAGTCCCCAGACCCGTGGGTTGGGGAGATACGTTGTGCAGGGGCTGAGCTTTGCAAAGCATGCCTTGTATCTCCAATGTATCTAGGATTCACTGGCCAGAAAGTTAGTTATTTGAGGCTTTTCACCTGCAACTGGATGTCTCTCCTCTGACCTCTGGGCTCGTTGGAGCACTCACAGTTCCCCTCCTTCGCTTTCCCCACAGCCTGGGAGCCTCATGTGTTTCCCTCGGAAAACCTCATACCATTGCTTGTCAGTCGGGTGCTGAGGTGTTATGGAATATAACCAACATTTAATAGTGTGCGAGGATCTCTTACTGTTTTGATACAAAGGAGTCTGTATCTTTCACATGTTGTGTTAGGCTACCTGGGAGCTGTTCTGGTAGCAGGAGTTGTATCACAGTTCCAACAAACCAACATTTCTAAGTTGCAGTAATTTCTTATATACTCATGGATTCTACTTAACGTCCCCCCCCCCCAAAAAAGGAGTTACAGTTTTAAATATCTTTATCTTAGACGTCCCATTTTGTCCTATATGCTAGGAGGACATTGAGGTTCACCAAAATTCTCCTGCAGATAAATCCCAAGGTTTAATTTTGAAGACTGATTTATCCCTCCTTCCCCAAATCAAAGCTAAGATTAGTAAGCTCTTCTAAATTGAATTCATTGGTTGACCCTTTTGGACAGGAGTCTTTCGTGATCCATTTTAAATTTATGTTTAAAGCCCAAATATGGCACTATTACTGTTTTTCAAAAGGAAAGAAGATAGGAAAGGAGGAATCTCTTATGTTTTGTGCTGTAGCTTAGCTGAGAATCTGTGGTAATTGCTAGACTGACTCATGGAGGCCTTACTAAACTCTTGTTGGATTGAGCTACATTGAACTAAGGTCTATATTGGAGTAATTAGAATTCTGCTTTCATGCATAGTCTGTATGATTTTTGAAATCCTAGTGTTTTCCCAGGCATATCTCTGCCAAACAGTGTGACAATCAAGATTTCGTCTTTTGTTCTTGTCCCTAAATCTCCTCAGTATATTAGTCTTATCAGGTGATGTCATTTACTCTATAGGCTCATTTTTGGACTTGAATCCAAGTGTGACTTCTCTAGCACTTTCTCTTACTTTACAAAAACTCTTTGAATCCAAGGAAAGTTATTCATACACCTCCAGACTATGGTATAGGTCCTTCAAAAGCCACTGTTAGAGCTTGTTTCCATCATCTTGAGGAGACGTGATTGGTAAACACTGTTTACTCTGTCTCGTTTATATAATTGTGTTTAGTTGGCTGGGGTGTAAGTCAGGCAACCCCGAAGGAATCTAAGCAAGTTATGTCATTTTGCATTTCACATGGTTAAGGTTTCCCAACCCAGAGAAGCAGTATTTACTGCTCTATGGCTTTCCTTCGGGTCAGTGACATTTGTTTCATGAACATACTGTCATCTCAATATTTGTGTCCACCTTTATGATTCTGAGGGGAAGTTTAAAAATATTGCTTGCTAGTGCATGTGGCTGGCTCAGTCAGTTAAGTAGCCGACTCTTGAATTTGGCTTAGGTCATGATCTCAGGGTCATGAGATCAAGCCCTGCATTGGGCTTTGCACTAAGCATGGAGTCTGCTTAAGATTCTCTCTCACTTCCCATCTGCCCTGCCCTGTCTTAAAAAACAAAAACAAAACAAAAAAACCCCCAAACAGTGCTTGCTGCTTTTCACCCATGCTGTCTCGTGCTTCTCTTCATAGCACATAATAAGATAGGAGACACATTGAGTTTCCGGTAGGTAAAGGAATTTTTTTTTTTTTTTTTTTTGCCCTTTTTAGCAGCACATAGCTGCATAATATATCACTGGAGCTAAGACCTCATTTTCACAAGATTGATATTTTAATGTACCTATATTATCTACCTATCTAATCTATCTATCATCTATCTATTTTCCAAATCCATACAGTATCCTGGTTGAAGGCAACCAGTAATAAGATTCTGAGTGGAGACTCTGAGGAAAAACTCCTATTTAAAATGTAAAAACTTGGGGTGCTGGGGTGGCTCAGTGGGTTAAAGGCTTTCCTTTCAGCTCAGGTCATGATCCCAGGGTCCTGGGATCGAGCCCCGCATTGGGCTTTCTGCTCAACAGGGAGCCTGCTTCCCTTCCTCTCTCTCTGCCTGCCTTGTGATCTCTGTCAAATAAATAAACAAAATCTTAAAAAAATGTAAAAACTTAATTCAGTTGTAAATTTGAAAAGCCTGGTAAAGATGCACCTTCTTGCTTTGGTCTCTGCCTTCACGGTTTTTAGGGACATGAATTCCTAGAACATCAGAGCACACCAATGTTCAAATATTAATGTCCCAATTTACCTCAAAGCTAAATATACATTTAAAAATATTATGCTTTTGTTGTTGTTAATGATGGCTTCACCATCCAGGTCAACACACTGAAATTTGGGAATTGAAGGACTACCTTTGCTCATCAATTTCTCATCTTAATTAGAGTTGTCAGATTTAGCAAGCAAAGATACAGGACACCCAGTTAAATTTGAAGTTCAGATATTTAATGGGTAGTTTTTAAGTGTAAGTATGTTCTATGCAGTATTTGGACAAGTATTGCATGGGACATACTTTATACTATTGTTCTTTGTGAATCTGAAAGTCCAATGTAAAGGTACTTTTTCTGGTTACTTTCACCTTAATGTAACCAAATAATCCAATTAAAACCAGTCTTCACTCTGCCTTTTCCTGGTCACTCTCTGATTCTGAAATTTTGAATGAATAAAGGATTGCTTAGTGTATCACACTAAGAATCCCACAAATTCAGTATTGTCGGCATCTGCAAATAGAGGTAGAGGTCTTAAAAAAAAAAGATAAAAAAAGCAAATCTGAGTTCTTAACTATAGCAATTCACATTCACAATTCTTTCCCAGTTCACCCTAACTCGAGCCGTTAGCACATGGTATTTTGCAGCTGGTTGGGCCAGCTGTTGTTATCACGATTCAGGTGGGGATCGAAGGACATTTGCAATTTTTGTATCAGAGTGCCTTCACAAACCCAGATAAGTAAATATGTGGCAAGCAGGTGATGCAAAGAACCAACGAAAAGAGTTGAGAACAGAATCTCATCATTTGAGCAAATGTAAAATGCAAAATCTATTCTGTGGTGTAAAATTTTGGAATGTAGTGCCTGCCATTTGCTTTTCCCCAGGTGGGATATTTTATGCCTTTAGAATGCAGATATGTGAGGTTTATATTACCTCACAGTGTCTTTGCAAATGGGCCATCAGGGCCACTCCGAGGTATAAATGTGTCCACCAAAATGGTCAAATTACTAAATTATCCTCCTGATTCCCATGTTCAGCCTCATTTTCTGAGTCATAAGTTAGGAGAACACAGCCATTACTTTTGAAGTTTCCACTGTTAAGTGTCCAGACCTGAGGCACTCAGGACTGTACCTCCCACCAAAGTGCGGCCTATAATTACTTCAGAGACACCACTTAGGCCCTGCTCTTCTTCTGTCAGAGGCCTGCCATGTTATTGTGCTTTGTACTTGAAGGCTAATGACTAAATCTCCTGGCAGGGCCACTGGGGACCACGGGTAAAATTAAACCATCATTGCTGTAACACCTCTGGAACTGGGTTCAACTTCTGACATCTATTTAACGAGGCATTCTTTTTGAAAAGTTGCTCATTTGAAGTCTTTTCCAAAAGCAATAAAAATGTCTTTCAATTTCACTCTCAACTCAGAGTAAAACAATTTTTTTTTTTTTCCTTTCTAAACCAACCTTCATCTTTCTGAAGAGCTCGAGGAGGTCCAGAAACAATTCCTGTGGAGCTTCAGTGTGGTCAACCAGGACACTTGGAGGACAGGGGAAGTACCAAGGCACTATTGACAGAATGAGTTCTTGGCCAGAATGAGTTGATTTCCACCTACACTTGAGGAGGCTCAGGGAGTTATTCTGTTTTCATGGCCATTGCTAATTGTATCATCCCTGGGATGTGACCACAGTGTCATGGAGATGTGTAAGAAGTAAAGGTCTTATTCTTTAAATATTGTGTGCATACCATAAAGCCTTTTGTCACTTCCCATTAGCTACCAAAGAATGTTCCAACTCCTTAGCCTGACTTTTAAGAGCTCTGAGGATGTTCAGAGTTGGTCCATAATGACCTTTCACCAAGACAGTCTTTCATTGTGAGGAACTGCCTTGTACATGTTTAACACACATGGCCTTCCTGTCACTCTGACAACCAAAGATGTTTCTAAATTCTTCTGAGGTGTTGGTTATGTCCCTAGACAGAATGACCCTTTCAGAGCATGGCCTCAGTTTACCCTTTGCATCCATTGTTCCACTGAGTGAGTACTATGCTCCAGATATCATATGTACTATTTACTGTTGCAAAGAATAAAGGGGATAAATTAAGAAAGAAACTTGTACACTCTTTGCTCCAAGTAAGAGTTCTGTATGCTCAGGATCTCCTCTGTAGTTACATCGATCTTGTGCATGACTTTGCTCTTGCTTTCATTCCCTCTTGTGGAGGAACACCCTCTTGTGATCTCTGAAAGTCCAAACCCTACCTTCTTTTAGGTACAACTTAAATAACACATGAACTCTTCTCTTAATCTCCTAATTTTCTAAGGTTTTCACCGCTCACGGTCTTTGTTAGGCATTCAAGGACATAGCTGGAAAGACCAATGAAATCGTGTTTCCTATGCAGGTGCAATGACAAAGAGAAGTCTAGGCTTCCGGGGTGGCAAAGGAAGGTTCTTCCTGGAAGGTTTCCATGAAAGCAATGCTTGGGTCAAATTTTGAAGAAGGCAAAGGGTTGATTGGATGAAAAGTGAGACGGGAAGAATATTCTAGCTAAAGGGGAAAACTATGAACAGAAGCATGGTGGTGGTAGTTCATTTTGGTGGAAGTAAACAGAGCATAGAGAGAAGCGTTGGGAAATAAGGCAGGGAATGTAATACCTAAATCACAAAGGGTATTATGTGATGAGCTGTGGAGTTTAGACTTCATTCTGCAAGTCACGAGAGTAGCTGAAAGATTTTATTTCGCATATTATCTTTTTCTGCTTCACAGTATAATTACATATTTATATGCACATTTTTCCATACTTGACCTTTTCTGCTGCATGGACAGAGTCTATATTTTCTGTTTTGGATTAATGAATGAATGAAATAATGAGCATTTTAGAATTTTTTTCTTATCCAAAGAATGCTGATTCATTTGTTTCATTTTAATAGATTGATGGGAATTTGGGGTTTATCTTCAAGCTTATTTAGCAAGTAACTTTTGTGTGTGTGAGCAGTTGGCTTCCAGTTACTTTGGTATCGATGGTCAGTAGCATCATTTACTCTTTGTTCTATTATTCATTTTCATATTCATAACACGGTATGTTGAATAGCCAGTAGTCCCCTGGGCAATGACAAATCAAAGATAAAAACAGAGTGATTACAAATTAGAACCTAAAACCCATAGAGCTACCCCTTCTTTCTTTGGAGAACATCTGAATCCTGGGTAATCCTGTCACTCTGGCCTGAAGGTAAGCCGACTCCTGCCAAATTGCTTCAAGAGAGGCAGGGAGTCTCCTCTGTAGAAAAAGACTTTGTCTTCATTCCTCAATCTGTCAACATTTACACCCTGGCTTATCACAGCTGACAGAAAATTGGAGGAGAAATATTTTCAAATCCTCTTGGGCCCTCGGGCTCAAGAGCAAGCAGACTCCTCCATTCCAAAGGAGCTGAAAATTTGAGTGATGAATTATCTTTGTAGAACATAAAACAGGGCACGTTTCTGTCATCTGTCCATCCATACTCACTCGCTGTCTGTGGTGCTCATTTTTCTCTTTCTTAGGAAGGGGGAAATGTAGAAAGTCACAGGGTTCTGGTTCAAGAGGAGGAGTTAAGTGTTAAATTAGCCTTACACAAGCCCTAGGGCTTCTGGAAAATCCAGTTGGGAAGAATTTTTATAGCTCTGATGGTCAAAATTAATTAAGCTGATTTCATGTTTACATTAAATTCACATAATGAGGTGAAACTTTCAAAGAAGTGCCAAATTTTGACCAGGCCATAAACTTGTTTTACCAGCTTCTTCATTCGTTAATTTAAAGGAATAGAGAAAAAAACAAAACAAAATCAACGTTAGAAAGAATTTGCTGGAGGCAAATTGGTCTGCCCACGTTGAAGATCTCCACAGATCAGTGATGAAGGTGATGCTCTCTTGTTTGTTACAGCTTCCCCGCTGTTTTGCATTCTGTGATATGGAAGGAGATAATGTATGAGGAAGAGCAAATAGAGAACGCACCAGAGGATGTAAGGCATGTGTTATGTAATGCCATTTGGACTATTTAAAATGGTCATGACTTTCCCATGCAGAAGCTTAGAAAAATTGGTTAAGAGTTTACTTACATCCTGCCCCAATCTGATCTCATACAACACATCGTTATGCCACATTGACTCATTTATGATCCTGAAACAGGAATGGTCTCCTGTTAATATTATGGCCCTTACATATCAACATTACTTTGAGGCAGAGTTTCTCAGCCTCAACACTATGGACGTACTGGGCTGGATAATTTTTGTTGCGGGGACTGTCCTATGCCTTACGGGATGTGCAGCGTCATCCCTGGCTTCTGCCACTAGACAGAGTAGAAACCTCTCTCCCTACTACCAGTGAAGACAGAGATGTCTCTGGACATTTGACATGGTGGGCAAAATCCACTGTTTCAAAATGTATTGCACTTAAGCATTCACTAAATAGAATGAGAGCCTTAAAGAAGTTAAGACATCTACCTCCCCCTATATATCTGTATCATTAACCACCATCCACTGCCTTTCCTTCCACAACCAACATTTAGCAAGAAGCTAGTTCAAAACAAAGAATACCCAGCAGTCACTGTTTTGAGGTGCTAACAGCCTCTAATGGGAATGGTGACCAATAGTTAAGTGTATCAACTATTACACCAACATCCGAATATAGACTAAGTTCCGTTTGCAGATGGACATGTGCCACGATCTAAACAGCATGTATCAGCAAGTTCTGGAGCAAAGCTCAGCCCCAAACAGGGTCTGGACACTTTAAGGTTTGGTTTGGGGTGTTGCTGTCATTGTATAATAAATTGTGTATAATAAATCCAAGATTGTATAATAAATTATGAGGGGGTCACAGATATTTTGAGAATCAGCTCCTCCAAACAATAAGGAAAGCCTCTTGCTTTTTTGTTTCTATCTTGGCCACTTTCTAAGAGGACTTAAGGTTTTTTTTTTTTTTTTTACAATAAAAGCATCATTAATAACTTTTTGACTTTTTCTACTGTCCCCAGGGAATCTCATGCAAGCCTGTGATTTCAAAAATCACTGCTACATTATGATTGATTTTTCTTTAGTGTCCAAAATACTTTTTTTTTATTGAGATATAATTCAAACATCATAAATCATATGTAACTTCACAGACATAAATTATACATTTTTAAAAGTGCATAATTCAGTGGGTCTTAGCATATTTACAAGGTTGTATAACAATTACCTCTGTCTAATATCAGAATGCTTTCATTACCCCAGAAAGAAACCATGTACCTATTAGCAATCCCCCCTCAATCCCTTCTGCCCAAGCTTCTGGCAACCTTTCTATCTCTAGATTTGTTTGTTCTGGACACGGTTTAAATAGAATCCAACCATACGTGGATGTTATGGTCTGCATGTGGCAGTTACTTTAAATTCATAAGTTGAAACCTAATCACATAAGTTGAAACCTAACCACAAGCTGATGGTATTTGGAGGTGGAACCTTCAGGAGGTCATTAGGTTACGAGGGTGGAGCCCTCATGAATGGGGTTAGTGACCCTTACAAAAGAGAGCCCGGAGAGCTCCCTGCCACTTCCGCCCTGTGAGGACACAGCGAGAAGACAGCCGTCTAGGAGCTGGCCTCTCACTAGACACTAAATCTGCCCATAAATTGATCTTGGATTTCCCAGGTTTCAGAACCATGAGAAATGAATATTTGTTGTATAGAAACTACCCTCTTTGTGGTACTTTGCTATCACAGCCTGAACAGACCAAGCAAGCGGCCTTTTGTGTCTGGCTTCTTCCATGTATCACTGTATTTTCGAGGTCCATTCTGAGCTCCAGACCTATTTCTCCAACCATTCGTTTCCCTGGCTTGCCTTAATCTCACCCTGCTTGGGGCTAACGGAGCACATCACCTGCCTCTCAGACTATTCCTGTTCTTTGTCTCTAGTGCCCTGTTACCCAAACCATAAGGCCTGGAGACTGTCCCATGCATCTTTTTCCCCTCACTGACAACATCCAGTTGATCAACAAACCTCATCCACTTACAGTGCCTGTGCCTTACTTCAGATCCTCATGATCCCTCCCCTAGCCTGGTTTATGGGCCCCTTAGCCAGGCATCTTGTCTTCAGGATCATCACGCCCCATCCATTCTCCACAGCCCTTCTGTAGTGATCTTCCAGCTGTCTCCTGCTTCAGTCCCTCCGTGGTTGCCCTTTGCCCTCTGGCACAAGGCTACACCCCTCAGCATGGCAAGCCAGGCCTCTTCTGATCTGGCCTTTTCTACCTCTTCAACTGTTTCCTCACTCCCCCTCCCACTTTCAGCCCACACTTCAGTTATGACAAACCTTGTGCACTTTCTCAAATACCTTGCTTGTTTTATCTGTCTTTGAATATATGCTGTGTTTTGGGGGATGACGGTAGTTCTTCTCCAGGAAGCTGGCTCTCTCATCTGCCCTCAGTCTGAGCAGGAGCTCTTCTCCTACACTTCCTGTGTCACAGGAGTCATCGGTGTCACAGAAGTCATCTTTCTGTTTCCTACCTGTCCCTCTCTTTAAGTGGTGAGCCCTTTGATGTGGGAATTGCTCCTTCATATTCTCCTGCCAGGGCGGCGTAAAAAAATACCATGGAATAGATGGCTTACACACAGAATTTTTTTTTTTTTCAATTCCGGAATATAGAAGTCCATGATCAAGGTGTGGGTCGGTTTGGTTTCTTCTGAGGCTTCTCTCTTTGGCTTGTGGATGGCCATCTTCTTGCTCTGTTCCCCACATGGTCATCTTCTGTCTCTGTGGTCTATGTCATAATCTCCCCTTCTTATAAGGACACCAGTCATATTGGATTAGGGCCAGCTAAAAGGCCCTGTCTTACCCTAATTATATCTTTAAAGGCCTTATCTCCAAATAGAGTCCCATGCAGAGATATTAGGAATTAGGTCTTCAATAGATGAATTTCAGGGAGATACAATTCAGTCCAGAGCAGCCTTCCATTTTCACTTTGCCAACACCTACTCCTGAAATGGAGTCACAATAGGTATGAGAATGAATGAAAGAGTGTACGATTCAAGGTCACTGGGAAAGAAAGTAATCAGAAAGGAGGAAGGGTGGAGAAGACAAAGGAAGGTATACATAAGAAATCATACCGGAAACCCAAGGTAATGATGTTGCTACATCTGTGCATCGAATTAGTGCTGGGCTCAATTCTGACTTCCTGAGGCCAGAGGAATAAAGGAAAACACTAAGAATTATGTTATACGTGACAAAGGATTAATTTAAACACCAAGAGTTAATACAATTTAGAGAGAGAGAGATGTATTTTATAATTTTAAATTTCTTCCTTTTCGTTAAGGGTACTCACCTCTACCATTTCCTTTTGGATTTTTGGATTGTGTTTAAATGTAGAGAACTAGAAAAACTCTGTGTTCTGGGATTTTTAAAGTTAGTTATAAAGCTCAATTTCAGTTATTTACTTGGTCAGGTGGGGGAATAAAAAATAAGTGGCATTTAATGTAATTCAATAAAATTCACTTCTAAAAACAACTTTATTATGCTTAGTATAAGCCACATTTTCTGTTTCCACCCTCGGTATGATTAAATCCTCCCACTGAGGATTTAACATTGACATTTGAAAGGAATTGATAGAAAACTAGATCCTGATAGGAAACAGTTCATTAGCCTGTGCTTTGTTTTCAGGAAAGAGCACTTACATAAGGTTGTGTCTAATTGAAGAGCTCAGCGAAGGTCTTTGATTCTGAGTGCCATTGACAATGAGAACCAGAGATACTTCAAAGTGGCCTCATGTGACTCTTAATCCATCCAGAGCTTAGCTTCTTCCTCCAACAGATGTGGAGGCTGGACCAGGATCTCTAAGGGCAAGTTTAGCTCCGTCCTTCTGAAATTTTATGGCTCTGACATCACCATCAATCATTATTGCCAACACTAATTGAATAATTAGCACATGCCCAGGCTGTGCTGAGTGGGCACTTTGTATGCATTACTTAATATGATGTTCATTGCAAAATGCGGTAGGGGCTATTCTACCTTTACAGATCAGATGACTGGAGTTTAGAGCAATAGTAACTTATAGCTGGTAAATCGAGATGCTTCCAACTGAATGCCGTTCATGTGGTTTTGTGTTATGATTACAAGCTCTAACCGCTATATTATACCACCCAGCTTTAAGCATTTGGTTAGTACTGGGCTTAGACTGGGCTGTTAAAGCAGAGTTTAGCAAAACATGTCACATTTATTATGGTGGTAAGACAATCCGAAATGATAAAACTTTTGAGGTCCTAATGTCCAAGACCTCCAGGAACCCATCTGAGGTCAAAGTTAAGATCATTCAGCTTGCTGCAGATAGGAGATGCATGGAGGAGCTGTGAAACATTCCAATAAGAGGGAGTGGGGAAGTCACCTACTACTGAGTTTGGGCTGTGCTGACTGGTTCTAAGAAAGAGCTATTATGGGTTGAACTGTGTCGCCTATAAAGATATGTTGATATCTTAACCCCTACTACTTCAGAATGTCATCTTATTTGGGAATAGATGCTTTACAGAGGTAATCAAATTAAAATTAGGGCATTAGGGTGAAACCCAACCCAATATGACCAGTATCCATATAAAAAGGACAAATGTGGACATGCGTGGAGGGAAGACAACAAACCAAGGAATCGCCAAAGACTGCCGGTAAACACCAGAAGCTAGAAGATATATATGATATATGTTTTATTTATATATATATATATATATATATATATATATATATATATATATACAGAACTGTCTGTTGCTTTAAGCCCTGAGCTTGTGGGACTGTTGCAGCAGCTCTAGCAGGCGAGTACAGGGGTGGAGAGAGCTGAGCCCAGTTTTGGATTGCTGTTCGTTCAGCAAATGGATATCTCCGTGAACTTTGCTCAAGAATGGAAGGAAGAGGGGGGAACTGGGAATGTTGATAATAAGAAAACATTGATCATTAATTTTTTTTTAATTTTTAAAAAGCTTTTTTTGAAATTCTAGGTAGTTAACATAAAGAGTTATATTAGTTTCAGGTGTCCATTATAGTGATTCAGTGCTTCCATATGTCACTAGGTACTCATCATGAAAAGTGTACTCCTTAAGCCCCAACACCTATTTAACCCATTTCTCCCCACCAACTTCTTCTCTAGTAACCATCAGTTTGTTCTCTATAATCAATAGACTCTTGGTTTGCCTCTCTCTATCTCTCTCTCTCTCTCTGTTTTTCTCCCTTTGTTCATTTGGTTTGTTTCTTAAATTCCACATATGACTGAAACCATATGCTTTTCTTTCTCTAACTGACTTATTTTGCTTAGCATTATACTTCCTAGTTCCATCCATGTTGTTGCAAATTGCAAGATTTCATTCTTTCTTATGATTAATACTCCATTATATACATACATATATATTTATGTACATATATATGCTACCTTTTTTTTATCAGTTGATGGACACTTAGGCTGTTTCCATAAATTAACCATTACAGATAATGCTGCTATAAACATTGGGTGCATGTATCTCTTTGAATTAGTGTTTTTGTATTCTTTGGGTAAATATCCAGCTGTGCAATTGTGCAATTGTTTGTCATAGGGCAGTTCTATTTTTAACTTTCTGAGGACACTCTGTACTGTTTTGCATAGGGGCTGCACAAGTTTGCAATCCCACCAACGGTGCATGAATGTTCCTTTTAGTCCATATCCTTGCCAACACCTGTTTTTTCTTATGTTACTGATTTTCTCCATTCTGACAGGTATGAGGAAGTATCTCATTGTCATTTTGATTTGCATTTCCCTGATGGTGAGTGATAATGAACATTTTTTCATGTGTCTGTTGGCCGTCTGGAGGTCTTCTTTGGAGGATTGTCTTTTCGTGTCTTCTGCCCATTTTTAATTGGATTATTTGGTTTTTGGGTGTTGAGTTGTCTAAGTTCTTCATATATTTTGGATACCAACCCTTTGGATATGTCATTTGCAAATATCTTCTCCCATTCCATAGGTTGCCTTTTAGTTTTGTTGATTGTTTCCTTCACCCTCAGAAGCTTTTTATTTTGAGGTAGCCCTAGTAGCTTATTTTTGCTTTTGTTTCCCTTACCTCAGGAGATCTTTGTAGGAAACAGTTGCTATGGCTGATGTCAAAGAGATTGCTGCCTGTGTTCTCTTCAAGGATTTTTATGATTTCAGGGTCTCATTTAATTCTTCAATCCATTTGAAATTTATTTTTTTAGAGCACTGATCATTTAAAAGAAATAATTTTTGGCCATTTTGCAACTATGTTGTGGTTTTGCATAGGTTCTGTTAGAAATATTGTTGATGTTCTATTAGGAACATTTCAGTCCTATAGGAAACCCTTCTAGGATTCTAATTTCAATAGGACTGATTTTTATTTTCTCAAGTTTTATCTTTAGAGTAAAATATTTATTTATTATTACTCTATTATATAAAAATAGAGTAAAATATTTATTTTAATTATTTTTTTAAAAAAATTTTCTTTTTTTTACTATTCTCAATATAGTGTTCTTAAAAATATCTATATTCCAACTGTTCTTAAACACTTCTCTACATGTTTTACAGATTGAATATAACTTCCAATCATTGTAAGTGGTAATATAAAATTTCCTTTTAATGTAATTTCAGCTAAAGAAAGATTTTAAGGGCATATTAGCACAGTGGTCCTGGGTATGGCAAAAATTATGAAGGTAGTGCCCAAATGATTGAAGCTTGGGAAAAATTGTGCAGCAGGATTGCTTCAGGTTTCTACTACTTTGAAATAAAAAGAAAAGCTGGATTTTTATTACACGAATTCATTTGCAAATGTTGAGAACTTACATATATAAACCCTCCCACTTGTTTATGTAGAGGTTGTAGGAATAAAGAACAAAGCTAGGAAAAACACAAGTGGTATCAAGAATTAATTCAGTCGAAAACATTAACTTTGTTTATATACACTCAACATAAAGGCCTGCCTTCTTCTATTTTTTTTTTCTTTTTATTTTGTTATGAATTTGTGATTTTTGTCTTGGGCTAAAAAGATCTTGTCTTGGGCAAGAAACTTCATGTTAGGCCAAACTTTATTTAAAAATAAGTTGTGTTAAACTAGATAAATGATCAATTTTCCTTCTGACTCAGTGATATATTTCTCTTTAATTCTAAGTCCCCTGGAAGAAGCAAAGATCCTTTTTGCTCTATGTACTGTAATGTGAAGCAAAGTATGTAATAGGAAGTCATTTCTCTCCTAAAACTCAGCTGGTGAAGTTGGTGGCAAGGGTGGACTTGAGAAGGACTGAAGTCTCTTGACAACAGTCACCGAGGATAAAGTGAAGATAGATTGGGAAGAGAGTTGTGGAAAGGGCAGCTGACCAAGGCATCAAGTCATGTACCATTAACTTTTGTCTAGGGCTGGCCAAGCAATGAGGAAAGCATGTGTTGATCCAGACCCCCTTGCTCCCCTCTGTACATGCCTTGTGGCCACTTATTTCCAACACTGACTAGACCTGAGAGTTCCATTATTGACCTGCCTTCTAGGCTTGGAAATTCACTTGCAAGGTGTAACACTTTTCATACACTACATCTCCTATTTACAACTGTCTTTGTAAGGGGTCTTGGTAGCATGGCCCATTCATAAATTTAAATTTATCTGTCCTTATACAAGGCCTAAGTTATGATGACAAACTATGAACAGGCACCAATGGGAAGAAAACATTGAGGGAGGCAAAAATTGTACGTACTTGATTCTTCTAATTTTTTTCTTAATTTTTCTTATAACTTCTTGATTTATCATTTAGTCATGCCCTTGAATCTGGAGACTTAACATCAACCACAGGAGAGTTCAGCCTTGGACTGAACCTATTTCTCTTCATCTCTCACGTGGCCTCACTATTATTTTAAATTTCTAATTTCAAGTGGACAGAAGTTATTAATTTATTTTTTCACTTGTTTTATTATAGCATAATTCGCATACCATTTAATCTCACCTATTGACAAATGCATATAGTCGTATAATCAACACAATCACAGAACAGTTTCATGATACCTCAAATTCTCAGGAGCTATTTTTGGTCAGCCCTTCTGAAGCCCTGACAATCACTGATTTGTTTTCTGTCCCTTTAATCTAACATTTCCCAGAATGTCATATAAATTGAATTATATAGTATGGTCTTTTGAATTTGGCTTCTTTCACTTAGCTTAATGTATTTTAGGCCTTTTCATGTTTCTACAGGGTTCAAGAGTGATGAAAATATTCCTGCCAAGTAGCATTACATTGTACGTACATAACACCCTTTGCTTACCCTCTACACAGGTGATTGGCTTTCGGTGATTATGAATAAAACTTCTAAAAATATTCTTGTGCGGGTTTTTGTGTGAACATATATATCCATTTTATTTATTCATTGTTCATGTTAAATACACTTAAGTCAATTAAAAGTGGCAGGGAATTTCTTTTTTTTTTCCCATTTTATTTTATTTCTTTTCAGTGTTCCAAAATTCATGAATTTCTAACTTATTGAAGAATCTTTAACAGCTTCGTTAGGAAAATGAGAAACAGAGAAACGACGACCCTGGGGAGTCAGGAAGCAAGAGAATCTAATTAATTCAGCTTTTATTTCTTAGTCGACAACTGAGCCTGCAAGCATTTATTTTGGGAAAACATATTTTTGGAAGTATACTCTTCAGTCAAAGCAAAGGAAGGTATTTGGTCAGGTGAAGGGAAGTCCCAGAGCAAAATATCTTGTGTAAAGAAGGCAGACATGTGGTTTGACAAAATACATCGTCTTCAACGAATCCTCATCACTGTCTGAAGAGAGGATATGAAGTCAGCTTAAGCAACCCTGCCAATCTATCAGTATCTCTCACTTAGACAAGTTAGAAGCTGATTGATTTTGAAGAGCTAGAAGTGTGGACCTGAAGAAGCCAGGTGTAAAATGCTTCTAGCCAATTGGCACCAGGGTGAGTTTAATCATGTGATGGTCACTGTCATGGCAGCCATGTTTTTATCTAACTGGACCCATTGTAGCTCTACTGGTCTTATGTAGTCATGATTGCAATGCCTGGAATAAGAAAACTCAGTGAGCCAGATCCTTTACAGGGCAACATATCACAAATTCTTTAAGACTCTTCATTTTCTTTTTTTCATTTCTTTTCTCCTATTTTCTTGGGTTTCCAGTCAGCTTTTCTCAGCTTTTTTTTTTTTTTCATATGTCAATTCCTACATCGGAACTTGTGATTCATTGAAAGCAGAAGAAACATTATAGCATTTCTTTGAGACCAGAAGCAGAGAAAAGATTACTTTAGATTTTTGTAGATTAAGTCTTAGCTACAAAGCATAGATTTGAGCAGCTTTGCTGAGCTCAAACCCTTTGTGTTTGTTACATAGGTATTAGGTACGAACACAGTAGTTTTATTTCCTTTCTGAGTGAGTGTTTTTGCTCCTAAGAAAATGTGTTTGCTATTAATCAGAACCTTGCATCTTTAAGTTGCTTTATCAACTGGCCTGTAATTCGTTCTCATAGCCTTCCCTCCAGGCATTTGTTTTTCTTTCAGTTTGCCTCTAAGGAAGCTGAAATGGATGCAGATTGTCCTGCCATGCCAGGATCTCTTTGAACATCTGTCCAGTCATCTGATCATCCATTTCCTCCTCCCACTCACAAAATCCCACAGAGACAGAACTTGCCCAGGTTTGCACATATGGCTGATGCTCACAGCTTGAAAGTGTCTAAGCTCTTTAAGATTGATTTTCATTTTAATGAAAGCTCATAGTTTTGCCCAGAGATGAAAGCAAGGTGTTAGAAATCCCCAGATTTCCAGGTTGTTAGATCACGTATGCAGTAGCTCAGCCACGGCTGCCACTCCATTTTTAGTAGGGAAGCATGCATAAATGAGCCTGATTTCAAAAATATCCACCTCAAAGTTTTAGGGGGTCCAAAATGTACTGTAGGGGTCTGGTTTCAAGAGTTTCCTTTGAACTATTAGAATTCCATGTTGGTGGAATCGTACGGTTACCAAATAGCTTCTAAAAACAACCGGGAAAGTAGTTCATGGAAATATCCAATTGGGGAAAAGAGTGAATGCATTTTGAACATGCAGCACCCCCAGCTGGATGAAAGTTTTAAGGCAGAATTCTCCAGTTAGGAGGCTGACTGACTGCACACTGTCTCTGGCCCCTGGAATTGCGACTGGTTCTTTGGGCTCCACCTGGCTTGTAATGGCAACATTCGGAGGGAGATTTAACTAGGAATTGTGAAAACATAAGAGGATTTTGAGAATGATTGAGCTCTACTTTTTGTATCTCCAAGGTCCTATCTAGTGTGTTTTCTTGTCTGCAGAACTTTTCAAGTAAATTTATTTGAAACGGAATTAATTTATGGAATGAGAAGAGTTCACCACACAGTTCACTGAAGTGCAATTATGCTGTGAACCGGACATAATATGTCATAATGTTCAGATAGGAGCTTCTAAACTTCTAATTCTTCCTCAGTAGAAATTGATGGCATCTTCAGCCAAGTAGGGCTGGTGACTTCTCTTACTGCCTCTTACATGGTTTGTGTTCTGCTGATTCTGATTCTGTTTGAAGAGTCCTGTCCCAGGCTCATCTTATGTCATTCTGTATCAAAATCTCCTGATGTGCATCAATAGATAGAAAAAAATCACTATTTTTGAGATCTTGAAAACAATGCAGAAGCTGAAGTTGGTACTTCTAAAAAAACAAAACACCAACAAACACCCAAACCACCAAACTGAACTTCACCATGAATGCAGAATTTTTTCATGGCTTTCCAAGTGGTTTACTCTCCACCCAGCATTCTGCATAAACACCCATTGTGGCTATTTATCACCCCAGAAATGTTGTCATCCCAGACGCAAATGTAGTATAGCGCTTCTCTGTTTATCTGTACCTCTTGCTCAAAGGCATCATGGACTTAACTTTCTTAGCAGTGATGGGAACCATATTCTTAATTTTTCTTCTTTTCTTGGGAAGAACAACTTGAACCTTGAGACCAAGATGAAAACCTTCTCTGTAGCACAGGGAGGCTTTTGTGCTGCTCCCCTGTAACAATACCCCATCATCTCCCAATGCGGACTTGCTATTTTCCCTCATTCTATGCCTATGTGAAGTGAGCAACACCCCATTCCCAGAAATGGCTACTGCTTTCTCCTCCAAATTTATGAGAGAGTCCCAGCAGAGAAGACTATGATGGCATGGGGAAGTGATATTTGTAGCTGAAATTTTTCCCCATATGCCCATATTTTCATAATACCAACTATAGAAAGTAAAATGTGACACAATACTTCTAGGTTGGTAGAGAGAAGAAAACATGGTAAGGGCTTTCTCTTTCTTTCTTTCTTTTTTTTTTTTTAAGTTTAAGAAATTCTGAACATAACGATTAATTTATCAACACATTCTTTCTAGTCCTCATGGACAGACATTCTGATTGGTTGGTGTGGAGTTGTGACTCTAATGTAATCCTCGGGGTTCTGCTCATTTTCCATGGAGTCCTACTTCAAGTGTGTCTGAGCTTTCCTGTTCAATGTCTTCCCCCCTCTGCTCACACCACATGTGCAGCTTTGGTGTATCCCAATGTGCTTTGAATGGCAGTCTCTACTCCTTCCCCTCTTTCTCCCATGGGCCTTTACTGGGCCACACCCTGAGGCAGCTGTAAAAGCCCAGTCAGACATGGTGTCCAGCGTTAGCTCACAGGGGAGCTATGTCCAAACCCAGTCAGAAGACCTTTAGTCAACAGTTCAACATTTATCCTTATAAGTAGGACATCTATAAAACATGGTGACAGAGTTTATGATGAGAAATATGACGTAAAAGTTGATGTCCTTGGTACCAGAGAAAGGAGGTTCCTTCCATAGAAGGGAGGGCTATTTGATGCTCTTGTCTCGCTTTCAGAACACTTTTCGGTTCTGGGGGTTGCAAACAGAATCACAAGCTTAGTGTTTTGGCGAGAGCAAGGGACCAGATGGAATTCAAGAGTTTTAGTGTCTTTTCATAGTTTTTTTCAATAACTTATTTGATCTTGAGCAACTTCCTGTGAGATTCAATTTTCCCAGAATTGTAACTAGGGCACTTATTAGAAAGGCAGATTGCTTTCTCCGTTTGAGAAGTTGGAAATACAGCATATGCCTTTTCAACAATTTTTAAATGGCTGGGGTTTTTCTTGTTGTTTGTGGAGCACGTTGGGCATATTGTGTTGGGTCTACTGGTCTTCATGGTATTGCTCCATGTTTTCTGTCAGAGCTGGCCCTACCTCTCCACTTAACGCCTCTCCTCTTCAGTGCCAGTCATTTCTACGGTGACTTCTACCTAGTTTTAAGGACTCTTGAAGCATATCAATCATATATTCATATCTTTCCTTCCCTTGATAAGGTGAGAGTGTTAGCAAATCGGCACTCATTCATGAAACTGATCTTTAAATAATAATGGTGTGAACTTACTAGTCAAAGTGTCCAAGATAATCAGAGCTCTCATGAGTACTCCGAATCTGATTTGAGTTTATTGTGACTGACATAGTGCTCATATAGAAGTCTCTCCATAAATGTCAGCTACAGTGAAGAAGAAACTTGTATCCCTTTTTCTTGGGCCACTTTTCCCTGGGAAGAAAATCAGGATGACAGGAGGAATCTCAGATAAGTGGATTTATCTGGCTGCTCCTACATCTGCCCATGGCACTTCCTTAAATTCCTGTAGATTAGTTAATTCCTGGAAAATGTTTTTTACATGCTCTGAATACAATTCTTCTTGCCCTGTAGTAGATTTACCCCCTTATTGATGGATTTGCTTGTCATTCCTGGCACAGGTATGGATGTTCCAGAAGCAGCTTTCTATGCCTTCAGTGATACTCGCCATGTGCATTGCATGGTGTGTGGTCCTCTTTGGGGGCTGAGAGTATTCATTCTTTTTTTTTTTTTTAAATGTTTTAAAAGTTTTTATTTATTTATTTGACAGACAGAGATCACAAGTAGATTGGGGGGGCGGGCTCCCTGCTGAGCAGAGAGCCCAATGCAGAACTTGATCCCAGGACCCTGAGATCATGATCTGAGTTGAAGGCAGAGGCTTAACCCACTGAGAGACCCAGGTGCCCCCGAGAGCATTCATTCTTAACTCTCAATGCTACAGACCTTTAACTTTTACTCCTGCTATGTATACTTTTTCCCATGAACCCATGGGGGCAGGGGCTCAAAGGCTGTCTGTACTACAGTGGTGCTCAGAGTGCTTCTTCCTTTCCATAACTTTCCCCCAATGTGAGTCCTCTTTCTCCTCACTAACCTCAGGAAATACCTTGGTTCATCATATAAACCATCTTCAAAAGCTCCTGCCCTACCAATTCTCTGCTCATTCCTGAACCCCAAAGGGGATATCACTTAAGTTAATTTGGAAATTCTACTACAGAAGCTTCACCCTGGTGATCACTTCATTTCACCCAACTTTCTAATAGGGAGATCTGGCCTGTGTCAGAGCTTTGCTCTGGATGGTCTCCCACCTGAACTCTGCCTGCCTGGGAATGCAGCTGAATATGCAGGCTCATGGGACGATGTACAGTGATTTCTGCCCAGGTGGAAGCTGACACTCACCTGGGACTTTTTATCCTGCATCCAGGATGGAGAAGCCCTGAGTGAGGCAGAAAGGTTCTTCTGAGTTGGATAAGAAAAAAGTATAAGTTTTTGAAAGAAAGGGATCTTTTAATGAATATAGCAGTTCATAAGGAAGGTTGAGTGCTGTGGGAGCATGCAAGGTCCTTGAATTATTTTCCCAGGCCTAAGTACCACATGTTTCTTCTGAAGACTCAAGGGAAGGGTCTGTTTCCAGGCTTCCCTCCTCACTTCTGGTAGTTTCTTGCTTGGGGCATCATAACTTCGATCTTGACATGCGACCTCCCTGAGTGTATGTCTTTTGTAACAGCCCCGGTTATATTGGAAGAGGGGCCCCTCCTCCTTCATGATGGCCTCAGCTTAACTAATTACATCCACGCTGATCCTGTTTTCAAATAAGGTCACATCTGAGGTGCTGAGGTTAGGACTTTGACATAGGAGTTTTGGGGGGACACCATTCAGTTCCTACATCGTCCTTTTTCCTGCTCTATGCTTGGATGTAGAGCCAGTTTGAAACAGAAGTCAGACCAAGATACAGCTCTAACCATTGCTGGGATGTAAGTACCATTTTCTCTGTTTGCTTTACGTAGACATGACCTGGATGTGCTATCCAAACATTCTGAATTTCTGACAATCTTCTCCCAGTCAGACTCGGCTCCTGAATGAGAGATCGGTCTTTAAGATATATTTGTTGTGCAACTCAGAGACTGTCTAAAGGTAACCAGCCTTAAAGTGGTCACTAAAAATGGGAGAAGAGCAACACAAAAACAATTTAAAAAGAGTGTTATTTGTGTTATGTACTAACATTTGTGAACCAGATTGCATTAGGGCCAGACCCTTCTAATTGAGAGAAGGATTTTTGTGTTTGGATCAGTGTCTATTTTGGCCAAAATTATGATTTTGAATACGGGACGTTAATGGTGTTCCATGTTCTACTGCTTGAAAGGAACAAATCTCGTGTGCACAATTATTTATTTTAAGTCACTTGTAGTTTAATGATCAGACTTGAAAATGAACAAGCCTTGCTGGTATTGACTGTGTTAGGGCAAGAACTCAGGAGATGAAGGAATGTCAGGACTGAATTTTTCGACTTGCCACATTCCACAAGAGGGAGAAGCCCATTTCTGGAGGTGGTTTTGAGAGAGCATTCTTACAATTCTGCTCTGTTTCTACACATGAAGGGTCTATGTACTCCCAAGGTGGGGTTTTCTTACAATCACTTTGTACTGTGCCCTGTCGCTTAGAGAAGAAGAACCTTCCTTAGGGGTTGCCTGTGGTGTGGAACAGAGAGCAGGCCAGGACTCGGGTGCTGTGCTGCACAGCTGTCCTCAGAGATAGGGGCATCATGGGATACAGCAACTAAACATCCATCTTATAGGAGGGGTGTGTGGGGACTTTCCTTGAGATTACATTGGTTCATATGATTAAATCCCTCTCATGTTAGTTACATCACCAGTGGGAAGAGGTTGTAATTTTAACTGGTCTCTCTAGCAGATTCTTTATGAAAGATAATGGTTTCTGGTTTGATGACAATGTGTGCCATTATCTCCTGCTTTTCTTTCTTATACAATTAAAAGTGTTGAGAAATGTATTTTAGTTATTTCCATTTCTTACATATAACACTGCCTAAAACCAGGATGCTTATTTGTTTGGGGTTTATTGCTACTAAACCTTCCTTTAACCTGAGGCAGGAAGATGGCACCATGACTTGTATTCTGTAAAAAAAAAAAAATTGTTAACAGACTGTGGAATATACATGTGGAAGATGAGGAGAGAGGTGACCAGACATTCTTGTGTTCATCTTTCCTTCCCTCCTCAACTCCAGACCAGCAATAGATCTCACCTGCTCTACCTCCAAACGGGTCTGAACTCCTCTAACTTTTCCATTTCCCTCTAACTACTCGTCCCAGGCTGAGCCACTCTCCGTACACGCTGGGGCTACCGTGATCCCAGCAACTCCTACGCTTCCGTTTTGTGTCCTTCAAACCTCATCTGCACCTGGAAACCAGGGTGATCTTTGAAAGCATAAATCTGTCACGGTGCTGCTCACCCTTTGGCTGAACTCCAAACCCAGCCTGTGAAGCTCCTCTGTTCCCACAGCCCCATCCTCTTACCCAACACACTCCAGACAAAAATGTTCCCCTTTCAGGGTCTTCAAATAGGCTGAGGACCCTCAGGGCCTTCCCATATACTGCTCCTTCTGCCTGGAACAGAAGGCTATCTCACCACCATTCCCTGCCAGCACCAGCATGCTTACACACACGCGCACACACACACACACACACACACATGCTCTCCCCACCTTCACCCCCCACCCAGACAGGCACAGGCACAGGCACACAGCTGGTTCCCGGGCATCCTGCAGGTCTTGGCTTCAATGTCTCCCTTTCAAAGAAGCCCCCTGAGGCGCCCGTGCTTGAGTGTTTTCCCTTCTTGTCATTCTTTACCACTTCATTTTGTTCCTTTATCATGCAACACCCTGGCGGTTTTGCTGTGAGCACGCTTTATTCACCTACCTCTTCCTGCCCATTTTCTCCCCGAAGTAGGCATTGTGTCAGTGTTTCTCATCAGTGTGTACTGTGTTCTCCGCACATGCCTGACAAATGATAAGCACTAACTATTTGTTGAATGGATAAGGAATGTAGAGCTGGCAGGAAGAGGGAAAGGAGGAAATTGAGAATAAATCGGTCTCCCCCCTTCATAATTTTAAAGTTGGAAGAAGCTCTCAAATTTCAAAAGAATTGTAGAGAACACAATGGGTAAATAGTTATTATGTAAAACTATCTACTTGGGTCATTGCATGTAATGAGTCCAGAAATTCTATACTAGGCCCTGTGTGTTTTTTAAAGATCGGTTTATTTATTTGAGAGAGAGAGAGAGAGTTCACAAGTTGGGGGGAGGGAGAGAGAATATGAAGCAGACTTCCTGCTGAGCCTGGAGCCTGAGATCATGACCTGAGCCAGAACCAAGGTCAGATGGAAAACCAACTGAACCACCCGCCTGCTCGAAGCATCGTGTGTTTTGAGTAGAAATTTTACAGAAGGAATTATGACACAATAGATATACTTTCCTCTAGTTGTGAAAGGAAAGAAAGGAACTTAGAAAATGATTATTTGAGGTAAATCTCCAGTATTTTTTGTATCTCTAATAAGATATCAGGTTTGTATTATTATTCTTTGTGGCTTTCCTGTACTACCAAATAAATCTTATTTCTCATGGTGGTCCAACTGTGCACCCTTAACTACATTTATTTATGAATTTTTGAGTGCCTACTGGGTTGTAATACTATCCAGAATTTGGGCTAATTTCCATATTTTTTCCTTTGTTTATGGTACTTTTCTACACTGGGAAATCAGTTCCTATTATTTTTTTCTACTCACCCTTCAAAATCTAGTTCTGTCTCACTTTCTTTGGGAAAGCCACTCCTATTTCAACTCAAGGGTGATTCCTCCATATTTGAAACTCCAGTTTTATTTATGGTTTTATAACTTCCATTTGTGTATTAAAATTTATTTACCTGTGGTATTTTGCCTTCCACAGCTTTTGGGGGCTGGGTTATATCTACTGCCTCTCATGTATACATCATTCAGCCCAGGCAGGCACGTAGTAGGTGCTCATTAATTATCAGGGGATTTATTGATTGACATAATTGCTGCTGTGTACACATGGAGAACATGCACACATAGGCTTATTTGCTGTGGTTGTGAACTAAAGGAAACCAAGTTATTATTCATAAATGTATGAGCCAACAGGGGTTGGTCAATAATGAAAGCTGAAACAAAGGAACACCCATTCCCCCAGCTCAATGCTGTGACAACCAAATACCACCAGGGAAGGGGAGACTTCAGTTATAATCAATTGACATTATGGCTTCATTGGCAGAGCTATTCCTGTAGCTGGTGAGAAGGTCTTGATGCACCTTTCACCAGGAGATGCCTTTTAAGATCATCTCACTCCTGTGTTCTGCTTTCACGCTCTCCATGAAACCCTCTAATAACTTGGCTTCCCATATGCTCACTTCTCATTATACAATAATAAATAGGCATTTGGTCTCTGTGAACTTGATTAAGGCAAGTTTGTCTCTAAGGGGTGACAGAGCTAATTCCAGCGTATTCAGTAAAATCAGGTTTCTTAACCTTCAAGCTTGATACCAGACCCTGGGGTGTGTGAATTCATCAAGGTAAATGTAACCTTGCGGGAACTTTCTGAACAGCCAGCCATAACATTTGAAACATGAAAAAAATGTCTCTGTATAGTAATTTTAACCTGCATCTTGTAATATTTTATTTGAATAGAGGAAGGAGGATTCATTCCTTTGCACAGTCTGACAGTAGTGAAGAAATCCTAATTGAGGCTTCTTTATAGGGGAGAGAGGGCAGGGTGTGTGTGTGTGTGTGTGTGTGTGTGCATGCACGCATGCAAATTCTCCTACTTGTGTTACTGTCTCCTGCTCTTTTCTTTTAGGTCAGCTTTCCTGAGCTGCAAAATTTTCTTAAAGAGGAAAGCAGGGAGAACAAACAAATTCTCAATTCATGATACATTTAGGCTTCTGTAGAATTCCCAAAGGTCAATTTATATTCATACAAGAATCTGTCACCTATTCTTGAAATTCAGAAATAATTTTTAAAATTACTTAGACTAATTTTCCTGGGACAAGGTTACTTGCACACATATTAGCAGCATAAGGTGGCTCCAATAGATGAATTGCAGTCAAGTTAACAAAAAAGATTCTGCGGTTGTCATTTCTTGAATGATTCTTTGCTCTTACTTCTATTGTTGCCACCCAACCAAATCCAGTGCAGTGAGTAGCCTCAGCAAATTCAAACAGCAGAAGCTCCAAAGAGTACATATTTGAGAACTATTATGCTGTTTTGGACAAAATTAAAGTGAGATAATAATTTGCTTCTTTAGTTTTGTAAGGAATTTCTGAAAGCAGTGTACATTTCACCAGCACATATGCTGTTTAACTTTCTTCTCTATTTAGAGAAGAAATTTTACAGCATCAGTGATACTCCATCTCCTTACTGAATTAAAACAGCTAGAATTCAAACCTCACATTCAAACAAAACAGAATGATTGTCTCATTCAATAACTGGTGAGAAACTTCTGTTTCCAATAAAAAGGGTACTTCAGATTCCAGTTTATCTGAAGAAAAATCAGTGATTCTGAAACATTTAACCTATGAATATGTTTTCCTGTGTCTCTGTGAGTTGGCAGTATGTTTGAAAAATAATTGTCATGTCCTATTGCATAGTATTATTCCAATAATCTCTGAAAATGAGATTCTAATTTTTTAAAATATTTTACTTATTTGTTTGAGAGAGCAAAAGAGGGCATGAGTGCAATTGCGGGGGGAGGGCAGAGGGACAAAGAGACTCCTTGCCGAGCATGGAGCCTGATGTGGGGCTTGATCTCAGCACCCTGAGATTTGACCTAAGGCAAAATCAAGAGTTGTCCACTCAGCTAACTGAGCCACCCAATCTTTGGTCAAGAAATTTGATTTAGGAATTTGATAACTGTATGAGGGGATGGGTTAAACTAACACAGGGGCCAGAGTGGGCAAGAATAAATATTGACTATAACAGATTTCTTTCTATTCTGATGAAGAAACCAAATATCAAGCCAGACATCTGACACCTAAGAAAGTACCTATGTTAAAATAAGTCAAGACAAAGTTGTTTCATTTTGATTTTTTAAGCTCGAAGACTTTGCTCTGCAGAATTTGTCTTCAGAAGGGCAGATGAGGCATCGAGTTCGGAAGTATTCAAGAAGATGTATGAAGAACAAAGAGCGTGACCTAAGTCCCCATATTTGATGCTTTCCTTGTGACAGAGCTCAACAGTGTGCTTCCTATGAAATGTTTTCCTCCAAACAGAAATAACCAGCTTGATAACTTACCCCAGTCTTTTGACTTGGCTCTGAACAAAATTGTGGGTATGCAATCTAGATGTGTATCTGTCATCATTCTAACTTTTGAGACTCAAAGAAAATAGATTTGTCTCCACTCCCCAAGTGCTTAGACATCCAGTGTCCTTGAAATATTTGAGTCTTTTGTTTTTGTTTTTTGTTTGTCTGTTTTGAAGAAGAAGGAGGAAGTTATTTTATATGGTGTCCACTGGGTCTGAGCTTTATTTCCCTAAACTATTTCAGCCTCTGAATGATCATGCCATATTTTGCATGTTCTTTTTGTTTGGCCTTATGCACACACCACTGTCATGCCATCTCTCTAAACTACAACAAATACAAAACTCTAACAAGCAGCACAATTTTAATGACTTCTTGTAGCAATGTTGATGGTTGTATTTATTTGATGTTGCTATTTCTAGGCACATTAGGATAGATTATTAGCCCTCATCTTAGAAGTCTCCATGCATTTTGTTACCAAGAATTTCTCCCTGGCCAGTTTTTGTAGCTTCCTGCATTTCACCATGTTCTTCAGGCCTGTCTCTTTTCCCTCATTTTCCCCTGCTCCTCCCTTACCTCTCTAAATTCCTATTCATTTTTTTTTTTATTCAGAAATTAGCTTTTTCTGGGTTTTATGAATTCCTTCTAAAATAGTGCTTTTCAGCTTGCAGATTATGACCATGCCTGAGAAACCTATTCCATAACTTGAACAAGTGTTTTAAGAAAATTTTAAGAAAACAAAATAGAATCAAAGAGCACATATCCAAGTGCCTTGTCAATGCTAAAGTGGAAAATTGCTGTAGATTCATTCCATCATGTTATGAAACATGTTTAATTCCATGGTGGTAGGCCACACAGTACCATCTTCTGTCCACACACAAGTGTTCTATCAAGGTATTTTCCTCAGCAAATGATGCTTTTTCTGCTATATGTGTTCTCAAAAATCAAATCCACTACTCATGGAAAGTTATGCTCCGCCATTGCTGCTGTTGAAAAAAATGTGGCACCAAAGGCTTTAAAAGCTTTCCAGGGGGAAGTTTCAAAATGTTTTGCACAGGAGAAGCAAAGCCACCTGTGATGGCACTTTCTGGACAACAGCCTTTAGTTGTATGCTGAACTTTGTTTAGGAAAAAAATCCAGACCAATCATTAATATTCATACTATTTCTTTATTGCTAAGCACTTTTAACAGGAGTGTGAAGTGTATGGTCAAAGAGACCCAGAGGAATGACCAAAATTTTCTCATTCAGGGCTTCCTCACCTAGGTACTGGTGTCAGTACTGACCAGTACCTGCCATGTCACGGTGCTGAGGAGAAGTGTGTGTATGTTTGCATTGGGGTGGCAAAGTGAGTGATGGGTACTTAGGACAAAGGATACCAGTTCTGTAAGCAACAAAAGCTGAGATAAGTAATTTTTTTTTTATAATTTGTTTTCTCTTTTTTTAAAATTTATTTTTTATTTATTTTCAGCATAACAGTATTCATTATTTTTTCACCACACCCAGTGCTGCATGCAATCCGTGCCCTCTATAATACCCACCACCTGGTACCCCAACCTCTCACCCCCCTGCCACTTCAAACCCCTCAGATTGTTTTTTAGAGTCCATAGTCTCTCATGGTTCACCTCCCCTTCCAATTTCCCCCAACTCCCTTCTCTCTAACTCCCATGTTCTCCATGCTATTTGTTATGCTCCACAAATAAGTGAAACCATATGATAATTGAATCTCTCTGCTTGACTTATTTCACTCAGCATAATCTCTTCCAGTCCCATCCATGTTGCTACAAAAGTTGGGTATTCATCCTTTCTGATGGAGGCATACTATTCCTTAGTGTACATGGACCACATCTTCCTTAACCATTCGTCTGTTGAAGGGCATCTTGGTTCTTTCCATAGTTTGGCGACCATGGCCATTGCTGCTATAAACATTGAGGTACAGATGGCCCTTCTTTTCACTACATCTGTATCTTTGGGGTAAATACCCAGGAGTTCAATTGCCAGGTCATAGGGAAGCTCTATTTTTAATTTCTTGAGGAATCTCCACACTGTTTTCCAAAAAGGCTGTACCAACTTGCATTCCCAACAAAAGTGTAAGAGGGTTCCTCTTTCTCCACATCCCCTCCAACACATGTTGTTTCCTGTCTTGCTAATTTTGGCCATTCTAACTGGGTGTAAGGTGATATCTCAATGTGGTTTTAATTTGAATCTCCCTGATGGCTAGTGATGATGAACATTTTTTTTTTGTTTTCTCTTTTTTGATCATATATATGACATAGAATTTTCATGTAAAATAATGACATCTTGGGAATGGTAACTCTGTCATCAATTTTTAGAAGATCAATATGCAAAAGAAAAAAAAAGAAGATCAATATCCTTGGAATTCACAAAATTTATTTCCTAATAAAACTAAACTTTCTTCAAACAAATTGACAAAAGTAATTAGAGAATAATTCATAAAGTACACATAGGTGTCGCAGAAAGAAGTCTTTATCTATGGCAGTGATAGAAACATGCTGTTTTTCCTGGCTAAGTGGGACCACGTAATTGACTGGCCCTGGACACTCCAGGGCAAGGGAGCAGACTCTCAGACTCACAGTGCTTTAAAAATTTTTTATGTTCCAATCTAGTGTTCTGATACACAGGGGAAACCAGTTCTTTGTAGCTCTATTTATCTTGGGGGCAGGAGTACTTTGTTGGAGAAGAGGTAAATTACTACAGATGACACTCTCTTGGAAGACTATCTCTCAACCATAAAGTATTCAGAACTATTTGTAAAGCCCACCAATAGACTGATACAACTACTGCATTTATATTAAAATCCATGATGCTAATGTAAGCTAAGGAAGGGGAACTTTGACCAAGATGGATCATAAAGCTTTAGAGTCTAGCCCATTCATTGTACATCCATGGTTATTTTCAGTTCACTGACCAACAGTCTTTATGAATGTTTGATTACAAACAGTTGCTGCCTATAACCAACTCCATTTATAGTAAATGCTATTTTAATACATAACAATAGACGTGTCTACTTTAGACAGATGATATGGAGTCTCCAGTGTCAGTAGCAGCGATGAAGCTATTTTTCAATTACTAGAATCAAGGCAGCACTTATTCCTTTTTATTTTTCTTGAAAGAGTACCATATGTCATTTTTCTCTTTGAGGAAATGGCTATTGTTACTGGAGCACACTTGGTCATTTTATGAGGCTATAAGGAGTAAATTGTATATCTGCCTTAAATTGAAATTTTTTATTATTTTTATTAACATATAATGTATTATTTGCCCCAAGGGTACAAGTCTGTGAATCCTCAGGCTTACACACTTCATAGCACTCACCATATCGCATACCCTCCCCAATGTCTATAACCCAACCACCCTCTGCACATCCCCCAACCCCCCAGCAGCCCTCACTTTGTTTCATGAGATTAAGAGTCTCTTGTGGTTTGTCTCCCTCCCAATCCCATCTTGTTTCATTTTCCCCCTCCTTATCCCCCCCGCCAAACCTCCCACTCTGTCTCTCAAATTCCTCATATCAGGGGGATCATATAATAATTGTCTTTCTCTCATTGACTTATTTGTCTCAGCATAATACCCTCTAGTTTCATCCACGTCATTGCAAATGGCAAGAATTCACTTCTTTTGATGGCTGCATAGTATTCCACTGTATATATATACCACATCTTCTTTATCCATTCATCTGTTGATGGACATCTAGGTTGTTTCCATAGTTTGGCTCTTGGGGACATGGCTGCTATAAGCATTCAGGTGCATGTGCCCCTTAGAATGACTACATTTGTATCTTGAGGGTAAATACCCAGTAGTGCAATTGATGGGTTTTAGGGTAGCTCCATTTTCAACTTTTTGAGGAACCTCCATGCTGTTTTCGAGCAGCTTGCATTCCTACCCACAGTGTAGGAGGGTTCCCCTTTCTCCGTATCCTCTCCAACATCTGTCATTTCCTGATTTGTTAATTTTAGTCATTATAACTAGTGTGAGGTGGTATCTCATTGTAGTTTTGATTTGTATTTCCCTGATGCTGAGTGATGTGGAGCACCTCTTTCATTTGTGTAATGGCCATGGATGTCTTCATTGCAGAAATGTCTGTTCATGTCTTCTGTTCATTTCTTCATTGGATTATTTGTTCTTTGGGTGTTGAGATTGATAAATTCTTTATAGATTTTGGATACCAGCCCTTTATCTGCTATGTCATTTGTGAATACTTTCTTCTATTCTGTCAATTGTCTTTTGGTTTTGTTGACTGTTTCCTTTGCTGTGAAAAAACTTTTGATCTTGATGAAGTCCCAATAGTTCATTTTTGCCCTTGCTTCCCTTGCCTTTGGCAATGTTTCTAGGAAGAAGTTGCTGTGGCTGAGGTGGAAGAGTTTGCTGCCTGTGTTCTCCTCAAGAATTTGGATGTATTGCTGTCTCACATTGCGGTCTTTCATCCATTTGGAGTCTATTTTTGTGTGTGGTGTAAGGAAATGGTCCATTTTCATTTTTCTGCATATGGCTGTCCAATTTTCCCAACACCACTTGTTAAAGAGTCTGTCTTTTTTTCTGTTGGACATTCTTTCCTGCTTTGTCAAAGATTAGTTGATCATAGAGTTGAGGGTCTATTTCTGGGCTCTTCATTCTGTTCCATTGATCTATGTGTCTGTTTTTGTGCCAGTACCATACTGTCTTGATTGACTACAGCTTTGTAATAGAGCTTGAAGTCTGGACTTGTGATGCCGCCAACTTTGGTTTCCTTTTTCAACATTCCTCTCGCTATTTGGGGTCTTTTCTGGTTCCACATAAATATTAGGATTATTTGTTCCATTTCTTTGAAAAAAAAAAAAAGGATGGTATTTTGATAGGGATTGCATTAAATGTGTAGATTGCTTTAGGCAGTGAAGACATTTTCATAATATTTATTCTTCTAATCCATGAGCATGGAATATTTTTCCATTTCTTTTTATCTTCCTCAGTTTCTTTCATGAAGTACTTTATAATTTTCTGAGTATAGATTCTTTTCCTCTTTGGTTAGGTTTATTCCTAGGTATCTTATGGTTTTGGGTGCAACTACAAATGGGATCAACTCCTTAATTTCTCTTTCTTCTGTCTTGCTTGTTGATGTATAGAAATGCAACTGATTTCTGTGCATTGATTTTATATCCTAACACTACTGAATTCCTCTATGAGTTCTTAGCAGTTTTGGGCAGAGTCTTTTGGGTTTTCTGCATAAAGTATCATATCATCTGCAAAGAGTGAGAGCTTCATTTTTTCTCTGCTGATTCAGATGCCTTTAATATCTTTTTTGTTGTCTGGTTGATGAGGCTAGGACTTCTAGTACAATGTTGAATAGTTTCATCTCTGCCGTGTTCCTGACCTTGTGGGAAAAGGTCTCAGTTTTTCCCCATTGAGGAAAGGTATTTGCTATGGGTTTTTCATAGACGGCTTTGATGATATTGAGGTATGTACCCTTTATCCCTACACTGTGAAGAGTTTTGATCAAGAAAGGGTGCTTTACTTTGTCATATGCTTTTTCAGCATCTATTGAGAGTATCATACAGTTCTTGTTCTTTTCTTAATGTAGTGTATCACAATGATTGATTTGTGGATGTTGAACCAACCTTGCAGCCCAGGAGTAAGTCCCACTTGGCCATGATGAATCATCCTTTTATTGTAATGCTGGATTCGATTGGCTAGTATTTTGGTAAGAATTTTTGCATCTGTGTTCATGAAGGATATTGGTCTGTAATTCTCCTTTTTGTTGGGGTCTTTGTCTGGTTTTGGGATCAAGGTAATGTTGGCCTCATAAAATGAGTTTGGAAGTTTTCCTTCCATTCCTATTTTTTGGAAAAATTTCAGGAGAATAAATATTAATTCTTCTTTTAATGTTTGATAAAATTCCCCTGGGAAGCTGTCTGGCCCTGGGCTCTTGTTTGTTGGAGGATTTTTGATGACTGCTTCAATCTCCTTACTGGTTATGTGTTTGTTCAGGTTTTTTTATTTTTTTCCTAGTTCAGTTTTGGTAGTTTATAAATCTCTAGTAATGTGTCCATTTCTTCCAGATTGTCAAATTTGGAATATAGTTGCTCATAATATGTTCTTATAATTGTTTGTGTTTCTTTGGTGTTGGTTGTGTGATCTCTCCTCTTGCATTCATGATTTTATTTATTTGGTTCCTTTCTCTTCTCTTTTTGATAAGTCTGGCCAGGGGTTTATCAATCGTATTAATTCTTTCAAAGAACCAGCTCGTAGTTTCATTGATTTGTTCTACTGTTCTTTTGGTTTCTATTTCATTGATATCTTTTTTTTTCATTTTTTTTTAAAAAAATTAATTAATTAATTTTCAGCATAACAGTATTCATTATTTTTTCACCACACCCAGTGCTCCATGCAATCCGTGCCCTCTGTAATACCCACCATCTGGTACCCCAACCTCCCACCCCCCCGCCACTTCAAACCCCTCAGATTGTTTTTCAGAGTCCATAGTCTCTCATGATTCACCTCCCTTTCCAGTTTCCCCCAACTCCCTTCTCCTCTCTAACTCCCCATGTCCTCTATGCTATTTGTTATGCTCCACAAATAAGTGAAACCATATGATAATTGACTATTTCATTGATTTCTGCTCCGAACTTTCTTATTTCTCTTCTCCTGCTGGGTTTAGGCTTTCTTTGCTGTTCTTTCTCTAGCTCCTTTAAGGTGTAGGCTTAGATTGTGTACCTGAGACTGTTCTCGTTTCTTGAGAAAGGCTTGTATCTCTACACACTTTCCTCTCAGGACTGCCTTTGCTCTGTCCCAAAGATTTTGAACATTTGTGTTTTCATTTTCATTTGTATCCATGAATTTTTTTCAATTCTCCTTTAATTTCCTGGTTGACCCATTCATTCTTTAGTCAGATGCTCTTTAGCCACAATGTATTTGAGTTCTTTCCAACTTCCCTTTTGTGATTGAGTTCTAGCTTCAGAGCACTGTGGTCTGAAAATATGCAGGGAATGATCCCAATATTTTGGTAATGGTTGAGACCTGATTTGTGATCCAAGATGTGATCTATTCTGGAGAATGTTCCATGTGCACTGGAGAAGAATGTGTATTCTGTTGCTTTGGGAGGGAATGTTCTGAATATATCTTTGATATATTCCATATCTTTGATATATTCCATATGGACATTCCATATATGTCCATGTGGTCCAGTGTGTCATTTAAGGTATTTATTTTGTTGTCCATCTTTTGCTTGATGATCTGTCCATTTCAGTGAGGGGGGGGTGTTAAAGTCCCCTACTATCATTGTATTATTATCAGTTTTTTTGATGTTGTTATTAATTGGTTTATATAGTTGGCTGCTCTCATGTTAGGGGCATAGATATTTAAAATTGTTAGATCTTCTTGTTGGACAGACCCTTTAAATATGATATAGTATCCTTCCTCATCTCTTATTATAATCTTTGGCTTAAAATCTAATTTATCTGATATAAGGATTGCTACCCCAGCTTTCTTTCAATGTCCATTAGCATGGTAAACTGTTTTCTAGCACCTCACTTTAAATCTGGAAGTGTCTTTGGGTCTAAAATGATTTTCTTGTCGACAGCATATTGATTTTTTTTTTTTTATCTTATCCATTCTTATACTCTGTGTCTTTTGATTGGGGCATTTAGCCCATTAACATTCAAAGTAACTATTGATAGATATGAAATTAGTGCCATTGTATTGTCTGTAAGGTGACTGTTACTGTATATTGTCTCTGTTCCTTTCTGGTCTACTACTTTTAGGGTCTCTCTTTGCTTAGAGAACCCCTTTCAATATTTCCTGTAGGGCTGGTTTGGTATTTATAAATTCTTTTAGTTTTTGTTTGTCCTGGAAGATTTTTTTAATCTCTCCTTCTATTTTCAATGATAGCCTAGCTGGATATAGTATTCTTGGCTGCATGCTTTTCTCATTTAGTGCTCTGAATATATCATGCCAGTTCTTACTGGCCTGTCGGGTCTCTATGAATAAGTCTGCTGCCAATCTAATATTTCTACCATTGTATGTTACAGACTTCTTGTCCTGAGCTGCTTTCAGGATTTTCTCTTTGTTGCTAAGACTTGTACGTTTTACTATTAGATGACAGGGGATGGGGGACCTGGGTGGCTCAGTGGGTTAAAGCCTCTGCCTTCAGCTCAGGTCATGATCTAGGGTCCTGGGATTGAGCCCCACATCAGGGTGTCTGCTCAGCGGGGAGCCTGCTTCCACCCCCGCCTCCCCACCGCCTGCCTCTCTGCCTACTTGAGATCTTTATCTGATAAATAAATAAAATCTTAAAAAAAAAAAGATGACAGGGGATGGACCTATTTTTATTGATTTCGGGAGGGGTTCTCTGTGCCTCCTGGGTTTTGATGCCTGTTCCCTGGGTGTATTTTGGTCTCATAGAAGAAACTATCTCCCAAAATTTTAAAGAAAGAAAACCACATATGTATAAAAATAAGGTAAACACGATGAAGGGGTGGAATATGACTGAAAGATGAAAATATTTAAAAAATTCTAAAAAAGGAATTGATAAGATACGTTGGTTGGAAAAAGGAACAAAAAGAGGAGGGAATGTGTTAAGGCTGGAGGCTAGAACAAAGCCTTGTGCTAGCTTAGGGTATATTTTGATCTAATAGAAGAAATTGTATCCCAAAATCTTATACGGAAAAAAAAACCTTTATGTATATAAAAAAATAAGGTTAAATACAATAAAGGGATAAAATATGAGTATAACAATGAAGGTTTAAAAAGATTTATTTTTAGAAAGGTATTATTAAGATAAACTAGTTAAAAAACATTAAAAGAGGAAAGAGCAAAAGTTTAAAAAATAAAAAAATTAACTTTGCAAGACTAAAGGATCATGGGGAAAAAGCCATAAATTATATAAGTTGTTTTACCCTAGCTCTGGAATTCCACTGTTAGCTTTGACTGGTGAGCTTGATCTTGGCCAGAAGTTCTTGCTGATCTTCTGGGAGAGGGCCCTGTTGCTGTGATTCTCAAATGTCTTTGCCGGAGGTGGAATTGCATGGCCCTTGCCAGGAGCTGGGCTAAGTTATCTGTTCGGATTTGCTCTCGGGAGCTTTTGTTTCCTGAACGCTTTCCACAGAGCTCTGGAGGATGGGAATGAAAATGGCGGGCTCCCAATCTCTGGCCTGGAGGAGCCAAGAGCTCAGGGCCCCAATCCTGTGTGCGCCCTTGGAGAAAAGCAATGAATCATTCCCATGTCCCTGGTCACCAGTCACACTCTGTGCTTACCCAGCCTGTGAGTGAGCATTTCTATCTCTGGCACACAGCCCCATCTGGAGTCTCCAAACTCACCAGATTCCTGCCTCTCTGCTCTTCTGGCAGGTGAAGGTGGATGTCCTCAGATCTGCCACTTGTGGGGTCCCTGCTCTAAGAACAGTGACCTGTGTCTTGGATTATGGTTTAAGGTAACCCTGATCTGAAAGCGCACTCCTGGGCTCTGTCTCTGCAGCCAGCTTCCCTGTTCTAATACCTGGCAGCTCTGCCACACTCAGACACCCCTGATCTTTCTGTGACCCTGTGGGACCTGAGACCACACAGTCCCTGAGAGGGCTCCACCCCTGCTTAGCCTCTGGAGCAATGTCCCTCAGTGGAACTTCTAAAAAGTTCTGATTTTTTGTGCTCCACTGCTTGCCGGGAGCCAGCCCCTTCCACCTCGGTCTATCTTCCTGTCGCTTTAGATTCATTTCTCTCCTACTTTTAGAAAGTAATCGATTTTCTGTTCCTAGAATTGCTGCTCTTTTCTCTTCTAACTCCTGTTGAGTTTGTAGGAGTTCAGAGTGGTTTGATACCTATATAGCTGAACTCCTGGGATCTGATGTCATTTTAGTCTGCCTTCCTCCGCCATCTTGCCCAGAATTTTCCTCACATTGAATTGTAATCCATCATTAAGAAATATTGTTTTTCACTTTGGGTTAATATGTAAGAGAACTTGTTGATCAACTGGAATTCTCATACATTGCTAGGGGATTCTAAAATGGTAGAACCACTTTGGAAAGAGTTTGTGTCTTATAAAGTTAAATAAACATCTGCTATGACCTAACAATTCTCTAAGGTAATTTCCCAAGAGATGTGAAATACATATGTAGAAAAAGATTTTTACAAGAATATTTATTTCTGCTTCATTCTTTTTTTCTTAAGTCAAGGCAATTTGGTGATGACTGGCTATGTGTTGTGTTTGGGTCTTAAATCTACCTTTTCTGGCAGCACAAGAACTAGGATGCTGGACCTTGGATGAGGGCCAAGTTGGGAGCTGGGGGGAGAGGGGAGATTCAGAGCTTGGGTGCCAGAGAAGATCTAATATGCTTAGCATTAGGTTACTCATATTATTCTTGTATAGCTGGGGCTGTCCTGGAAATGGCACACCAGAAAGTGATTTAAAATATTTAGTGAGCTCTTCCTTATCTTGCTGAATGTTCCTTTGCCCTGGTCCATATATTTATCACATCACTTATTACTAGGAGGTGTGATGGTAGCCTGGACTTCTAAGAGAATATGCAGCTATGCTCTAATCCTGGTAGTAAGCATAAAATTTTTATTGAAATATGTGGTTAGTTTGAAGCTGTTTTATAAACAGGAGGGTAAGAGCTTTTGGCTTTCTGTGCTTTGGACAGTACTCATGTAATTGGATTCCTGTATGAGAGAGAGTAAAAAGGTCAGGCAAATCCTTTGGTAGGAAGAATTATGTGAGCAAAGGTGAAATCTGGGTAAATCTATTTGATTCTTAATAGCCCCAAAGTAGAAACAACCTAAATGTCCACTATCAGATAAATTCTCAACAATAAAAAGGAATAAACTATTGATACACATAGTAATATCCAGGGATCTCATAAAAACTGGGCTGATTGGAAAAAAGTCAGATACAAAATAGTATATACTAAGTTAATTATTTATATGAAGCTTTGGAGCAGTCACACATTAGCTATGGTGATGGAAAATCAGGTCCCGGGTCACCTGAGTTGGGGTATTAGCTGGAAAGGGGCATGAAGGAATTTTGGAGAGATGGAAATGTTCTGTATGCCGATGGGGGGTTATTTATGTAGGGATATACATTAGTAAAAACATAGCAAGTGTATATTTAAAATCTGTGTATTGGATTATATATGAATGACACCTTAGTAAGGTTGATAAAAATAGAAAATGCATCCAGAATATTTGAGACAATCATTTATTTACTGAATACCTACCACATTCCCAAAAGCTGAGGATATGTTAATGAATAAAACTAACAAGGGCTCTATCTTCATGAAACTTATGTTCTAGAGGATGATGACCGGCAATAAAAGAATAAACCATAAATGTATAAGATGCCAGGACATACTGCCTGGAGTTAGGCTTTGACAGTCTCACTCACTATGCTCCTGCGGATGGATAGTTTTCTACACCTGCATCTGACAGTGTTCTCTGACTCCAAATGCCAGAAAGTTAAGGACTGAGGAGCCATGGTCAGTATGGACAGGGGTAGGTCGTGTGGATGTGTGTGTGTGTGTGTGTGTTTGTGTGTGTGTCTCAGTTTCCTTACTCCTCTCACGTGCACTCCATGTAATTTCTTATGAGCAGTGAGACCCAGTTGCTCACAAAGGTAACTGATCCATTGACATATTCTCTGGTGGTCCTTCTTTCTTCTCTCTCTCTGATTTCCTCATTTCCTTCCCATGCCTTTGAGATCACCTCTGAAATATACTATTTGCACCCAAATACTTTTCTCAAGTATTTTAACAAACCTAAAACCAGGACTTTGCTAAAACCCTGTTTAAGGGTTTTCTAAAACCCTGAGTAGGAGGAGTAGAGAATTCTGAGGATGGCAGAGTGGAGGAAGGGGTATTTTGACATAAGATGGTCATAAAAGACTTATCTGAGAAGATGACATTTGAGTTGGGGGGAAGATCAAGGGTGAGCACACATTTAGATACTGTCAGGATTTGGGTGATCTTTGAAGCCATGGGACTAGAAAGAATCACCCCAGAGAGTGAGTGTGCGCTTGTGCGCTGAGCTCTGAGCACCCCAGTGTTTACCAATTGGGAAGTTAAAGAGGACATAGAAGAGGTTAATAGAAAAATAGTGGTAGTATACCATGCACATTTGCTGAGGGGAATGATAGAGCAGGGAGGGAAAAAAAGGATGAAGGAGAAATGGGGGACAGCAGCTAAAAGTATGTCCCAGAGTAGGCAAGAGACAATGAAACCTAATTGTCCTAATGGAGAGGTTAACCTAGATTGGGGCAGGGACCTCAGCAACATTAGTAACAGGAGGGAGGAATTACATTTGGTTATAGATGTCATGCATTAGTAGATGTAGTAGTGGAAGTCTGGAAGTTCTTTCCCAATTAATTTTTTCTCAACAGGATAGGTGTCAAGCCATCAGCTGAAATTAAAGAGGAAAGGAACTTTGAGGATTTGAGGAGAGATGAGAAGCTGTGTCATGGACGTCTAAGAGAGTGGTAGAGGGAACTGATGAGGTGAACCTGTGAGATTTTGGCAGCACTAAAACCTACTTGAAACCAGTGGTCATGAATCTGACTTGAGACCAGTCAGTGTGATTTTTTGTTTTCTTCACCAATGGGTACAGAGGCATGGATTAGGCAGAGAATTTGGTTTAATCAAGATTAGGGTTTTGCTGAGGAAGTAAAATGCAGGAAAAAGAAGCAAAGCCACTGAGCTGTATGCAAGGGTTATAATAATGGAATAGACACAAGGCTTGGATGCAGTGGAAAGGTAGAAGTGTCACTGGATTGTATGACCTTTTGGGGTTGAAGAATTGTTGAACTTGGATAACCAGAGGGAATATATTAGAAAAAAACTGGGTTCAGAAAGTACAATGCTTTTTGTCTCAATTTGTTCAGTGTCTGGCTGTTGGTTTTGGCTCAGGTCATGATCTCATGTGTCGTGAGATCGAGCCCTGTATTGGGCTCCATGCTAGCAGGGAGTCTGTTTGAAGAGTCTCTCCCTTTGCCCCTCCCCCCACTCATACACACACACACACACTCTCTCTCTCTCTCTCAGTCTCTCTAAAATAAATAAATAAATCTTTAAAAACAAACAAAGAAAAGAAAGTGTGATGGCTTCACGTTGAAATATTGGAAGACTTGGGTTACTGGGAATGATACAAGCTAGGATATGACCATGCGAGTGATCACGTCAGTTTGGCTGATGATAAGAGAAAAAGGGTTCAGGGAGTTGAGAGCCAGGATATTGAAAGAGCACTTACATGGGATATTAACATCAAAGACAGTAGCAATGAGTAAGGAGTTAAACCTTTAAAGAACAAGGGGTTTGACCAAGAGGTGACAGATGACTGTAACAAGAAGGTGAACAGATAAACTACCTGGGTATCTTTGCTGCTTCTTGAACATACCAGGCACATTTTTGCTTTCAGGTCTTTGTTCTTTTCAGTCCCTCTGCCTGGAATGTTCTTTTTTGATATTAGCATTATTTCCTTCTTTACCTCCTTTAGGTCTTTGCTCATATTTCATTTTCTCAGTAAGATCATTTCTGATCATCCTATAAAGATCAACCTTCCAACACACCCTAACAAGTTATTTTCCTACCTTTGATATTAACATACTATATATTTCACTTACTTCTTTATGTATGTTTCCCCTTTACTAGACTCCGGAGAGCAGAACTATTTTACTCTAATTTACTGCCAGATCCCTAATGCCGAAGACAGTGTCTGATCCATGGTACCTGCTCAAGAAATATTTGCTGATGGTCTGATGATGTGAGTTTCAGAGTTTGGGGCCTATAGAGAGGATAGAGGGACAAAGGTCTGGAAACAGCAGTGATGAGCCAGAAAAATGCCCACCTCACCTCCAGGCTGAGGCAGTCTTTGGTGTAGAAGAAATAGAAGTGTCTTGAGTACAAACCACGTAAAAGGATTCCAGGAAGCATCGTTCAAAGATTTTCACTGGACCAGATTTCAGGTCAAAGGTTGAAAGGAATGCTCCAAGCAGAGCTAGAATTTAGTTGATTTTGTTATGAATTACAGAAGGCCCAGGGGGAAACGTTTCAAGAGACAGAGACGGGTGGCAGCTTGTGGGGGACAGACTTCTACAGAAATAAAAGGGCATCAGTGTGAATGAGGTAGAGCTCTTCCTGACGGTCTTTTAGGAGATGGTGGTGGCAAGACCTAGAGGTTTGGGTTTAGAAGATATCAGTGTTACCAGGATCACACAGGTTTCCAGAACTCTCTGTAGGTGTAAATAACATTGGAAGAAAGACACACAGAGGCCAGGTATCCTCAACATCTAGCACATGTTATTGATGTGTAATAAATATTTGTTGGCGGAAGTAATGGATGGCAAAATTAGTGCTGAAATTAAATAGTTAATTTGGAAGAGGGGAAAACATAGAGTAGTCCTAAGGAGTCACTAATCAAAGAGTATGCTATGTAAAGTCACAGAAGAAATGACAAAGAAATAAATGTAAGACACAACCTTTGCCCTTGAACACTTCAGAGTTAAACATAGATTACATTCACTGTTATAGAACTCTGCATTGTTTTAATAATGTGCAAAAAAAAAAAAAAACCACAACATAAATAAATGCTCTTCTAGTTTTAACAGGAAAGACAGCACATTTGAGTAGTTGAGTCAGAAATGTAACCTACTTTGCATACAGAGGCCCAGGAGACAACTGGTTTGTGGATGATGATGATCAAAGATGACCTTCATATTGTTCTTGTCTGAGCCAATTAATCGTACGGAATCCTGGGAGATTTATTTCCTCCCCATGGTTCAGTTTGTTCTTTCTTAAAAACAGGGCTGAGAATTCCTGAGTTATTAGATGGGAAGCACTAAAAGATTGGTTGGCTTTTAGAATGAATTAGAGTTTGCTTCACAGAGAAAGGCAAGAGCAAAGGAGCAGGAAGCCTGGCTCCTGTTACACCTGGGAGCTAGTGTGGGCTCAGGGACACCTGGGCAGCGGAAGGAGCATCCTAAATGTCCCTTGGGTGATAAAGACCAGGCTTCTAGCCCCTGGGGAATCAATTTACTTGGTTATATCACCTGGTTGAAGGTATGAGGAAGTCAATTGTAAATGTTTCCAAGCTGTTAAATTTTTAAATATCAATTTTAAAGACTCAGAAGGGGGAAAAAAGCAAAGCCCCTTGAAGAATTCCAACCTGGAGAAAAATTTGCCTAATTTCAAAGTTACCTTAGCCATTTTGGTAGCAGGTTCAGGGTAAATAGGTCACTCACCTCTCCTTGAGGCTCATTACTATTATAAAGTTTGTGTGTACTACCATGACCAGTCTGGAGGCAACTTCCACGAAGGCAGGTATTGTTGAAAACCCAGTCTTAGCCCATGCCTTTATGGTATTAGTTCTCAAAGTGTGTTCCAGGGACTAATAAGAAAGGGAAGTGCCAAGACCCAAACATGGAACCATGAGGTCAAATCATGTTCATAATTTATTAAGTCCTTCCCTTTCTTCTCTCTCTTCTTCTTTTTAGGGGTGAATACAGTAGAGTTGTCCAGAGATTACATGTCCCATTAAAGATACATTATTTACATTCATGTGTAAGGAATTCATTATTCTCATTTAAAAAATAAACTAATAAATACTAAAATTCTCCCCTTTAATTTTGAATGTTGTAAATACTGATAGATAACATAGCCATCATACACAAAAGCACTTTGGAGGTTTTCAATAATTTTTGAAAGTATAAAAGTGTTTTTTAAAAGTATATAAAATGTCCTGGGCTCAAAAACATTGAGAACTATGGCTTTATGGTTATCTTGAATTCATTGACAACGATGGGACACAGCCTTTCCCTATGAAAAAATATACCTCAAGACTCTTGTCTCCTCCAGCTGGCTAAATAACAAAATCTGAGGCCAAAAGCCAGTTCTAGTGATCAGAAGGCACCCAACTTTGCTTGTGCTGCTTTTCCTGGTCCACCTGGGCTTTGGGCCATCGGTATTCCTGAACCACTGAAGGACCTACCTGAAGATGCTTTTGTCCACCCCACCTGAGCTCCCACAAGATGGGCCTTTCCCTGTTACTTACAGAAAACGGGTCCTGGCCAGATGCTTTCAAGCAATAGAGACTTTACAAATTATGGTTAAAGAGAGAAGAGAACCAGATTTGGGGACAGACCTAACTAGGGAGTCCTAGACTCCTGTGGTCCTACTGTGTCTAGTCCTGCCTACTGTCTTTCTGCCTTAGACATTGTGAGGCTTTTTGGAGCCTAATCTGTCCCTAGGGTATATGCTTTGTAGATAGGTTAAGGCAGGTATTTTTGAATCAACAACATTCAGTCCTCATACATATTTGATCTTTTTGCTGAGCTAGAATATCTGCCAAATGCCTCTTTCATTTGGGCCCAAATCTTTGGGTCTACTACCTCTACACAGTGTGAGCTACTCACCCATCATGGACTCATTAGAAAGTTTTTTGCTGTTTAGTTTGACTTGCAATTGGTGAAATAAGCCTTTTTCTTTTTTTTTTTTTTTTTAATTCTTGGTGGTGGTGGTGGTAGAGTTCAGAAAGCTCATTTCTTTTAAACTGTGATTTTTTCCCCAACATTTAATTATAATTTTTTTCAAATATACAGTAAAATTGAGAAAAGTTTATAGTGAACCTCCATTTTTCTAGAGCCTAGATTGTACCATTATCCTATTTGATTTATTGTTAATCTATTTATCTACCTATCCCTCTATCCAGTTTTTCAATGTAATTTTTAATTTAAAGTTTAACAAACAACTCTACAAAAATGAATTGAATTTTTTGTGAAGAGAATTTCCATGTGGGAAATCAAATCTAACCCAGTAAATTTTTATCTGAATCACCCAAACCTTCAGAACCAAAATGTTGTCATCAAAGCACATTGTTTAGGAATGTGGTTCAAGGGATAGTACCTTTTGGCAAGAGTACTCTCTTTTCCTTTTCTTGGTTCATAGTGAGGATCTGCACCTTTACTGTTTTTTATTTCTGGAAACTTCTCAGATGTGTTAAGCAATGGAACCAATATCAAGAAGTTATTAGGAGCAGCTGAATAAAATTTAGGCAAGAGGTGATCCGTTGGATTTTCCTAAAGAAAATAATGGGTCCTTTCAAACCTTTAAAAAAGACAAGAATATGAACTTTGGTTCTGCAGTAGGAATCAAGTTTATAGGAGAAAAAAAGTTTTCTGTTCTTCTCCCTTTAAGGTTTGGGAAAATCTAAAGTTGCAGGGAATAACTGGAGCCTCTTCAACCCATTAAAGTTTATCTTCTCTTAATATTTAACTTCCCTCAGGACTCTGGTTACAGTAATTGTTTTTTTGAAATATCTCCCAATGTTTAAGTTTTGCTATCTTTCCCTGGTAAGCTATTGTGTACACAAATAGCCCATGATTTTTCTATAATTAAAAAAAAGTTAAGAGGTTGGGGGCTATTTTATGACATCTGTTTCAAATTTATTTTTCTTTATTTTGCAATTATGCTTGGAGCTTTCTTATCTGTCTTTTGAAGAAATAGTAACTGTGCTTGGCATTAACTAGGCTGGTTAAAAGACTTTATATACAAAAATTAATTTCCCTGAACTGTCTTTTATAGGCTGTAAATTTCAGTTTTTATGGTTTCCCCATATAGTTTTCCTCTACACTTTTGTTAATAGCTTTGTCTTTTTCTAAACCTTAAAAAAGTGATGTAAAAACCAAAAGAGATAGTAACCAGGACAGACCATCAAGTCCTACCACTGCCTGTTGGAATGGGAGCTCCTTCCACACCTTGGATCTCACTTTTGGGCTTTGCAGTAGTACATTTCCAGCTAAGCCATGACAATTTGACAGACTCACACCATTTTCTTCATTTCATTGACATAATTTCAGGTGCTGGTGGTCATTGGATCCCTTAATGTATTGTATTTTTATATTCATTTTTTGCATGAGACAAGCCGAAGTTCATTTTTTACTATTCCATTTCCTAGAAAAGTAGTTTAAATGGAAATAAGAACTATTCATCCTTCAATAATTGTGACTAGGAAGTCATATCAGCAAGAAAGTACTTCCCCACCTAAAGTACTGATTCAAGATTCCATTCACGTTAAGCTGAGCTTACTGGATAGAAGAGGTGATTTCAATCTCTTTCCCTTGTTTGGAAACCTCAGGTTTCTAAATAACCTAGATCTGGCAAACTCTTCAACAGGAAAGTCACAGGATGTTCGTTTAGATGGCCTTGTTGTTAAACTTAACCTATAAAGCCAAAGAAAATAAATTGCCCAAAGATATGAAAATTACAGTGGCAATTTAACTATATAATAAATATAAAATATATATTCAGTTAATGTGTCTTAAAAATAAGAGAGCACTTTACCAATGCCTCCGTTTTAAAAAAACAAACAAACAAACAAACAAAAACAGCATGGATCTGGCCTTCTGATTCTTTCCTCAGAACTGATATATAACCCCTGTTGTTGAGGGAAGTGATTACTATCAGACCACAGGATATGAGAATTCTCTGTCCAGCTTACTTGGAAGTATGCAACCTCTTTAAGTAATTTAATAATTTCTATCTGCCACATTATTGGTCATCCACAGAGCAGGATGTTTTATAGTATTTGCTGAAAAACAAATGCTATTCCTTCTTAAGGGAGCAACATAATAGAGAGACACATTGGACTTTGAGTGAGGACACCAGAAGAACATTTCATTCTGGTGCAGTGTGTAATGGCTGTGTTGGCTCTCCATTGGATGATTCTGGCCTTGAAAGCTTCTCAAGCTTCAGTTGAAGTAGGTAGAGCATGGAGCTGTTGGCTCTCGGGTCTGTCGAGGTAGTACAGGTAAGGAGAAGTAGATGTTTCTTAACTTCTGTAGTCTTCAGTGGCTTCATACATAAAATAAAAGGGATGAGGCTAGATAATCCCTCAAGTTCTTAAAGTCTTCCATTTATTTTGTCTTTTCAAAATGTCTTAGTTTATATATACTACTCAATCTGGGTTTATTATTAACACATTTAAGAGAGAGACCATCTTATCTCTTGAGATCAACTATTGTCCCTTTGAAAACACAAAAAAGCACCAGTCTATGTTTCCTTTAGCTAGACCTGGTGACTATTAGAGTGGACATGTTTCCACAAGTTTTTCTAGAGGCCGTGTGTCCATGACCTCTGAGGTCAGCAGCTGTTGTTTTTCTGTGGTATTTCTAAAGTTGATTTGATTGTGTGGATAATGGAATATAAAGAGAAGTTTCTCTTTACCCAGTTAATCTACACAAATTGGACTAAAAAGATAGCTAAAAACTTTTAAGAATATAGATTTCAGCTCATGGTAGAGATAGCAGTAGAAGGTATGGAGGCTGAAAAAGGAAGGTTTTTAATAAGTTTTCAACTTTTATTTTATGTCTGGATCAAATGTCCAGTTTAAAAATCGAGGTAATGGGTCCTCCTTTCAAGTATACTCTTTGCCCACGTGAATCCCCATCTGACAATTTATCCCTCTTGATTCCAGAAGCTGTTCTGCTGGTCTATTTGAACCTGAGCTTGAGTGTCTTGATTATAATTGATTTATTGATGAAATCAAAAGTGTTAGCTGTTGTAGGAAAGGGATGTATTGTATGCATATGGAGAAATGTTTTATTCTGTTGTGGCATGCGTTTCCAACTGGGCCATGGCAATTTGTGACATTATGACAATTCTTGTCATAATGGCTTCACACATCTTAGCCCTGAAGGTAGAGAGTGAGGCTGTTGAAGATGAGGTTTATTGAGTTTATCCTAAAGGGTTAGCATAGAGGCTCCCCTCACGTGAACAGCTGAAGAGGTAGTAGAGTGTGGGGCTTCCAAAGAGCACTAATGATGGCTGCAGTAGGGAGACATATTATATAAGGGGAAGGGAGCCTATTTTATAGAGATTTAAAAAAAAAAAACAAACTCTCTTAAACAATCAAGTGCTTTATGTGTTATTTTCCAGAATTTTTAATGCACAAAACTAAGAAAAATAAGCCATCATTCCCTACCATTTCAGAAAAGCACATGTCTGAGAAGAAATGTTATATCTGATGGACAAGATGGCAGCTTTTCTGCTGTTCCTGCTGGGCACATCATCTTCTCTGTTGTTTGAGGGGGTGCTTTTGTGCTGGTGTGTGCCATCCTTTCTTATTTTGGCACTTGATGAAAGAGATAACCTGGCACAAGTTCCTTGGAAACGACATTAACTGTGGATTTGTAGCATGTGTCAATAAAAGTATCTTCATTTTCAAACACTGTCCTAAAATCACTTTCTTGAATTTCAAAGTTGAAATCTTTCCAGACTACATACTTTAGCTGAGTAAGCAGAGTGAAGAAATAGGCATCCAGCCAAATGTGCTGTTGTGGATAATGAGTGGAAAGTGTTCTGTTGCTGGGACAAGGAGGCATGCATTCCACTCCTAGAATTGCCCTTAGTGATTTGAGTGTGTGTGGTTGCGTGGGTGGAGGGAAAGGGGTGAAGAGGTGTGAGAGGATAGGGAAGGGGAAAAGAGAAGCATCATGAACACAAATTCAACCTCATCTTGTGGGAAGAGCTTGTCCATGATGGACACCATGTATGGACCTTTCTGAGAAGCCAGTAACATTTTTTAAAAATGTCCTAGCAGTGACTCAAATGTATTATTCTCTATTTGAACAAAGATATCAAAGAAACTCAGTGGAGAGGCTAAGAGAGAGACCATTTCTGAGGAAAATAAACAGGTAAGAAGGCAATTTAATGAGCTTCTTAGCATGAGGCAAGGAAGGTAAGTGGTTAAGTGAGAGAAAAGAGTTCAGTTAGCCTGTATGCCTCATTTGAAAAAAAGTTTCCAGTTCTCAAAAATCTCACTTTGGAAGGTGAAGTAAAGGGCATCTGAACGCTGTTCAATTCAGCACTGAGGTTTCAATAAGGACTAGGAACCTGTCATTTTAATCTGTATGGTGTTCTCTGTTCTTTTCTATAATTATATTGTTCTTCAAAGAGGAAGCCAAGTAAGCTGGGGAGATTTCTCTGAGAAAGAAAACCTGAACAGTCTCCACAGGGATGAATCACTTACAATGAAAGAACCCTTGATCATGATTTTCAGATCATTTCAGTCCATCACAGAATATTCTCTTAAGAGGTGACGTGAGGTATTGAAGTGGTTCCCTTGAGGAAGTATGACTTCCTTCCCAAGAGGTGACTTGTGTGTGTATGTCGGAGGAGGGGGAGTTGAGAGCTGAGCTGGGAAGTAAAAGCTAGCAGAGTTCAAAGGTGGGGAGTGGTCTCCCCAGGGGGCCTTCTCTAGGATCTCAGATGGGGGAATCCTTGAGGATCAAGCAAGTAACTTCTGACAGTGAATGTGCATTCTTAATGCTGCCCTGAGGAAGGGAGTGAGGAGAGGAAAGTCAAGGATGAGGCAGGGTTCTGGATCCCATTCATGACTACAGTAATTCCACCTGATTCTGCTTAATATTGACCCTCTCTATGGTTCCGCACACCAAAGGGTTGAGAAGCATGGTAGATGCCATGGCGTACTGTCTAATTTTAAGGGTCTCAGCTGCCATGGGTATTGGTTGATGACCACTCATAGCTAAGTCCCTCTAGGTGTCCATTTCTAATGACAAAGACCCAACCCCAGCCTCAGTTCAGAAGATCAGGGAAGGGCCAGCCCAGCAGCCGAGAGCTCCCTGGGAGCCCGGCTGTGGTTTGTGTCACAGCTGTTCACAGCTCACCTTCTTCCTCTGCCTGGTGCTGCTGCGCTCACTCCCTTGAAGGTGTTACTCCTGAGACTACCTCACGGTATGCCAGCTGTGCACACATCTCCAGCTTTGAAAGTTTGTTTCCCAGGAAACCTAGCTAAAGAAAAACAGCTAAAAGGCATGCGAAAATGACCAGACAAAATGATTGCTGCAGCTCTTGGACACTGTGTATGTTTGCTCATCCAGTAAACATTTCATAAGAACCTACTATGTGTCAACAGTCACATCATTTGATAACTCTGTGCCTGGAGACATCAGAGGACTTTAGGATCTTCAGGGTGGATTGATTAGACTTGAGTTACTCCTTGAACTCTTTGGAATCATCAGCCATGTATAACCTTAAAATACTGTTTGCACATTTGTGGCCTGAAGATTAAATCTGCTTATTAGTGTTTTTCTTTTTTAATGATCTATGAAGTGGTTTTAATATTTTGATTTAGTTGCAAATTTTAAAAATTAGGTGATTTTGCATAAAATCTAAATTCAGGCTGTTTTTGAAAACAGAACATCTGGCAACACCCGGCCTGCATTCCTGGAAGATAACAATCAGCTGGAGTTAATTAATTGTTGTTTTTAAAACGAGTACCCATTCTAGTTTGCCATAGTTCCCACTTGCCGTGTTTTACTGTAGGTGGCTCCCATTGCTTATACTTCCTTCTAGGGCTCTGGAGGTATTCAAATTTGTGAAATTCTAGGTCCATAAGAGTTTCTCTCAATCTCTGGATTGTTCTTAATGCTCCTGGGGTAGGAAAGATTTAGGTTTATCCCATAAGCCTGACCTACCTATGTGAGATGGTCTCAAAAGTATTTAGTATTCTTCTTTTGATGTAGAGCACAGCACTGAAAAAAATGATCTTACTCTTCTAGTTTCTTCATTTTTGAATAGTACTTTTAAGAAATAGTCATTCAGTGTTCACAGCACAGTACGCACAAGGGCCATTACAGAATTTGTGAGGTGGTTCTATTCTCCTGGCTGCACACTTTTCCTGCAGGAGCTCAGGAACCATGCCGAGAGCGGTATGGGGTTTCCGCAAGTGGCAAAAGTAGGACTGGAGCCCATTTCCTCCCACTCAGGCAAGTGCTGTGGCTCCAGGCTGTCCTGACTCTGGCACTTTATCTCAACACAAATGAAGACGCAGCAGGAACTGAGCCTTAGAAAAAGCTTTGCTGAGAGAGACAGATTTATTCTGGCAAAGTTCAGGACATTGACCATTAGCTGGAATGTTCGCAGCAGTCTTTGGCACTGAGTGCAAGTTGAGACCCAGCTCATGGACAGAAGAGAAAAAATGTACACTGTCAGGCAAACCAGGTGTGGGCAAGGGATTCAAGGTGCTGAGGTCAGATGAGGTGGCCCCCTCCAGCTCCCATGTCACCAGAGACAAAGGTGAACACTCTATCCCCTCCTGCCAACGCTCACCTCTTAGACCTCAATGTAAATGACACAAAAGTGGGGCCCCTGAGTGGCTTAGTCAGTTGAGTGCCCTACTCTTAACTTTGGCTCAGGTCATGATTTCAGAGTCATGAGATTGAGTTCCTCATGGCCTGTTCAGTGAAGAGTCTGCTTGAGCTTCTCTCTCTCTCTCTCTTCCTCTCTGTCTGCCCCTTAGGTGGTGGCCATTTTCCTTCCTACAGCCCTCATCGCCCAGGGGCTGGAAATGGGACAGTTTTAACTCCTTGCTTCATTTGCCACTTCTTTCTTCTTAAAACCCCTCAACACAGTTCTGGATCTCATCCGCACCTATCTATAATCATGTGGAGGCAGGGGCGGGGCCACCTCATTCCATGCAGCTGCCATGTCAGCAGTCTGTCCAACCTACTGCCCCTTCTAATGTGAGTCACCCACCAATCCTCAAGCCACTTTCCACATTCTTTGAGGATTTCAGCTCCTGGCTCACAGCCACTCTCTCCAACTGTGGTCTTATCATAATTGTAGTGATTCTAATAAGCACAAAGATGAATTCTTCAATATCTTGACCTATGAACTTTTTTTGTCTCCTCTCTTTTAATGATACTGTTCTTAGCCATATATACCTTAAAAATGGCCATTACCTTAGAACTGAAACCCCTCTGTAACCTCCGTAATTTAAGCATCTTATTCTCTACCTCTCCCTCTGGCTTTCCAGCTTATTATCTCTAGTATCCTGATTACAATAATTCTCTGTCCCCACAAGACACCCATTGATTCTACCATCTCTTAGCTGTCCTTCATCACCTTCATAGTAATCATACTTGCTTTTTTTTTAATCAAAGATTTTATGTATTTATTTGACAGAGAGAGAGAGAAAGAGAGAGAGAGAGAGAGAGAGATCACAAGTAAGCAGACATAGAAAGACAGGTATAGAGAGAGGGGGAAACAGGCTCCCTCCTGAGTAGAGAGCCTGATGCTGGGCTCGATCATACTTGCTTTTTAATCCAGCTTAAGTTTTACAGTTTATCATTATGACCATGAACCCTCCACTCCCTCACTTCTCTCTCCCTGCAGTGTACTTTCCTGGAAAAGGCCCACAGTTTTATTTATGCTCTTAGCCTGTTCTGCTCCTGCACCTACAATGGTTCAGTTGGCCATGGTCACAGAAAAACATAGCTGCACAGTTGTATCACATCTTAAACTCATAACAATGACCTTTAAATGATTCCTGAGTGCTACCTGAAAATCCTAGTCCATTTCCTCAGTCTATTCAATCTCCATTCTTCTTGACAAGTATTTTATATCTTTTTGGATCTTCAAGCCTCTAATACCTCCTCTATTGTTAGTCTTAGCTGGTGCCACTGCTTCCTATTTCACTAAGAGCACAGAAGCATTCAGAAGGTAATTTCCATAAGCTTTTACCACCACATTTACTAACCTCCATGCACCTGGGTCTCAGACTCAGACTTCCTGGAACATGGAGGACTCTCCCCGGCTCCTATCAAAGGTCAACCTCTTCCTCTCACTCACTCCAGGACATTTTTCATGCAATACTTCCCCTCTCTCCTCCATCATCAACTTTTCTCTTGCCACACTTCCATGTTACTATTTTTCTTATCTTAAAGAATAATTTCTTCACTCTCTATCTTCTTCCATCTGCTGCCTATTTTTCTTCACTACAATACACCTGGGACTTGTTCCTTTAATTTTATGTATAAACTTGGCTGGGCCTATAGTTGATCAAAAATTATTCTAGATGTTTCTGTGAAGGGTTTTTTTTTTTTTTTTTAAGATGAAATGAATATTTAACTCAGTAGACTTTGAGTAAAGCAGATTATCCTCTATAATGTGAGTGGGCCTCATTTAATCAGCTGAAGGACTTAATAGAAAAAGACAGGAAGGAGAAGGAATTCTGCTAAAAGATCACCTTCAGATTTAGGATGGCATCAACTCTTCCCTACATTTCTAGCCTACTGGCCAGCCGTGACAACTTTGGATTTGCCAGCCTTCACAGTCACATGAACCAGTTCTTTAAATTAAGACTCTGTCTCTGTCTCTCTTTCACACATCACACTACACATGCACACACACACATCCTATTTGTTCTGTTTCTCTGGAGAATCCCAACTAATACATTATCCATATCCATTGTTTCTTCATTTTCTCATCCTAGTTTTACTTATTCCTACCCCAATTGCCTTTGGTCCTCATTACTACACTGACAAAAGTTTCCAGTGATCTTCATATGGCTTAACCTGAAAGTCAATTCCTTGTTCTTATTTCTTTTACTCTATTAATAACATATACTAAACTATACACTAACCATATCCATCTTAATTATTTTTCTTACTTAACCTCTTGATTTCTTTTTTACTGTACTGGTTGCCCCTTCTGGTTTCCCTTTGCTGGTTCTTCTCCTTGTCCTTCTAAGCTCAGATTCCCCAAGTCTTAGTCCGTAGACCTTGACTTTTCTCTACGTCACTTCCTAGATGATTTCTTCCCAGTCTCCTCTGGAAGACTCCCAAGTTTATATCTCCAGGCTGGATGTCCCCCTGTCTACCTAAGGCCTCTATGTAGAAGTCTGACAATGACCTTCAGATGAACATATATAAGACCAAGTTCCTGATATTCCTCCTTACACCCAGGTTGTTCCTCCTGATACCTTCGCACCATCCTTTTAGTTGCTCTGGTTACAAATTTTGATTTATCCTTGACTCATTCCCTTTCTCTCACATCTTGCATTCAATTTACAGATCATATAAATGTATGATAGAACTTTACTGTTAAAATATATATAGAATCCCACAGTGCCTCACCCCTCTGCTGTCCCCACCCCGGTGCACTCTTCTAGCATTTTCGGATTATTTCAGTAGCCTCTGTACTATTCTTTCGGCTTCCATCCCTGTGCCCCTACAATTCTATTTTCAAGAGAGTTTATGGAGTGAGCTTCTAAACTACCTACCTTAAATTATGACACCACTCTGGGGAGACTCTTCAGTGGCTTCCCAACTCACATGGAAAAAAAGTCAAAATCCTTACCATGTCCTGGAAAAGTCCTGTGTGACCCAACAGGCTTACTTCTCAAATCACTTCTTGCCTCTTCCCAGTCATTCTCTTCTTCAGACACACCAGGCACTCTACCTGTGTGGTTCCTTTATATGTGCTGATCTGTCTGCCTGTAATGCCCATTCCCAGATGCGAACGTGGTTTGCTCCTTCACCCTTTTCACATCTCTGCTGGAATGTTCTTTCAGCCTTCCCTTACTGCACTTACCTCTCTACCAACCTCTCTCCCTTTACACCTATCTATTCCTGCCACTTGATGCATGATACATTCTGTTTGCTTATCTGCTTGCTTATTTTGTTGCAGGTGTTCCCCCACTCAAATGAGAACTCCATGAGCTTTGTCTTTACCATAACTCTCAAACCTAAACAATGCCTGGCATATAGTAAGTACTCAATAAATACTTGTTGAATAACAAAGGAAGGTAATTTCTAGGGCGTATTTTTAAACAGTTGCGAATTATCTGCAAATGATCTGACCATTAGCACTGCTATGGAGTTATATACAGAACATATATTTGAAAGTGTATTCATCTTAAAGTATCTTTCCAAAGTCAAAGTCAGCTTATTTTTAGTGATCAGAACCTTCCAGAACATACCAATCACCTTGTCTTTCTGTCAACAACAGCCCATTCTTAATTAACCTCTGCAAATTTCTTTTTAAAAATTATCTTCAAGCACTTCTGAATTGGTGCATTTAAAATTTTGATCCTTAGTCATGTTAGGTCTGAAATACACAGTCCTTATCTTTGAACAACAAAACAGATGATAAGCTTTGAGACCCTTTATCTAGGTCATTTGATAAATTGTCAAGCTCTCAAAGTGAATAGCGCTTGGGACAAAGGGTCTGTGGTAACCAGCACAGAGCCCTGCCAGCACAATAAGAGGAGGAGCTCAAGGATCCTGAAAGAATAAAACTCAGCCTGAGACAAATGCCACAAGGCCAGAAGTAAATAGAAACCTCCCAGAGCAAGGACATCCTCCATGGTGAGGAGAGCCCTCGCTGAAAGCAATCCGTCAAGCCAAGCTCAGTAAAAAGGAGGAGACCCAGTCCTTGCAGAGCTTTGCCAGAGGTCAACAAACCCAGGATAAATCCCAGACACAGTAAATTGGACCACTGACAAACAGACACATTTCAACCGGAGATAAGTCTGCAAATTGATGAAATGTAATGAAACCCATAATTAGAAAAAAGAATAAATAGGCAAAAATGCCTACTCCCAAGAGGAGAAAATTGCATTTTTCCCCCTTAGAAACAGTTATTTGGACATTATTATCTTTCAGAAATGGGTTTTGTGGAGCCTTGGGCAAAGGTTTTACTCAGCTTGGCCTCACAGAGTTAACCCTGAACTGTGTTCACTCTCACTGCAGCGACCGGATAGAAGCACTTATTTTTAAAGCATGGCAAATGAGTCTTCCTTGTTAAGGCACAAAATGGTTATCCCAGGTTCTCCCGAAATGAGAACCGAGCCATCCTAAGAGAAGACTATCCAGACATGTATTTCATTGCAGAAATAAAACAAAAGAATCCATTCTTAAGGAACTAAGTGATTTCTCCTAGCTGACAGAGTAACTGAATTGAAACTTTGGACCCTGATTTTTTCAGTTTCTCCATTTCAGCTTTTTACTTAAAATGTCTAGAAACATCTACAGACTCCTTGCTCTGTACCCACTCCTACACTAATCTATATTCTCTCTCAACATCCAAGGGTCTGAGAATCCTAGGCTACACCCACTGGCTCCATTGCTACCAGCTATTCATTCTTCACCCATTTGAAATCTGACTTTGCCTTCCTCCACTTACTGGAATCATTCTTGCTAAGGCCACCAAGACTTCCTACGTGTTGAAGACGAGAATTTTTTCAGAGCTTACCTTATTGGAACCCTTTGGTACCTCTCATGTTATTGATCATTCCCATCTTTCCAAATTCTGTGGTCTCCGAGAGCTCATTTTCCTTATGTTTTACCATATCTGTTTGGCCCCTTGTTCTTCTCACTCTGCATACTTTCTACAGGGTGTTTTATCACCCCTGATGCTTAAAATCCGCTATTTTTCATCTGAGATAGCCTAAATTTTCAGGATGGAAATTCTAAGTCTTAGGCTTCAAAATCTAGTTACTTTTTGACAGACTGACAGTACATTCTTCAGGTACTCAGATTCAAAATGTCCAAAAATAATCTCGCTTTTTTCCCCCAGCTAATTCCCTGTTAGTAACAGGACTCATCTGTGGCTCCTCCTTCTTCCCTTTCTCCCTACAAAATGCTTTCAGAAACCAATCCTGACAAGGCAGCCACTTCCATTTTTGGAATTTATTTGTTTTCCCTCATCCCTCTCCTTATTGCCTTTTTAGGCCCTAATCATCGCTCACATTGATTGTTACAACAGCCTGTTTAATCACTCAGGACAGTCCCCTTCATGAACCTTGAGTCATCCCAACACCACCATAATGGTTTCTCATGGAAGTGGAGATTAACAATTGTGAGAGTTCTCCTTCCTTGTTCTTAACTCACTTCCTGGAGATAGCTCGCTGTTCGTAATGAAGGAGGAAAAACACAAGTTCTTTAAAATCCCTCTAACATAGTCCTCCTCTAGAAATGAGGCTGCTTCACAGGTGTGCCCTCTGAGTGCATCACACTTGCTTGGGGGTCCCCAGACTCGAAAGCTGATGAATCCCATCTTCAGAACAATGTAGCAGCTGTGTGAGTATACCTAGAGTATTTTGCAGCATGGACATTGGTAAGAAATAAAGGGAGAATGGAGTGAAACTCTTTGATAATTTTCTACCTCTTATTTTGCTGATCTGTTTCGTGAATATCAGAAGAATCCAAGTACTGGCTTGCCTCCAAAAGGGAGGCATCCACAATTTCACCAGATGCTGAGACAATGAGTCATAGTTGAGTTCTCAGCTGAGAGTGCTGTTCACTTTCTGTTTAAAGCAGAAAGCAGACTTGTTCCTGATAATGGTTTTCTGCCCACCCCCTCCTCTCCCACTCCCTCCAGCTCCCTAGCCACACGGACCTTTCAGCCAAACCATGCTCTCTTCTACCACAGGGCTTTTGTACGTGCTGTTTCCTAAAGCTAAAAACATCCCTGCTTTTCCCCCACTCCACCTCCCTATGTAATTATTTCCTATTTAACTACAAATAGTCAATTACTATTTATTCTTCAGATTTCAGTACAAATCTTTCTTCTCCAGACACTGCATACATACAGCCCACCCTTACGAATTTCTATTTTCCTGTGATCTTTTAGGGCCATGTATCTTTTCTTTCCTTCCTAGCACTTTGCCCCAATTTGTGATAGACAACCAATTGGATTACTATTTGATTAACATCTAACCTCTCCCCATTGGTGTATGAGTACCAGGAAAGTGCAAGCCACATTTTTTTTTTTAAATGTTCACCACAATCATCTTATTTGGCATTACTCTTTATTCTTATTTTTTTTTTCCTCACTTAAGATGAGATCTAGATTCTTAACAAAATTTTAAGTGCAATGTATAGTATTATTAACTATGGCACAATGTTGCACAGATCTTTAGAACTTACTCATCTTGCTTAACTGGAACTTTATTCCTGTAGAACTACAACTCCCCTCACCCCCACCCCCCCACCCCTGCAAACAGAACAAACATATGATCCAGGAGTCCCTCTCTTGCATAACTATTCAGAAGAATTAGAATCAAGATCTCCAAGCCATATGTGTACTCCCATGCTCACTGCATCATTATTCATTATAACCAACATGTGGAAACACGTGGGACACATTTGCTTTTGTTCACTGTTTTGTGTTTTTTATTTTTTCCAGTCCCTCGTGCCTTTCACTGGGCCTATACGTGGACAGCTCCCGATAAACAGTTGTTGACTTAAGGAATAAATGGCTGAGCTCAGCACTGTCTGGACATAGGAACTTAGCTCCCCTGAAACTCTCTCTGTCTCATGCTAATTCTCATCCGTGGACAAAAAAAAAGAGTTGCTGTCATGCATTACGTGAGCTCTTGTCTCCAACAATAGCGCTGGAAAAGGGTTGAGGAGAGGGTCATTTTCTTTTTCCCCTAACGTTCTCTTGAAATAAATACGAACGGGCCTCAAAGCGTTCCAGTTTCCCTCTAATAGCCTATTATATATTTCTAGTGCATAAATTTGTCATCTTGACACATTTCTTCTACATATTTTTGGTCTACTCTTCTCTGGGTTTTGCTTTTAAGAATTGTATCATGTCCCCTTTTAGTTGATTTTGACCCAGATTTTTTTTTTTTTTTTTTTTTTTTTAAATTTTTTATTTTTTATAAACATATATTTTTATCCCCAGGGGTACAGGTCTGTGAATCACCAGGTTTACACACTTCACAGCACTCACCAAATCACATACCCTCCCCAATGTCCATAATCCCACCCCCTTCTCCCAAACCCCCTTGACCCAGATTTTAACTATTTGATGTTCATCTTTATAAAGCAGGACCCCTTTCTCAATCTTTCCACCCCCAGGTTATTTGATTTGCCCCCTCTTGCTTTTCTCGCATAGAACTAATATTTTTGAGGACCTGTGCTGAGGATTTTTTCCCCGGGTTAGTTCACATAACAAGGGAAGCAATGATCTTATATGAGCACCGTTATTATTTCCACCTTACAAATCGGAAACTGAAGCTTAGTATGCTATTTTGCCGGCTCAGGTCAAATATTTATCAGGTGGGGGAGGAGATTCCAATTCCAGAGACCACTCTTTTTGTGAACTGTGTAAATCCAAATGACATTGGGAAGGTTTGTGTTTAACAGACGTCGACTGCTAGAATAATGATCGCATTATGGCTATTCTCCTGCAACAATCAAATGCTCGAGGCAAATCATGAACTATTTGCTCATACATTTTTGTAGCCCCTAATATCTAAAGAAATCAGGTTTTTATCAGGGGCTTTTAAGTGTGAGCATGTAACTTCCTGTCACTTCAGTTCATTTATTCACAACGCCAGAGGCCTACCTACATGGTTACAACCCTGCCATGTCCTGCCAAGGTCCCAGGGCAGGCAAGAGCCAAAGCAGAGGTCAGGGCTGATGAGACTTGTTCATTGTGTTCAAGGTGACTTTGAATCTCTTTTGCTTTCTCACTTTGTCCTGATGGCACACTTATCTGTTATTTTCTAGAAGAATTTGCAGCCAGATGTATCACTCTAAGATTTTTCCTGGTATGTCAGGCTCTTTTCACTGGAGGGGGTTTGGGGAGGTGAGGGGTAGAATTTTCATAACCAAAAGAACACCCCTGCAAAGCTACAATGGTACTTTTCTTTTTCTTTTCTTTCTTTTTTTTTTTTTTTTTTTTTAGCTTGTCAACAAAACCAGTTTTTATCCATTTAATCAGTGCATCTTACTAATTCATGGTCATTCGTAGTGACCGGCTGTAGGAAAATTCAAGTACTAAAGTCCACGTTCTCATTTCCTGGCTGGAGTGATTGTTGCTCTCATTAAAACAGAAACTCCCTGGGCAGAACGAAGGAGCAGCTGAGCAAGGCTGCTTTCCTTACTTCTGTGGGGGAGACCTTGCTGGCTCCTGGGTGTCTGCCCTCACTTCAGGATTTTTCTTGGCCCGAGGTTACTTTGAGCAAAAGGAGTGATGGGTTGCACTAGTTACACTAGAATGGCACAAATGGAAAACAGTATCAAGAAGCAACTGCTGATATTCGTAGTTATAGAAATTTGTTCAGAAGCCACTTAACGGAGAGCATAAAGTAAGCATGAGGATTCCGTAGTTCAACAGGGAGTCAAAAGGACAGATGCGGATCCAGAGAAATCTTAACTAGTGGGTAGGAGGGGGTAGGACTGGGGGTGTGTGTGTGGGAGCAACCTTATCATATCACCTGGGACTTATTTTTTTAAGATCTTTCCTGAATCTGCCAACTGTCTAATGGTGATTTAGCGGAACTTCTTAAGTGGGATGTAAAATCTGAAGATGATACATGAACATCAAAGTCATATCAAAATCATTTCATTATTGAAAAGTTTAGGGGGCCTGGGTGGCTTAGTCTGTTGAGCATGTGACTCTTTGTTTCTGCTCAGGTCATGATGTCAGGGTCCTGGGATCGAGCCCTGCATCAGGTCCACACTCAGTGGGGGGTCATCTTGAGATTCTCTCTCTTCTTCTCCCTCTGACCCTCTCCCCCACTCTCTTTTTTTCTCTCAAGTAGGTGCATAAAATCTTTTTTTTTTTTTTTTTTAAAGAAAAGTCCACCTATTATAATGTGAGAAAGTGTAAGAAAATTTTTTGGTCAGTTCCATAATCAAAGTCTAAGTCAAATTCAATTCCTATCTAGTAAAATGCATTCAGCTAAAGGCATAATGGTGATATTTGGGGAATATTCCTTGCCCTTTCAGGGTTTGCAATATTCACCCCTGAGGGCTTCCGTAGCTTACTCTGCAGGGCTACCAACAGGGTTAGCACTTGGATCTCCCTTGGGGGTAATTCATATACCCTCATTTTAGAAGGATACCTCTTTCTAACATCTTTGCATTCTCTGATGGACAGCCACACATCTCGCGTGCTGGTCAGACATCATAAAGGGCTTCTTGTGAGCCTGATCTTGAGGTAGAAGAGAAAGCAACATTGCCAGATACTGTCCCAGCTCACAGACCCGTAAATATACTTAAAAGCACCTTGACAATAGAGACATAACTTTTTGTTGAAACACAAGTTGGCTGGAATATACTTCATCTGTCTAAAATGCCTTTTTGGGCTTATCTATCCAAGAGGGAACAAAAAATCCACCCCCGCCAACAATTTTTTTCATAGTACTTACATCCTTGAAGTCTCATGAAGTAAAATTAGCCTCATCTTGTCATGTGACACTCTTTCACTCACTTACTCCTGAATAAACTTCTGGGTATGTGTGTGTGTATATATATATATATATATATATAGAGAGAGAGAGAGAGAGAGAGAGAGAGAAAGCTATGTGTGTGTTTATGTGTGTATGGCCCTTTAGCAGGAGTCTCAAAAAACTTCTTTTCTGGAGAGGACCAGATTGTTCATTTTTTGCTGGACTTACTTGTAAATTAAGCTTTGGGGTTTTCAAAACCAATTAGTATGTACCAAATAGTACCTGATACCTGGCGAAAGCTTAACAGATATTTGTTGAATGAGTGAAGAACTTGTGGAAAATGTATTTGTCTTAGTTTAAGAGCTTTGGGTACAGATCTAGTTATTTCCTCCTATCATTCTAGCTCTGGTGACCAGGAAAGGTTGCTGTTACTCATGGCATTTTCAGGAAGCTTCCTCAAGTCAGAGTCCTGGGGTTAGAATGAGAACACTCCTAAATTCTTATCACTTCAGTGTAGCCTTTAATATATATTCCAGTCACCTTGAGAATGCTTAGGGATTTACTGTCACCCCACAGTTAGGTACTTTTTTCAGGAGGACAGAGAGAACTTGCTTGACGATTATGGAAGGTATTAAATTATGATAAAGACAGGGGTGCCTGGGTGGCTCAGTGGGTTAAGCCTTTGCCTTTGGCTCAGGTCATGATCTCAGGGTCCTGGGATCGAGCCCTGCATCGGGCTCTCTGCCCAGTGGGGAGCCTGTTTCCTCCTCTCTCTCTGCCTGCCTCTCTGCCTACTTGTGATCTCTCTCTTTCTGTTGAATAAATAAATAAAATATTTTTAAAAAAATTATGATAAAGACAAATATACTGGATCATTCCCACAGTCTGTTATGTGTAGAGCATTTCACAGGTAATTGAAAACGGGACTCTTATCCTGGCCATGATCTCATGTTTTGACGTCTGAGATAACTAAAATTGTTTCCTTTTCCTGAATAAATGGAATTACCAATTACCAAAGCCTTGTACACAGGAAGGCAACATTCTGATTAAGATGGGAAATGAAATCTTGCCATTTGCGATGACGTGGATGGAACTAGAGGGTATCATGCTTAGCGAAATAAGTCAAGCGGAGAAAGACAACTATCATATGATCTCCCTGATATGAGGAAGTGGAGATGCAACATGGGGGGTTAAGGGGGTAGGAGAAGAATCAATGAAAGAAGATGGGATTGGGAGGGAGACAAACCATAAGTGACTCTTAATCTCACAAAACAAACTGAGGGTTGCTGGGGGGAGGGGGGTTGGGAGAAGGGGCTGGGGTTATGGACATTGGGGAGGGTGTGTGCTATGGTGAGTGCAGTGAAGTGTGTAAACCTGACGATTCACAGACCTGTACCCCTGGGGATAAAAATGTATTATATGTTTATAAAAAATTAAAAATTAAAAAAAAGATGGGAATAAAATTTCAAAATTAGCTTTCTTTTATTTTAGACAGCATGTTACCTCACTTTGTAGAACAAACACAAAATAAAGGCAACAAACACCTTTCCTTAAATACTAAAGAACAGATTGATAGTTGTCCATGGTATTTTAAAAGATTCTGAAGGAATTGCAGAAATAGATGAAAACTTGTCTTATTGAATTTGCCTTGACCTATGATCACCTGGATAGGCCTTTCCCTGAACTCTGCCCCTCACCCCCACAAGATGCTAACAAAACCAGAGTAGTACACACTTGGAGCATGAGGAGAAGAAGCTATAAACATATTGACTACTGTTTGTTGACAGAGTTTGGGTGTGTGCCTCAGATCACTGAATGGAGTTTCTTACCCCAATACAAGGTAACACCTTCCCTGAAATCTCAGAGCAACATGCTCATTCTCCCCAAATCGCATTAAATCACCAGAAGAATTTTTTTCGCCTCTGATAGATTAACTTCTAGGAGAAATGGCAACAATCAGGAAGTTTCACGTCAAGGAGCACCATTATTGGTGCTCAGAATGAAGACAAACAATAGAAAAGGTGGAATCCATTTCACCGCAGATGAGCAGGGAGGGTACAATTTAACAGAAACCAAGCTGTTTCACTCCTTTGAGTAAGCCCAGCCTGATGAAAGAAGCAGCTCATCCTCTGCGAGACTGAGGGACAGGCGACTTGTTAGTTGCATTAAATCTTATTGACCTGGCAGATGGTTAAATAAATTGCTACAGATACTGGTGTGCCTTTCAGTCAAATCAATATGTCCCTTCTATTTCATTTTGTACTAATACAGTGGAATTTCAGTCTTATCAGTGCTCTGTATGTAATATTCAAATGAAACCGAGGCTTGTAATTAGGAGCAGAATTCTTTTGTCAAGAATTTAACTTTTGTTGAATGGGTCAAGATATTTAAGGCAGTGTAACTATGGCCATTCTTTGACTGATTGATTCTCTTCCCCACTTCAATCGGTTTGTGTGACCAGAAGGTAAATTTCCGACGTGTAAATTTCTAATGTTTAAGTTCACTGTGCAATTTCTGTGCACCCTGTCTAGGAAGCAATAAGAGGGAAGTAACTGCATCCATTTAGTGGGTACCTCCAAGCCTAGCAAACTAGGGATATAGATATTGTAACATATCTTCTACTTTTAAACAATCCTTGCTATATTCTTACATTAATATTCTTTTCTATTCTTATAGTAATAATAACAACCACTCATTTTACTGAAAAATCATTTCCCAGTAAAAATTTTCTACACTCCCTTCCCAACTAAAGACAGTAATATATATTTTATGAGATCCCGATAAAGAATTTTCTAATTCTGAAATAGGTACTGCAGTGCTATTGTGTTAAAATCATATGATAATTACAAAATGAGGAAGAGAGAACTGCATCTTGAGTTTGCTTGAGAGAGAAGCCTTCAGCTTTCTATGAGTACTACTTATTAGAAAAGCAAATGACTAATTCTGAGAAATCTGCTTTCAGGTTCTTTTATTGTAGTTGTGCTAAGAATGTAGAAGAGACCAGAGGGCAGACCTCTAGAGAAGCATTCTGACTGTGAATAAAGACAGCCAAAGAAAATTATAAATACAGAAAGAAGGCATTAGGATTAGAAAGAATTCATGCTAAATTGATTTATATAAATACAAATCAAAATATTACATGTGATTACATGAGCAGAGGCTACGTGAGTAAAATCCAGATGTGAGGTCAATTATCTCTGAGTTTCCATGGAATCTCATCAGGGGCTGCCTCAGAAGAGGAAGGAGGAGAGAGAGGAATCAAGTAGGAGGAGGTCTCTCCAGGCCACAGCCCCTTCTTTTTTAGTATTTAAAATAATCCCTCTATTTAAAAAACAAGTATAAAACCCACTGGGTTTACATGTGGATTTTGGAGTAAGTGGCTTTACCACTTAGAAATTTTTTAATCATGCCAGGTTACTCAACCTTATTTAAGCTTCAGTTTCTCCATCTTTACAATGGGGATAATAATTGTTTCTGTCCTTTTAGTGTTGCTGTGAGACTTCAGTGAATAAATAGAGGTAAAACTTGGGGCACCTGGGTGGCTCAGTGGGTTAAGCCTCTGCCTTTGGCTCAGGTCATGGTCTCAGGGTCCTGGGATCGAGTCCCACATCGGGCTCTCTGCTCAGCAGGGATCCTGCTTCCTCCTCTCTCAGCCTGCTTCTCTGCCTACTTGTGACCTCTGTCTGTCAAATAAATAAATAAAATCTAAAAAAAAAAAAAGAGGCAAAACTCTTAGAATAATGCTGCAATAGGATTTAATTAGTATTAGCATTATTATTTAATACAGTAGAAAAATAACCCATCATTCTTCAGTAAAGGAAAAAGAAAAAACAACCCATTGGTTTTAGAAAAATCAGCAACAGCCCATTCATTAGGAGATTTGTTGCTTAATGTATACAGCTGAAATGAAATGAATAAATGGTAAATCCCCCCACTAGTTGCAGCCAAGGAAGAAATTGGAAGAATACGTGAGTGTCATAAAGGACAAGGACCTCCGCACTGGATAGCAGTAAAATTTAGTAAAATTTAGACCCAAACTGAAAGGCCATCCCTTGTTTTGCCAGTCACATTTCTCTGTTTCTGGTCACAGTGACAGTTCTTTCGAGAGTGTTGACAACTCATCAGGCTTCCATCTCTCCTTCACAACTTATCCCTTAACAGTGTTAATTCTGCGCTACCACTCCACCGTAATTGCTCTTATCAATGTCACTAATTAATTTTATGTCACCTGGCTGGTTCTCTCATTTCTCTATATCGTTCTTTAACTCACAGCAGAATGTAACAGAGCTGAGCATTTCCTTGTTTCTGGAACATCGCTCTGGTCTTCCTTGAGACGACGTTCTCACAGTTTTCCTTGTCCCCGATTGCTCTTCTCTCCAAATTCCAAATGTTGAAGTTCATCGGGGCTGGTTTTGGGGCTCTCTTCTCTTCTTTATCTTTATTATATCCATTCCCCTGGACTTAAAATATCACGTATATGCTGAAAACTCCCCAATTTACTTTCAGTTAGGACTTCATTTCTGTTGCTTCCACCTACCTGATATCTTCCTGTAGAGGCATAATAGGATTCTTAAACTTAATGTGCCCAAAATGAAGTCCTAGATTTTTCCTTTTTACCAAACCTATTTTTATTTTAGCCCTATCTATCACAGAAAAATGCATTATTATCTGACAATTGCTTGAGCCAGAGGTTTAGATACTATCCTTGATTATTTTTTCTATTTCACCTATGCCTCAGTGAGCTCTACAGTTACCTCATTAAAAAAAAAAAAAAAAAGAAAGAAAGAAATTGGCAAATTTTTATTTCTTTCCTTTACCATCACCTTGGGCCAAACCACCTCTGTTTCATGCAGATTATATGCTGATCTTCCAATGCTGCTTCCCTTGTATCTATACTCCACTTGGTGGCCAGCATGATTTTTTTTTTTTTTTTTACTTTAGATTTTATTTATTTACTTATCTGAGAGAGAGTGTGTGCTAATGGGCATGGAGAAGAGGTAGAGGGATCCTCAGACTTCATGATGAGCACAGAGCCCAAAGTAGGGCTCTATCTCACGACCCAGCATGCATGACCTGAGCCAAAATCAAGAGTCTGACCCTCGACTGACAGAGCCATCCAGGGGCCCCTAGAATGATCTTTTTAAACTCTAAGTACTTAAAGTCTGAATCATGCACAAAGAAAAGGAAAAATGTCTATGGTTTGTATTATATATCCCAAACACGGAAGCAGCCTCATTTCATACTAGACTGGATTGAGATGAGTATATACTAACAAGAGAAGGGTTAGTAAACGAATGCTTTATAAACAGAAAGAATGACACACATATCAAAACAAAGAGAAACTATTACCTATGGGGGAAGTCGATAACAGAAGTCATTAGATAATGTTGAAGTTTGCTAAAATTAGATTGGTTAACTCTCATCTCATTCAATAATGAACACTCAGATTCTCTACCGCTTCAGTGAATACTGTCGTAATGCAGTTTATTCTGTCTGGGTGTGTGCTATATTACAGTTGGGTCCCATTAATAAAGGGATAGTATAATGGTCTGAACAAATCACTGGGACACCCTCTAGTGAACTGTGTGGGCTGACTTAGCCCTACATCCATTGCTTGCTTCTATCTGAAAGGTCAAAGCAAGAGTCTTCCAAGCACTAAAAATCTGTTGTTAAAACAATAACCACAAAAGGTTTGGCAGGTACTGCACTGAGTCATAGTTCCTTTATTCAGTCCCAGTTGTGAAGGTCAAAATTTAAGAAAGTAAATCATCTTGTAAGGTGACAATAGTCCAAAATTATACCAAACTCCTGTTAACAGGAGTTATTTCTCTCTTATCTTATTTGGGACTGTTTCAAGTACTCAGTGAAGCCCCAGCTCAGAATTGAACTAGTTATTCCACCCACCTTCAATTCTCTGGATCTCAATTTTTGTCATCTGTAGAAGATGACAACTAGACACATGTAAACATTTTTTCTGGGGCACCTGGGTGGCTCAGTCGGTTAAGTGTCTGCCTTCCGCTCAGGCCATGATGGGATCGAGCCCTGCGTCAGGCTCGCTGCTCAGTAAAGAGTCTGCTTCTCCCTTGCCCTCTGTGATCTATCTCATTTTCATTCTCTCTGAAATAATAAAAAATGTTTAAAAAATATTTTTTTTCTCACTCATATATCTGGAACTTGTTGCATTCTCTCTCTCTCTCTCTTTTTTTTAAGATTTTATTTATTTATTTGAGAGAGAGGAGGTGAGAGAGAGCATGAGCGAGGAGAAGGTCAGAGGGAGAAGCAGACTCCCCGTGAAGCTGGGAGCCGGATGTGGGACTTGATCCCGAGACTCCAGGATCATGACCTGAGCTGAAAGCAGTCATCCAACCAACTGAGCCACCCAGGCATCCCTGCACTTTCTCTTTTAAAGTAAGTTACTATGAAAGGTCAACAGATAGGTTCCTTGGGAGAATTTTGTACATTACAATAAAAGTGTAGGGTGCTTGTGACTTGACAGAGACATCCAATTCTGTAGTTAAGAAAACTACTGTTTTTACATCATTTCTTTTTATCTCTGAAATGGAATTTCTAGCTTAAACGGATGTTATCATAGCTGTGTCTATAATAAAGGAATGATCAAAGGGCAGCATTTAAAAAACCTGCTTAGATTGACCATTTAAAATTTTTTACATTGCTTTGTATTCAGACAATTGAGCATCTAAAATGCTCAGTATATGAGAGGAAAAAATATATATATTCCTTTCTATGTAATTATATAATTTGTGTATGTCCACCTTTTGGTTGTGATGATGATACATTGGAAAATATGTGGTTCGTAAAGGAAAAAAATATGGTTTAGATCCCAGCTCTGCCACCTACTATCTCTGACCCTTGGTCATCAGCTGTAAAAATAAGAATGTTAATGCCTATCTCATGGGGTTGTAAATATGTAGCATATATGTTCATATAATAACATATGTAAAATGGCTCAGAGTTTCATACAGAATGAGCATTCCTAAATATTACAGTCTGCCGATATGTGATAATGTGAATTTAATATACTATATAGCAGAGCAGGATAAAAAAAAAAAAGAGAGAGAGTCATTGAATTACAAAAATCAAACTATAATTCAAGAAAATTTTCCATAAATTAAAAAAGACTTGAATCTGAATATTTAAAGAGTCATATATATGTATATATTTTTTTTTCTTAAGGAAAACCTGATCCAGTAGACCCAAAACTGTTGTATATGTAATAAAATTATTATATTTTAAACTCAATGGGCTTACAGGGAAGCCAGACAAAAGGATCAGGTCTTTCTGAAATGGAAGAAAATCTATTTCAAACAAACTTTATAAACTTTAAATGGTATTGTGTCTTCAGTACACATGAGAGTTACAAAGCTCCATTCTTAATTTTTAATCCTTGCAGAGTTTATTAAGTACCGATTTTTTACATAAATATGATATAGGAGGGAAAAAATAGATCTTGGTTAAGTTAATCGTGTTCTAAATATTAGATCCAGAGAAAGAAGGAAAACTGAAATTTAAATGAATTAGAATCTAATGTATTGTGATTTCTAAAACCTTGGAGGCATTTATTATATATTATTATTTGAAATTTCCCTAGGTAGTAATCAAATGACTTAATTAGATTTCTCCCCAAATTTCCCCCTCAAAATAAAGGATTGGTCTAAAATTTAAAAAGTAATTTGACATCTAAGTTAAGATAATTATTTAATTTATTCATGTATCTCTGTATCTATAATTACAAAATATTAAATTATTAAAAACAAGATAGCTGAAAACAGCCCACTAGTGTTGGTGATATTGGTATAAATTTTAATTCTCTCTGTCTCTGTTTTTTAAGAAGTAAATTGGGAAGTGCAGGAGCAAAGACTCTGATCTATAAACCATCCTGTAACCTCTCTGATGTTTCTGCTCCAAACATTTTTTTTTATTTTTTAAGGATATCATTTCCTTATTTGACAGAGAGAGAGAGAGAGAGAGAGAGGACACAAGCAGGGGGAGTGGGAGAGGGAGAAGCAGGCTTCCCGTTGAGGAAGGAGCCCTATGCAGGGCTCAGTCCCAGGACCCTGGGATCATGACCTGAGCAGAAGGCAGGCACTTAACTGACTGAGCCACCCAGGTGCCCCTGCTGCTCCAAACATCTTGATTATTTACCCAGTTTTACTAAAAACTGCTCAAGGACACTGAATTGCAAAAGATGAGTTAGCACAACCTAAAAAAGTACCTGGCCCTAAACACTGAAAATGAGTCTGTCACACAAACACAATTTTCATGCTGGATAATTATCATTTTAAATGATGAGAATGAGTTAAGACAATATAACAGAGTACTGTTGCTAAATATGTGCCTCAAAGATTTTTTTTCCATGAAAAGTTTTGTGACATTTTTTTCCTGTTGAACATACCTTGAGAGAAGCCCAGACTGTGAAACAGTTATGTTGGAAGAGGTCAGAATGAGACTGTCTTCGGGTGCTATCAAGCTCTTCTGGTACCAAGCTGCCATTCTCCTGAGATCATTAAGGTGTGATCCTGCTTTGGGAAGGGAGATGGACAAGAAAATTTTTTAGGTTCATCCATCCTTAATTTTCATGCTACTGAAAGTGCTGATTGTCTTTGGTTAAGAAGGAACAAAACAGGAACTGGAGGAGAAAATGTTGCCCTCTGACATTTTGGACTGGGACATCATTGTTTATGAATGAAAATGTAGGAAGGAACAATCAGCAACAAGCCTGGGATCTCTTGGGCCCAGCTGTGGGAACATCATTTTATTCTGGAACTCATGACCTTAAAGTCTCTTGAATCCCCCGGCCAGCAAAGGCCATTGTCTCCAGAGGTTAAAAACATTAGAAGTGTTTAGTGCCCACATGTAAAAAGGGTGAGACAAGGCAAAACAATGATGATCAGGAGATACTGTGGAGCCAAGAAGTCGTTGCATATAAGTGAGGAATCAGAAAAAAAAAAAAAAATTCTAAAGAATGATTGTACAGCTTCTCTAGTTCAGGCTTACGATTTTCTGGTTGTGGCTCCCCTTAAAATCAAACAGAAAACCTACAACCTCATTCCAAGAATGCACATGGGGAGCTAAGGAGAACTAAATAAACAATGCTCTGTTTGCTCAAATACTTAGCAAATAGCTCAGGGATTACTGCATACACCATCGTTGAGATTTTAGCCAATTCTCAAAGATGTTTCTATGCTCTACTAATAAAACAATCCATGTATGTATAATGGCACATTGTAATTATTTCCACATGGTTAGCACTTAGACAAAACCTGAGGGAAGAAAGTCAACATTTGATGAAACTTTATCAGAAATCAACATTTATTACAACACAGACAAAAACCTAAATCCAAAACAAGATAAAACCAACAGTAGCAATCATCTGATATGTCAGGACATATTTTTGCTCATATTTTTTTCTCCTTATCACTGTTTTTTCTGCTTATGACTTAGGTAGATGGATGATAAATTTACAGGAAATAACATATTGGTTTTATAGATAAAAAAAATCTTCCTAAGTGTTTAGGGGTGTGTCTGTCTACTTTAGCCATAAATACTCAGCAAAGCATTGCCTATAATGTAAAAATTTGTAGTGGGGGAAACCTCAAAGAGAATTCTTTTTGGTTTGAGCATCTGGCTGATGGGACTGTATCCAAGTGATTATGATTTGTGACTCAAGCGAAGCCTTGTTCTGGGATTATTCATTCTTGCTTCAGCAATTAACTTACATAGTTGAATTTCTACATAAGGTAATAGTTGAATAGATGGGAATAAAAACATTTTCAGTTTTACAGAGCAGAGTTACTCTATTTAGAAAGAAGTCACAGATTTTCATAAAAAGACTTAGCCATCTTTATGTCTAAAGCTTAAATTGTGTCTGTCTACAATTTGGAAACCAAGTAATGGTATGGATTATTTCAAGTAGCCTCCTATTTTATACTGGTGACCAGAGCTCAATCTATTGAATGAAGTTTAGTACTTACTAACATTAAAATTGAGTAGATTAGAGCATATTTCCTTTTGTTCTTTCATTCGGCTCAAAAGTTAAATCTCTTGATAATTTATTCACTCTTTCATTTGGTAAATATTTGTTGAGTGTGTACTATGGGCAGGAACTATTCTAGGCACTGGAGATAGAACAGTGGGCAGAACAAAATCCCTGATTCATGGGCATTGTGTTTTAGAGGAAAGAGTCAATAAACAAATATATAATCTATGTCTATAGAATAATGTCACTGTATGTACTATACATATGAAGCTAAACAAAGCAGAATAGAAAGGAATTATGGAAAATGAGTGAATAGATTGTTGTATGTAGGGTGGTCAGGGAAGATTTTGAGGTTTTAACATCATTCCAGGGGAGACACTGATGAAAGGAGAAAATGAGCCATGAGAAAATTTGAAATGTGGAAGGAAGAAGAAGTACAAAGGTTCTAATGCAGGACTAAATTTGCCTTTTGAGGGAACATTTAGAAAGCCAATTTTTGTTGGAGAGGAGTGAGCAAGTGGAAAGCAGTAAATTTTGAGCATAGATAGGGTCCAACTTAAGAACTTTACTAACTCAGGTTGGATTTTATTCTGAGATGGGAACCATTTAAGGATTTTGAGAGGAGCAACTTTAAATGGTTAAGGATTTTACAGGTTTCTCTGGGTCTTTTGTGAAGACAGACCTTAAGAAACAATAAGTGTGGAGGTGGGGAACCAAAGTGGAACGTTATTGTGTCAATACTGACTGTAGACAGTGGGACCCCAGACCAGAGCAATAGAGGTAGAGTGAGAAGTAGTTAAATCCTAGATATTTTTCAAAGCCAGAAATGGCAAGGACTTTCTGATGGATTGGTTGGATCTTAGGGAAAGTGAGGAATTGAAAATGATTCTAAAGGACTTGATCTGAGCCACTGGGAAATAATTGAATTACTCATTCTTTTCTCAATTATTAATGAAATGCAGACTGTGCTATGCACTGTATTAGGTGCTAGGTAAATCATTGAGCAAAAGAGACAAAGATCCCCAAGAAAAGAGACAATAAAAATGAACATAAATAAATGCATTTTATAAAGTATGTTTGAAGGTAATGAGTATTGTAGAAAAGAGAAAACATCAGGAAAGTTTAAGGGGGTTGGGTGGCAAACAGTTTCTTTTTTTAAATAGAGTGGTCAGGATGGGTGTCCTTGAGACGGCGAAATCTGAGCAGGGACCAAGAGGCCAATGTGACTGAAGCCCAGTGAGGCAGAAAGAGAATGGTGGGTGATGAAGCAAGACAAGTAACCAGGAAACCCAATACGTAGACTCTTGAAGGCCATTGACTGAGATTTTACCTTTATTCTGAATGAAATGTGGAGGCATTGCAGGGTCATTTAAGTAGACGAATGAAATGATCTGACTTATGTATATTGTACTCTGTCCACTCCTTTGAGAATATATAACAAGCAGCAAAGATAAAGCAAGGAAACCTATTTTGGAGCAATTGCAACAATCCAGATGAGAGTTGATGGTGGCTTGATAGAGAGAGGTAGCTGTAAAAGCAGCAACAAGTGGCCAGATTCTAGATGGATCTAAAGTAGGTTCTAAAAGTAGCACCTTTTTTATTTCCTGATAGGTTAGGGAGCAGTGTTTTTTTGGGCTTTCGAAAAACTAGAAGGATGGAGTTGCCATTGATGGAAATGATAAAGACTCTGATTTGAGTGGAAGGTGGGAAAGATCAAGAGTTCTGTTTTGGATGTTTTAGGTTTGAGATGCCTCATACACATCAAAGTGAAGGAATCAAGTTGGCAGTTGGATATTCAAGTCTAGAGTTCAGGAGAATGTTTTTGACTGGAGATAGACATGCTCAGATGGAGGTATAAGGATGATGTGTAGAACTATAGGCAATGGATGAGGTCAAGTAGGTTGTGAATGGAGATAGGAAAGAAGTCAAAGATGGAGCCCTTGGGTAATCCACATTCAGAAGTAGGGAAAAGAGGAGGAACCAATGTAGAGATCATCTAGGTAGGGGAAGAACCAAGTGGCTGTGGAAGAGCTGTGGAAGAGAGTATATGAAATAGGAGGGTGTGATTAACCAGGATAAAGGCTGCTCAGAGGTCAAGTACAATGACTGAGAATTGATTATCGGAGGTAGCAATGTGAAAGTCATTAATGATTTTTTGAGAGCAGTTTTGAAGGAGTCCTGGGGTAGGAAGTTTTGAAGCCAATGGAAATGCTGGTGGGGAGGAAAAGATATCACGAAAGTAAAGAAATCTGGGAGAGAAGCAGACAGGGGATGAGAATGAACAGATCAAACCCATGTGATTATATGTGTTGTAACTAATTTTCCTTGTTGGCCACAAACAGCCAAGTTCTTAGGCAAATCTGAAGGAATGCTGAATCATTTATTTTCTCAGTGATTAGCACTTAATCACTTCATTAAAATATGTGTTGCTTTTATTCAAAATCAATTTTGTACTTCCTTATTAAGCCTTCTGAAAATTCATCTTGCCAAAAGAAATATGAATCCCTTGTAGGGTTTTTATGACTCAGAGACAAAGGATTTCTTTCCTTTTATTGAATTATTTGTGTTACCAAGTCTGGCTACGTTCTGAATCTCATATTGTAATAAGTTAATATTTATTATAGTGCAAGCACAATAATGTAGTGCTTGGCATTGGGTTCACAATAAAAATAATTAGATTTTATATATACCTTTCCAAAAGAAAGGCAAAGATTGTCATAATGCACTTTGTAAATAACAATATGTTGCTTTGTGATGTCTCTTAGACAGATTTTTTTGTAATATTTAATTATTGCATTATCTTATTTTTTCCTGTTTAGATCATAAGCTTTTGGAAGGCAGAGACAATATGCCATGCATATGCCTTATAGCAAAGAGACATTTGTGTATTAAATCTTATATTCCTCCTATTGAATGATTAAATGAATGCTCTCTTGCTTAAAAGCTGGGTAGTAACAAAGGCAGAATACCTGCCCTTTTTGATACAACACAACTAGAATGTCTTAGAATTTGTGGCTTTGTTTTCCAAAGTGCAAGTCCTTACTGAAACTAGATCAGTATTTTTAGGGGATCTTTGGTCCTGCTTATACTTTCTTATTCTCCATTAAACATTTGATCATTGAAATAATATTGACCCTTTGGGGGATGGTACGTTGCATATCTCTCACATCTTAATTAGAATCCAGAGTTTAGTGCAACTGGTTTTATTCAGTCATTTCTTTTATAAATAAAAGCATTTGATGGCCCTCATAAGTCTTAAAATTGGTAAATGAGAATGGGCATGTATCCTGATTTGCAGTTTATTGATTTTATTGCAAATTTCTTTGACATGGTATTTTTTTTTTAAAGATTTTATTTATTTATTTGACAGACAGAGATCACAAGTAGGCAGAGGAGCAGGCAGAGAGAGAGGAGGAAGCAGGCTCTCTGTTGAGCAGAGAGCCCGATGCGGGGCTCGATCCCAGAACCCTGGGATCATGACCTGAGCCCAGGGCAGAGACTTTAACCCACTGAGCCACCCAGGCGCCCCGACATGATATTTTTTGGTAGAGTTTTAGTTTTTACAAAATAATTATCATCACATTCCCCAAATGTGTGCAATTTTATTTTGTGATTTTGTAATTTCATATGGGCTTTATCAGATAGAAATTGGTCATTTACTATTTTGAAATTAATTAAATTACATATTTTGTAAAAATATGCTGACTCCAAGAATTTTCCCATTTGAAATATCTTTAAAAACAGAGGAGACTAAGTAAGTTTTGCTAAGTAGAGAGAATTAGATAGCTTAGTTACCAAACTAAATAGGTGTTTTTTGAAGGAAACATCTGAATGTGCAATTTCTAGTTATTGCTTCAGATGAAGAATACCACAGAACATTCTTTCCAGCAAATCTCCTTGGCTTAGCTAGTTTGCTTTCTCTTCCAGCTTAGAGACGGCCACAAACTTCTCAAATCCTTACAAAGCAGCTAAGTAGCTCTGTGATTCTTAAGGATTTGATAAAGATTTGGGACTCAAGTCAGTACAAGCAAAAACTTAATTTTTTTTGCAAATTTTGGTGGTAGAAACATTAGGCCATGAATTCCTGCCACAGAAAAAGAAATAAAGGGGCTTCTGGGCCTGATATTTTAGTCTATCACTTACATAGACACTTTCTTAGGCCTTGCTGTATGTTTTTAGGATTGTGTGTTCCTCCTTCTTTTTATTTTATTTTAATAATTTAATTTATTTCCAATGTAGTTAACATACAGCGTTGCATTAGTTTCAGGTGTACAATGTAGTAATTCAACAATCCTATATATTACTCCGTGATCATCACAGTAAGTGTCCTCTTAATCCCCTCTACTTACTTCACCCATCTTCCCATCCTCTTCCCTCTGGTAATCATTAGTTTGCTCTCTAGAGCCAAGAGACTGTCTTTTGCTTTGTCTTTTGTTATCCTCTTTGTTGTTGTTGTTGTTTGTTTCTTGAATTGCACACATGAGTGAAATCATATGGTATTTGTCTTTCTCTGATTTATTCCGCTTAGTATTTTACTCTCTAGTTCCATCTATGTGGATGCAAATGGCAAGATCTCATTCTTTTTTATGGTTGAGTAATATTCCATCGTGTGTGTGTGTGTGTGTGTGTGTGTGTGTGTTGTGTCTTCTTTATCCATTCATCAGTCGATGGACACTTTTATCTTACAAAATAGTAGCATATATTCCTGTGGAAGTTTATAATGTATAGAGTTAGGTATTTTTATTGTTAAGACATTGCTACCACCTCTCCTTGTGTTAGTTTATTCCTTTTTAAGCTAGTTTTTCTATTAGAGAATCCCAAACAGAATGTTAGAGGTATTAGGGGATATGCTATAGCTATTTTTCTAGTGGAACACACACTCCTGTGATCTCCAGACATTGCTGGGCACCACTAGGTATCAAGCTCTGTGCAATTTAGTGGAGGCAAAGAGGGAAAAGACATAGCTCTTTCCTTCACGGAATTAGAGGTTAGTCAGTTCACTTTACTTAAAAAATATGACCGGATGACAATTATTATTAAAAGAAAGGCATGTGGCCTTTTCTCTGTTTTTTCACTCTGTGGAGCTCTGACTTATTCACCATCTCTCAGCAGATTTGAAAAGAGGATTCAGCGACAGCCACATGAGCCATAAGTTTGTGGGCAAAATCACAGTGAAGGGAAGTTGGGGTGGGGGTGGGGTGCTGGGACGAGCCTCATGTGCATGGGCTGCAGGACATTACATTCAGTTCTGCTAGGAGACCTATTCCAAAAACTTGAACCTGTTCCAACATGATGGGTAGAACATGGTATTTGGGAGCAATGGGAACATAAGAACTTTGCGGTTGCTTGTTCACAGTTTTGTCCACAAGAAGCAAAGGGTGAAAGAAGAAAATTTGCACCAGCCAGACCCAGCTGATTGTGAACACACAACATGCACACCTCAGACATCTATAGGGTTGTCAGTTCACCACGAGGCCTAAGTCACACTCATCCACAGCTGCTGTTAAAGCTTCTCTCCCATTTCAGCTGTCTTCCTCCACCTTTAGATAGTGTAGGGGCTGCCACACTGGTCATGCCCACCTTCTCAAGCAAACAGCTGGTCTTTTAACAATAAAGCACCATATTCATTACAGTACTGGTGCATTTCTTGCCAGTTTCCAGTGAGAAGTATTGTAGTACTGTTTTAATTAATTTTCTATCTGTTTAAATGTGTCACTGACAAAGTTTCTGACTGCTGTTCCTCCAACCCCTTTCCCCATAAGCCCTGTAGTGTTAACTGTCCAGTTTTGGATAGCATTGGTGGTTTTAAGAAACATGTCACATTAGAGCAAACCTGACTATATTTTCCATTATTACCATGTTATCCCATATTTTGTATTTTGTAGGAGGAGTAAAGTTGGGAGCATAAATGCTTAAGAAAACTACGTCCAACTTTAATAACATTTGGGAGACACAAGGAAAGAACTTGAGTGATATTGAAATCACTGGTCTGCAGATAGAGAAGTCAGAAAATTGGAGGCTCAAGCTAAAGTCAGTGTGACTGTAGAATGTGAAGTCTTGTGTGGTCCTGTTGGTGCCCTGGGCTTGGGCCACTCCAGTCTGATCTAGGTAAGTCAGTTGAGTTATTTCTTTGCAATTCAGTAGTTGACAGCTAAAGGTCAACTTCCTCCTGAGCTTTCAGGGTTCCCTGGAATCTCATCTCTAATTATACATATGTACTGGAGAATGGACTCAGGCCCTCAGTCCCCATATAAGCAGGCAATGTAACTGTTCATGCTGAGAGCAATCAGACACTTCCTAATCTGATCAAAAAGCTCATTCTTTAGGATTGCAAACAAGACTATGTACTACAAAGTCGAATGAAGTTGATTATGAAAGGAGTAGGTTGTAGCTGTGAATAGCTCTTGAAGATGGAAACAATGAGCCTCATTTAAACTTGATGATCCTCTCACTTTCCTAACTAACAGAAAGAAAAGTTTAGTAAGTATAGAATAAAGATGACTGTCCCTGATGCATTCTAAAGTAAACATTAATGGAACTACTATCTCCATTACCTAGATACTGTTATTTGCTAGATAGTGTTGCTCTATTTAAAGGTGTTTTCAAGTACTTGCTGAAACTTGCCTATTTCAGATTGTTAGTTGTTAGGTATGAAAAGGGTAAATAAATGCAAATATCTTTCCCAGAAAACTTTCTGGTCGCACGCGCTGACCCTGGGAAGCTGAACTTTAGATTTAATGTAGTCTTCCTTGATTTTCCAATCAAATCACAAGGTTGAAAAATAATGGCAGGCAGTTATTTGGCAGGTTTTTTCCTGCAGCATGTAGCACAGCTCATCTCAGAAATAGATATTCATCCTTTACCGCTGCTTAGCCCCAAATGCATTATTATTTATTTTGTTGCGGTGGTGGTTGCATAGGAGCTTCTTCACTTGTAATTTTCCCCTTGGTCATGACACATATTCACATTCACATTACTGGCCTTTGGTGCAACTGCACCTAACCAGAGCATCCAAGTACTTATTAAGGGGAACTATAGACATCATAACTAAGCTTCCTCGGTTTGTTACAACTCCTAAAAAATAGTAGAGAACGTTTTTTTTTTTTTCTTTCTTTTGAAATACTCTTTATTTCCAGGTGATAATGAGCTACTCATGTAATACAGATCAGAAAGTTCAGAGTTTTTTTTTTTTTTTTCAAAAATAAATCTACAACATTTTTCTGTCATTTTCTCAAGCCTGGCCAGATTGGGATTTATAATTTCAATAATTTCTCACTTCAGTCTCATAAATTAATCATTGTGATATACATGTTGGTCCATATGTATTTTTCTTTTCCATGGCTACCTTCTTGCCTCAGAATAAAGTCTAAATTCCTTAGACTAGCAACTTCTGTGGCCCGCTGTCTTCTCCTTCTAGTTAACATCAATCATCACTAATCTCTCTACTGCCACTCTTCTTTTCAAATTCCTTCCAAAGAATCTATCTCATCGCCTCCACTTCTACCCTGTCCATTACTTTCCTCTCTTCACTATAATAATGGCCTCCTTTTCTCTTCTCCCTGCTCCTCACCAATACATTCAACCATTTCCTGAAACTGTTTTTTCTCAAGCTATCACTAACTTCCCAATTGCCAAATTCAGAGAATGTTTTAAAATGTTTTAAAAACTGTTTTAAAATGTCAAAGATTGAACATATCTATTAATCACTGATCATTTCTCAAGTCTCAGTAAATGATAGTTACAGGCTTTTTTTAAAAAAAGGGGTTCAAAGGAGAAGAGATGAATGAAGAGAAATAATCATCAAATTACAGAATGTTGGAGACAAAAGAGTGGTATTTTATCTGATGGGTCTGGGAAAGCTGATTCCCAAGGTAAACCCCTGATAGGCTAGCAGTACCAGGTACATCTTGAAGTGAGGTTAAATGTGGCAGAAGAATGACATCAGCAAGATGGTGCGATAGGAGGTCCCCAACTCCTATCCAAATCGGAAAGGAAGAAGCTACATTGTCTGTGTTTGGAGATGACATGATCTAATATATAGAAAACCCAAATTCCACTAAAAAATTGTAGAATAAATGAATTCAGTAAAGTTGCAGATTACAGAATCAACATGTAAAACTCAATTGCATTTCTATACACTAACAATGAAGTATCTAAAAAAGAAATTAAGAAAACAACTCCCAGTCACAAGATCATAAAAAAGAATAAAATACTTAGGAACAAACTTGATCAAGGGGTGAAAGACTTGCACTCTGACAATTATAACACATAAATGAAAGAAATTAAAGAAAACACAGATAAATGGAAAGATATACTGTGTCCATGGACTGGAAGAATTGATATTACTAGAGTATCTATGCTATCCAAAGTGGTCTACAGATTCAGTGAAACCCCAGTCAAAATTCCAATGCCAGTTTCCATAGAAATAGAAAAAAGAATCCTAAAATTATATGACACCATCAAAGACACTGGGTTGACAAAGCAATTTTGAGAAAATGAACAAAACTAGAAGTGTACATTTCCTGTAGTCATCAAAACAGTATGGTACTAGCATAAAAACAGACACATATTGATGGAGCTGGAAACAACAATGAAACCAGACACATAAACCAATGCAACAGAACCCAGAAGTAAGCCACGCATATATGGTCAACTAGTAATCGAGAAGGGACCAAGAACACAAAATGGAGAATGGATAATCTCTTTAATAAATGGTTTTGGGAATATCCATGTTTAAAAAAATGAAATTGAGTCTTTTTCTTGTACCATATACAAAAAATTAACTTGAAATGAATTAAAGACTTAAATATAAGACCTGAAACCATAAAATTCCTAGGAGGAAGCACAGGGAAAGAACTCAACATTGGTCTTGGCAATGAGTTTGTGGATATAATAGCACAGGCAATGAAAGGAAAAATTAATAGGTTAACTATATTAAAATTATAAAGCTACTGCACATTATAAGAAACCATTAACATAATGAAAAGACAACCTATGAAATGGAAGAAAATATTTGCACAGATAAGGAGTTAAAATCCAAAATCTATAGATAGCTCATACTATTCAACAGCAAAATAACAAATAACCCAATTAAAAAAATGGGCCAAGGAGCTGAATACACATTTTTCCAAAGAAGACATACACATGGTCAGTACGTATATGAAAATGTGATCACTATTGCTAGTAATCAGAGAATGCAAATCAAAACCAGAACGTGATATCCTCTCATACCTTTTAGAATGTCTACTTATGAAAAAGCCAAGACATAGCAAGTGTTGGTGAGGGTGTAGAAGAAAGCGAACACTTAGGCTCTATTGATTGGAATGTAAATTAGCCACTATGGAATGCAATAAGAAGGTTCTTCAAAAATTAAAACTAAAACCACCATATGATGCAGCAATTTTACTTCTGAATATATTTCAAAGTGAATGAAATCAGGAGCTCAAAGAGATAGCTTCACCCCCATGCTCACTGCAGTACTATTTACAATAGCCAAGATATTGAAATAACCTAAGTGTTCATCAGTGAAAAAATGGATAAAGAAAATTTGGTATATGTGAATGGTGGATTATTATTTGGCCATAAAAAATAAGGAAACACTGTCATTTGTGACAACATGAATGAATCTGAAGGACATTATGCTTAACAAGATAAGCCAGCAGAGACAAGTATTTTATGATCTCGTTTATATATGAAATCTAAAAATGTCAAACTCACAAAAGCCGAGAGCAGCATGGTGGTTGCCAGGGGTTTGGTTATAGGGGAAGTGGAAGATGTTGGTGAAAGGGTACAAACTTTCAATCATAAGGTGAAGAAGTTCTAGGGATATTATGTGAGCATAATGACTATACAGATGACCCCTGAATGATGTTGACAGTTAACAATGGTTGGGGTGCTGACCCCTGCAGTTGAAAATCCATGTGTAACTTTTGACTCCCCCAAAATGTAGCTAATAGTCTACTATTACCAGAAGCCTTACTGATAACATAAATGGTTAATTAACATATATTTTGTATGCTATTTGTATTATATACTGTCTTCTGATAATAAAGTAACCTAGAGAAAAGGAAATGTTATTAAGAAAATCATAAGGAAAAGAAAATATATTTATGGCACTGTATTGTAAAAATCCACATAAATGGACTCATGTAGTCATACTCATGTTCATGGGTTTATCGTACTTAATACTGTATTATATACTTGAAATACGTTAAGAGATTGGGTCTTAAGTGTTCTTACCATATGCACAAAAACTACAGGTGGAATAATGGATAAGTTAACTAACTTGTCATCATTTCATAATGCCTGCATATATCACATTGATTGTGGGCCTCATTTTATAATGCCTACATATATCACATCATCAAATGTATGCTTCAAATATATACAATATTTATTTGCCAATTGTGCCTCGATAATGCTAGAAAAAAGTGTGACCCAAAGTAGAAGTGTTGATGGGAAGTCACTTTAAGAACAGTTAGACTCTCAGAATTTCCCTCCCCCTCCAAACAAAACCCAATGACGTATGTCTCACTACAGCATAATATTGAGGTTATTTCTTAGAGATGGGCTGGATATCTCTCAAGTGCCCTCTAGATGTATTCTCCAGCCCTTTCCACTTTTCCTTAGCCCTAGGCGGCTAATCTACATGGGTTAAATTAATGGACCCCTTTGTTCTTTGGTTTCCCATTGGGTTTGGCCAATGGAGAGCCCTGACCAGAGACAGGAGTTTGTTAAGAAAGTAAGAGCATTTATTCTCCAAGTTTCCCCTCTATAAGGTTCCCTTAGGATGACTTCCTGTCTTCACTGAAGGTCATATTTTCTCAGAAGTTGTCCTCTTAATAGGACTTTTTCCTTCTGTGCTTAAACAACCTCCTCCTTCTCTCATCCCTTGGGCCTACAAGTAGGATTAACAGGAGGTTTAGCACTCTCCCTGGAGGTTTCCTTATACACTTTACACACAGCCTATATCTTTGTAAAGAGTCCATTTATTAAGCTGTTTTAAAGTTATCCTAATTTGAATTACCACCAGCAAGAGATTGGAAGAGTCTTCACTCAGCAATCTGACTAAGCAAGTGGGGAAAAACCTCAGTCCTCAGGCTTTCCAAACAAAAAGTTTCACCAGATCTCCATTCAGTAGGGTCATGGTTCACAGCTGAGAAGTTTCATCAGCATGCAATTGTAATCAATTTTTGTTTTTTAAATGTGAACACTTCAGATCACTAGTCATCTGAGAAAAGCTTCTAGTAAGAAAGTGAACAAAGGGGTGCCTGGGTGGCTCAGTGGATTAAAGCCTCTGCCTTCGGCTCAGGTCATGATTCCAGGGTCCTGGTATCAAGTCCCGCATTGGGCTCTCTGCTCAGCAGGGAGCCTGCTTCGTCCTCTCTCTCTGCCTACCACTTGGCCTACTTGTGATCTTTATCTGTCAAATAAATAAATAAAATCTGGAAAAAAAAAAGTGAACAAAGCAAGCTGAAAGAGAAAAGTAACCTGAGAGAAACCAAGATTTTGCCTGGAGGAAAAGAAAAAAATGTTCTTATTTTAACAAAGATGAAAGCAGATATCTAACTATGCATTAAAAACAGATTTTGTATAAACAGAATAATCAGCAAACAACAATAAAAAGGAAGCTCCAGGAAATGAGAATATGAAATAAATATTAAATATTTTACAGGAGATAGAGGAGAATAAAAGAGAAAGGGAAAACACAGAAGTTAAAGATTTAGTCTGTAAATTGTAACATCTCAATAACAGAAAAAAGAAATGGGAGAAGAAAAAATTCTCAGAGCAGAAAAATTGAGAAATCACCCAGAATTATGAAAGATGAATTTGTAGATGAGAAGGGGTCAGTGAGTGGACGGGATAATCTATAAAAATGGAAATACGCCCAGCACTTAATTGTGAATATCAGATAAAGGGGCAAAAGGAAGTACCCAGGAACTTCCAGATGAGGAGCTCATACAAAGGATCAGGAATCAGAGCAGCTGTAGGCTCTTCAAAAACAACATTGAAAGCAAGACCTCAGTGGTAATACCTTACATACCCCAAGGGAAAATGATTTGCAATCAAGAAGAACGATAGTTTCAGACCAAGGCTTTGTAAAACTTATTTCCCACACACATGCTTTTTTAGGATGCTATTGAGAATATGCTCCACCAAAAAATGAGCTAAACCAACATGAGGAAGATATAGGATCCAAGTACAGGATTTTCATCTTAAATTAGAGGTTAAGAAAGAGGCAGCTGGAGAGATGCCCCAGGAGGAAATCTGTCCAGACCAGAAGAGGTCAGAAAGTGATGTCTCCTGAGATGACTTAGTAAGAGTACTGCATGTGCTTGAAACTTCTGAGACGAGGCTTAAGCACTGAGCATTGGGGTGTCTGGGTGTCTCAGTCAGTTAAGCATTTGCCTTCTGCTCAGTTCATGATCTCAGGGTCCTGGGATCGAGCCCCACATCAAGCTCCCCACTCAGTGGGGAGTCTGCTTCTCCTTCTCCCTCCCACTTCCATGCATTCTCTCTCAAATAAATAAAAACAAAGTCTTTAAACACTGGAGTATAAATTTGCAGACGAATTAGTGTGATGTACAAAACTAAGCAAAAAAAAAGTGCAATTATTAACTCCAGGCACAACAAAAATATTGTGCAACAGGCATGGAAAAATTATTATGGATTAACATATGTTCCAGCAGTGACATAAATATAATGAGGTAAGTATTTAATAGTAACTTAACCCAACTTGATGAGATGATACTGGTGGTTGGTTGGGTTGAGAGAGAAGAAGAGACCTGAATCTTCATCTTCCCTAGAGGGAGCCTATAGATTATTTGAAAAGCAGAAATATCAAAAGAAACATTAGAAGTTACTTAAGAGTTGGGCGCCTGGGTGGCTCAGTGGGTTAAGCCGCTGTCTTCGGCTCAGGTCATGATCTCAGGGTCCTGGGATCGAGTTCCGCATTGGGCTCTCTGCTCAGCAGGGGCCCTGCTTCCCTTCCTCTCTCTGCCTGCCTCTCTGTCTACTTGCAATCTCTCTCTGTCAAATAAATAAATAAAATCTTAAAAAAAAAAAAAGAAGTTACTTAAGAGTTATACAGGGCACTATGAACAACAGTAACAATAAAGCTGTATATTGAAAATAGTTGTCAGGAGAGGGTGGAAATACACAAGTGTTGGACAGTGGCGCCAGAGCTCCATTGTTCTTCCTGCTGTGTTTAAGAGAACTATTTAACTCAACTATGTGCATTTATAATTTTGGTGAAAACAAAAACCAAACCAAAAAAATAAAAAGCAGAATAAAAGAACCAAAGAAGAAAGAGAGAGAGAGAGAGAAGCACATGCTATTCAGTCAGAATTCTGCCCAAGTAATTTTCTTTTTTAGGAAATCTGACATTAATCTTTTTGCTAAATCTGCCAAGATTGTGGATTTATTTTTAATGGATTTCTGTAGAAAAGAAGAACATTAAAGCGAATGCACTACCTAGAATTTGAGTAAATTGTTTCCCAACAAAAGAGATTGATAATGAAAAAATGATTTGCTGATCCACTATGTGAAAATTGTAATGGTTATTTTGAAAATTGAGTCTTCGGGAAACCTGATGATCCCAAAGCATCTTCAAGTAGTGAATCCTGCCATGAAACGGAGTATTCAGCATCTGTGTCTGGTATCTGGGGCTCTGGGAGACCAACACCTGCATACTTATCAAGTGAAATGATTTTGTTCCTAAATATAAATTCATTATCTGATGATTCACAAATAGAAATGTGCTCAGTTAACAGCAACCAAGGCAGAAGAAAATGTCATAAAACTCAGATGTAACTTTGTATGTGATTTGTTTATACATCTAAGAAAAAAATCTTTAATAAATATATTAGCTGATTTATATATATCATGCCTAAGCGTAACAAGACACAAGAAGGGACGCTACTGGTTCAATATCTATCTGTCTGTCCTCTCAGATACATGATATGAGCTGATGCAAACAAAGTAGTTTTTTTCCATATAATTAAAAAAATTATTTATTTAGAGGGGCGAGGGGTGGAGGGAGAGGGAGAGAGAGAATCCCAAGCAGACTCCATGCTCAGCATGGAGCCCGATGTGGGGTTCGATCCCACAACCCTGAGATCATGACCTGAGCTAAAATCAAGAGTCAGACACTTAACCAACTGAGCCACCCAGGTGTCCCTTTCCAGAATTTTAAACCAGTCCTGAGCTGGGTGGGACAAGGCAAAAGGAGGGCAGATGGATGCAGGATCAGGGTTGGCATCAGGTGCTGGGAGAACTTCTAGACAGTGAGGGAGAAGATGAGGGAACCATGAAGGAGGAGATAAAAATAGTGATGACTAGTGTGTTGGGCTTCTCAAGACTTCCTATTTAGTTGCCAGTTTGTGTACTAACAGTATTGCCTCTACTCCATATTGCACCACTGCAGTAAATAATGAGTTCAGAGATTTGGAGGTTAGGCTTGAGAAGAAAAACGGACTGGTGGAGTGGCCTTGAGTGGACTGGTGGGGTGGCCTTGAGCGAGTCTCTTTCCTCCTCTGGTTAGTGATGTTATTTGGCATTCTGCTGTGAAGATCCAGTGTGACAATGCATGGTCAGTGCTTAACTCAGTGCCTGGCATGTAGTAAACATCCAGCAGATACGAGAAAAATGATGGGCATGGGAATAGAAGAAATGGTCAATGGGATGAGGAAGGAGAAGCCAGGTAAATCAGGGGAGAATTGGTGTTCAGCCTGTTCAAATCCCTCATTTACTTTCTGCCTTATTCCCTGAATTTTGTTTTCTCACATCTGACTGAAATGAAGGCATGTTGAATGAAGTTATGTGCTTTGGCAATGAGCTCACAGTTCTCCCTAAATGCAATTCAGTGGTATTTTCAGCCCTGGTAAAACCAGGGTAGGTTAGGTAGAGAGAAACAGATTGCTCCTAGTAAAATCCAACAGGCACACACTTAAGTCTTGAGTGGGTCGGTCATTGTGCTGGGTCCCCTGGGAGGAAGGTAAGTGAGGTAGGTGCTCTGTCCTTAAGGAACCAAGTGTATTGGAAATCACATTATTTCCCTTCAGTTCAGTTCAGTTCCATTCAACTCAGTTTATTTTAGTTCAATTCATGCTTCAGCCAGTTGTAGAATGAAACTGGATCCTAAAGTAGCAGGTACATTATGAAGGGTTTCTAATCCTGGGTCGTTGTGGTTTGAGAGAGGGAAAATTCCACTAACCAGCCCAAATCTCCTCTGTTCTTGCCTGGTTGCGCCTGGGTGGCTCAGTTGGTTGGGTGACAGCCTTCGGCTCAGGTTGAGATCTCAGGGTCCCAGGATCGAGTCTCACGTCAGGCTCCCTGTTTGGCTGGGAGCCTGCTTCTCCCTCGTACAGTTTCCCTGCTCATGCTCTCTCTCTCTGTCAAACAAATAAATAAAATCTTAAAAAAAAGAAAATTTAAAAAGAAAAAGAAGTTATCTAGTAACTAAAGGGGCTGAGGTGCACCACTCATATAATCATAAAAGAGCAGTAAAATTATTTTAATGAAGGGGATCAAGAATTTCTCAGGGAAAGCAAAACAAAACAATTATTCTCTGAAAACAAATTCTCCAAGAGGTCTTTACTGCTGGACTCCTTCATTTCTTCTGTCTGTAAAGAATATATCCATTCTTACATTAAAGTTAGTGAAAATCATTGAGTAATTAAACTTGAAAGTTAAACATCTCAGTCTGTGCTTTCAAAGTAGCTTAACTGCAAAAACAATTTATCTTTGAACCGAAAAAAACAACTATCTGTCTGTCTGCCTGCCTGCCTGCCTATGATATTTTTCCTAGACCACCAGGAAAAAACCTATAGTCTGACAGAATCAGATTTATTACCTTTAAGTCCTGGGAGACCAAGAAGAAGCCTGACATGGGGCCAAGGAGGTTATCAGACCCTTGGTTCAGTGAAAAACTCCTGCAGTTGTGGTCAGAGCAGACCCGATAAGGTGAGGTTCAATGTGTCTCAGATGTGCTCATTATTACGGTCTTGGTGCCTTGAGGGGCTCAGGCAACTCCCAGTAGAAACCTCCAATTTGTGAAAATCTAATTGAGTTATAGATCCCTAGGGACAAACCTGTGGTTGGAGAAGATCTGATAGATTGGTTTGTGGGCTTGGGGGGTGAGGGGGTAGGGGCCATGGGGAGGGGACTTCAGAAGCACCCACCCACACACCCTGACAGGAGGAAGTACCTTTTACAAGGTTTGGGTTCTCCCTGTAGAGTTCTGAGCTGGGTCCCATGGAAGACGGTGGAGATCAGCTCTAAATTCCTTGCTGTTTCTCAGCAAGTGAGTGAAGATTAACTAAGGATTACGTATGGTCACAGGGCAATTGGATATCCCGTGTAATAGATGAGTTATAGCATGCTAGGCCTGGGAGCATCAGTGGTGACAAAGCAGTGTTCACTCAAGAAGAGTTGTTGTGCATTTTATGCCTGCCCTTGGGAGGGACAGCGTTTCCTGCTGATTCCACAGCTGGCTTTACCTGTGTCCTTTCTGCCTGATTACCGGCAAGGCTCCTCGTGGCGTTTGCAGTCTGAGTTGACTCTCACTCTTCCAGTTCTAGACAGGTTTTTCTCTCTCATATACATATTTTAAAAATATATATGTGAAAAATATAATGCAAAATTTGGGAACAGGATCCCAATTCATTTATTCAAATATTCAAATTCAATGCTAATGGATGCGTCCAGGTTTCAGGTTAGAGAAAATTCTATTTTTAAGCTGCAGAGACCCAGTGAGTTGGAACTGAATCTGAATGATTTTAAATCTGAATATGAATTATTTTAACATAGTAAGAAACATGGGGGGGGGCATGTTAGTGGGGAGAGGGTTGTGATTGTTTGTATAAAGGCCCAAGGTAAACCTCTCTTTCATGGAAGGCTCTGCCTCCCTTCCTGAAGCTATAGAAGGATTACAAATATTAAACGCTTATTCAGGAGAGAATGTAGAGGCTGTTAATGGGAAAAAAAATTCTACCCAACCCACAGGTGTTGTCCACACACTGAGGTCTGCATTTATGCATTGTTTCACTTCCTGACATATCAAAAGATTGCATGACATGGTAGAGGTGTGGTAATTATTTCCCTGTCATTAGATGGAATCTTGGTGATGGATGGAGAAACTCTATTGGCACTTTATAAGTTGTGTGACCAATATGTTTCTCTGAGAATAGATAAATGTCTTGTTTTGTCAAAATCTTATTATTCTGATTTATTTGCTTGACTTTTATGTTGTCAAAGAAGTTGTATGATAGATTGGGATGAATTCAGTTTTATTTATTATTTATTTATATTCATGTTCAAGAATTAATGTGTTGCCTAAAAGCCACCTGGAGGGAATATGTTAGTACCTCTTCCTTTTGTCTGTACTTTTACAATGATTTGGGGCCTTTCTGAAAAAAGCCCATGGTTCTTGAGAGCTAATAATATGTTGTCTCAGTGACACTGTGTTTTAATTTACCCTTGTGGGCTGGATTTTCTGGAGCCTTCTCTAAAAATCAGGAGCAGGGTTATCACAACCATCATCTTTATAATTGCAATCAAGCGATATCACTTCAAGTAAGACAGATTCAAATTAAACACATACAGCTTTTGCCTTTGGGACAACTAAAATGCAAAAGCAGTATGTGTTTAAAAAAAAGAAGTCCACCATCATAAAATAGATACTTTAAGACTGTGGTTCAATAAATGCATGAAAAGATTAAATTTATGTTCTTTTAGTGTCAAAGTCTTGCAAAATGAAACTAGAAAGAGTAATTTGGGGGCATATACATTTTGGTTTCTAAAAATGTTTCACTTTTCAGTATTTAAATTAGCCTCTGTATAATCTCTCCCCTACCTCCTCTTACTGCGTTTGGATTGTTTACATGTTAATGTATAGACTTGATTTCCCCTGAGTATAACTAGGCACAGAAATTATTCCCAGTCTCTTAGAATAAAGGCCAAATCAGAGGTAAATGCATCTTAAGGTTAATCTCCACTTCAATTAACAACTATATAACAATATTTATACTTACATATGAATACATCCCATTGACACCTGCTACATATCTTATTTTATGAATTAATGTGAAATATGCATTATGGGGAAGTGTTACTACACATGCACTCCCTTAGTGTCTGAGGCTTCTGAAGAGCAGCCTTCCCACCTGGATGAATTAAAACCAGGTATCTAATCTGTATATTCTGGATTTGAAAATCATTTGATCCAAATTAGTTGAGATATAAACTGGGTTCTGGAGTTCACACCACTTACCTCTGATAGAACTCGAAGATTCTCTGCTTGACCAAACTCTATTCAGTTTCCCTTGAAGTTCTCAACCAGGCCTTGACTTTTGGACTTCCATGTTCATCTGTGCATTGTCCAATTTTAGCAAGAATCGTGCTAAGTTTGTTCACCTGGAATCCCTCATAGTCCATGTCTGCTCACCCTGGATATGTAAGAGAGGTTCTTTCTCTTCCATCATCCACCAGGTGATGCCTGCTCACTCTGGACTGCCTCCAGCAAGAGTCTTGTAACATGAGTTCAGTCGGAATTCCACTACCCCTGAAATGTCTCCCTTTGTAAATTTTCATCCACTGACCCCTCCCCTACTCCTTGGCAATAGCTCAAGGTGATGACTCATCCATTCTGCATTCAGATCTGAGTCCAATCTTGCACTCACTGAAAGATGCTGTTGCAATGGTCCCTACAACCATCATGATGTCTGTCTTGAATAAAATCTTTATCATCTTTAACAAGTGTCACTGAATAATTTTTTTTTTCTTTCACAGTGTTAAGACTTATTTAGGCCTATGGAAAAGGATGGCTGAATCTATCCAAGATAGAGTTCTGTGGAAACATTCATAAAGGCATATTTATCTATAAGTGAAGAGTTGTTGGCTTTCAGGCACTAAGGTGATCATCAAACTACAGCAATATTGGAAAGGCAAACGAGAGTCAACATCCATAGTATTGCTTGCAACATAATTCTAATAGTTCAATGATTTTTGCATTTCTGGCCCATCCAAAAATTATCATTTCCCTCAGCATAAAATAATCCATGTTTATTATAATAAATAATAAAAATAAAATAAAAATAAACTACAAATTCTGTCATTTGGAGGGAAAACATTTTCTTTTAGCCTTTTAAAACAGCTACTAATATGAAGTATATATGTTTCTTCTAAATTTTAAAATCAATATTTTTGGGGTACACTTTTCATTTCGTATTTGTCAGGAGCATTTTCCTGTATCATTAAACAGTCTTCAAAGTCTGGTATTTAATGACTTCTTATACTTCCATTGTATGGAAGTGACATATCTTCCTCCCATTTATTTCTTATTGTATATTGAATTTGGAATTCCTTTTAGAGTTTCTCCTTTGGTTAAATGTATGGCATAACTGTGAGGATAAGTGTGTGGGGGCAAACTGAATAATCTAAGATACGGGTTAAGTATAAAAAAAATCCTTCTGATTTTTATATAAATGTTCTGTTGTAGGAAATCCTTTAAAACAAACTCTATTTTATGCACTTCTTCTAAAATATGTTTCATAAAAGGTAAGAGTTTAAAAAGAATTAATATATTGTGGTTGCAAGTGTTTTAAATTTTTTAACATTATGATTTAATTTACTTGACAAACTCTAAATTCCTCTATCATCTTCTCCCTATGACCTTAGGAAACCTTGGTATTAATGCTTGGGGGAAGAGCTAGAGTAGAGAATTACAATGTGATGCTCCAACTTGTCCTGATGACTCAATATGAATCCTGCATAGTTTAGCTTTGCCTTTGGGCATCATATCTAATTCTGTGTTTACAGTATTTGATGAAATGAAAGATGGCACAGTTTATATTGTACAAGTCAGAACTTATAGAAGAAAAGCACTTGCTAAATCTTGGAGAAAAAGTGCACACAGCTACTGACAGTGGAGTTTCTGGAATCTTGTATTCACAGCAGCAGTTCAATGAACACAAGTCTACTGATCAATTGGATTATCCCTGATAGCATTGATGTCCAGAAAATCAGAAGGTGAAAAGAGGAGAAAACTATTTTCAGTATGAATGTAATAGTAATAAATGGAATATGAATTCTGAAAAAGCATTTGGTTAGGCCAAAATTTAGTTCTCAAAACTGTAGTTCTCTCTCTGCATGGATATATGTATATATGTGTGTGTGCATATATATATATAGAAAATAGATTGCAATAAAAATACTTTATCCATCTGTCATTGTAGAATGCAGTAGATAAATAGCAAAGTAGGAGAATCAACTTTTGAAACAGGAAACTTTGAGAGTATCCAACCACTAGATTATGGAAATGAGGAATTGAGACTCTGGAAAGGGAGGGACTGGAAGGCAATCATCCCATCTAGAGTGGCTTCTGCCACACACACTACATACTTAGAAGACAAGATGGACTTTGGTTATTATCATAGTATAATTTCTGCTCCATGGTCACTTCCATTTACAAAGACATGCATCTTCCTAATGCTTACTGGATTTCTAAGACTGTAGTTATTTCTTTGAGAATTTTTTTAAAGGTCTTTGCACAGGAGACACAGAAAAAAACAAAACAAAACAAAAAGAACAAGAAGAAGTCTTATCCTCTGTCTGTAAGGTTGATGCTATCCATATCACTACTCACTCCCTGGATGAACACAGGGAGACACATGGCTTTGAATTCCCCCAATATGTGGATGTGTCTAAAATGTACATATCTAAATCTGCTCTACTCAACATCTGGCTTGGGAAGCAAAGTGACTGCTTGATTCCATTCAGCTGTCCAATGAAATAACCAAGTGTGACAAGTCCCAGACTGAAGTATTATTTCCCCAGCACACAAACTTGTTTTCTGCCCACATTCCCCATTTCAGTAAGGGCAACTCCATTTTTCTAATTGTTCTGGTCCAAAAATTAGAGTCATCCTTGACTCTTATCTAAACTTCCTGGCCCAATTTTCTCTCTAACCACCTTCATGGCTGTGATCACTCTGTCCCAGCCATCAGTACCTACTACAGACAATATTGCAAATGTCTCTACCTGGCTGCCCAGCTTCCTTTTGGCTCTCGCATGGTCCATTCTCCACGTAATGGCAAGATCAACTTTCAAAATTCAAAATCAGAACAAGACACTTCCTCCTTGCACTTGGGCAAGACTTTCTATCTTAATCAGAGAAGAATCTGAACTCTTTACCACAGATCACTATATCTTCCTCTTGTTCACTCTTCTTGTTCACTTTATCTAAGCTACATTAGCCTTTCAGGTGGTTGTAGAATACCTCACGTGTGTGCCTACCACAGCCTGTCCGTCCTCGGCCTGGAATGCTCCTCCCTCATATATGCATATAACTCACTGTTTCACTCATTCAGGCTTCTTGTAAAGATCTCCTACTCCAGAGCCTTCTCTGTCACCTTACCTAAAATAGTGCATTCCATCACTTTTTATCCATTCCCCTTCTTTTACCTGTCTTCTTAGAATTTTCCATTCCCTGAAGTATGTTTTACATTTATGTGTTAATTTTTTTTTCTCCAGGTTACATTAGACTATAAGCCCCCTGAAGACAGAGACCTTTTCTGTTTTGTTCACTGTTGCATACTTAGTACCTTCAATGGTTTTGGTATATAATCAGTGCTCAGTTATTATTTACTTATTGAATGATAAATGTTTCTTTTTCATGTGCTAATGTTGGAGCAAGGATTGAATTCTAACAAGAGTTAGGAAACAGAACAATCATGTTCTCTGGCATGAACTCTTACCTACTTGCAGTCTTTCTCTCTCTCAGTAACCACGGGGATCAGGCACCACATTTAAACTAAGGAAGAGAAGCATTGGTTGAGTGGCTGGGTGGTGAAGTCTCTCATCTAGTTGTACTATGTCTTCAGTTCTCATTTCCATTATTAGTAGTTTTTGTTAAGAGCAGTTAAAGTTGGAAAACCAAGAATGACCACCAGAAAAATCTGAAATAATTGATTTAGCTATGCCCATGGGCCAACTAGTGATATGTTAATTTGCAGGTAATATTTGTCCATATACAGAAAGATGTTTGATTTGGGACAGTGAGATGATAAGAAGTATATATGTTGGTCTCTCTCCCCAGTTCCTGGCACAGAGCTCCTGAAAGCCTGTAATTTCTTAAGAGATCAGAGTACTAAGAGCATCTTTTATTCTAATATTTGGTTTTTGACTCTGGTTCCTGACACAGAGCTCCTAAATCCCTTGGAATTTCCTAGATGATAGTAGTGTCTTTTGCTCTAATGAGCTCACTCTCAGTGGGCTCCTGGATGGGGACTGGCTCACCAGAAAGACCAAGCCTGACCACAAGGTTGGAATTTTGGGTCCCATGCCCCCCAGTCTCCAGAGGGGGGAGGGCTAGACATGAGTTAGTAATTGGTCATATGAGGAATCCTCCACATCTCCCAACAACAGGGGGTTTGGAGAGCTTCTGGGTTGTAAACACAGGAGGGTGATGCACCCAAATCTGCAGGGACAGACACTCCTACACTTGGGACCCTCACAGACATCACTCTATATATCTCTTCATCTAGTTGTTCATCTGTGTCCTTATCATATGCTTTAATAAACTGGAAAATGTAGGTAAGTGTTGCCCTGAGTTCTGAGAGCTGTTCTGGCAAATAATAAAATCCAAGAAGGGTGGAGGTCATGGAAATCTCTGATTTGTAGACATGTCAGACAGAACTTGTGGGGAACCTGGGGACCTATCATTTAGAGTGGAAAATTAAATGGGGGCAGTCTCATGGGACCAATCCTTTAACCTGTGGGATCAGACACTATCAGCTAGTGTCAGAATTGAGTTAAATTGGAGGAACCCCATCTGGTCACCAAATTGCTTATTGTGAGGACAACTCCCAACACCCAGTGTCAGAAGTGTGGTGAGTGTGGTAGCAGCATGTGAGTTAAAGAGAACCACACACGAGACAGGCCGTGGTTTTCCTACTCAAGCGTTCATAAATAACACATTAATGACAAACAATAACATGAGAGCTAGATTAAAAACAGAGAGTTTCAAACAGGCTTCGATTAAACTCAGGATAATTGTTAAAAAGGCATTTTCCTGTTTTTGAGCTCCCTGACCAATGTGTAATAAATGTTTTCCTCCTGTCTTTGCTTGCTGGTTTTGTGTTAAGCTTTTGCTGCTACGTGAAGAAAAATTTTGGTTGATCTGAAGGCTCTCCAGGGTCTCCTAACCTTTTACTAAAGTCTATTGTAGATACGGGAAATAAAGTCAGCAAAAATTCCTGAAAGGACAAAGGAGATGAAAAACAAATAATAGCAATTTATTTTAAAATGGGCTCCAAGCTCATGCCTATGCTTATCTCTACCTCGGAGAGCCTGCTTTACCATGTCACACACGTCCCTGCAGGGCTGCCTTTGTGTGTGAGGAGGGCCAAACTCATTCCTTCCAGCAAGGCAAACTGGCTAAAAAGAAACTTCACTGCTTGCTTTTTTTCTCCAAAAGTATAGTCATCTATATTCTAAATCCTTTGTCTTGTTGGCTTAGAAAAACTTACTGTACTCATGCTATCATCATTTTTTTAAAAAGGCCATTCTTGAAAAGAAGTTCAACAGATAATTTAAGTTTGTGATGTGAAACTCATTTCTGCTAATGGGAGACAAATCGTTATTTCTCTCCAGACTGTCTATTCATAGTAATAGAATAATTCAAGCGAATTAAAAATGTGAAGACATTTTTCATCAAGCCACAATGAACAATCAGCCAACACAAAGCATACTGTGCTAGGAAACAGATAACACAATGATGAAGCTTTTCTATAGAAAGAAAAGGGCTTCAATTAAAAAATATAAACTTACTTAATAGGCTACATGGTACAAAAAGAAAGAGTGGTTAAAATTTTTGTCCTTACCCACTGGGAGTTAAATCCTCCATGAAGTTGACCTAACTTAATTACCAAAACGATTATTTTCTTCATTTTCTAGGTGAAAAAATTTGGAGGTCCTGAGGTTTAGTAAACTGGGCAAGGGCATATAGCTACAGACTGGGGTTGGATTTGAATTTAGCTCTGCTTCTCAACATCCTGCTTTTCTGCTACACTGCACTGTCTCTCCTTCATGTTAATTTGACATCGATCTTCAAAGCTTGTGTTTTATTGATCTTTCCCAACCCAAGCATTTCAGGGCACTTTTCTCCCTAAGTTTTCCTGGAAGGGCGATGCTCAAAAATTCGAGACACAGAGTGATTCAGGCTCAAAATTTGGGGAACTCTCTGTACCCTTTGACCTGCTGATCTGTCCTTCTGTTCTTTTTAGGCCTACACCTCTTCCAATAAGCCAACACAGGGCCCGAATGACGACTGTAGTCCATGACTGGAATGCAAGTCTCCTTTCATGAAAAGGAACCTTGAACTTGCTTCAGGAGGAAACTCACTCCCCTTCAAGAGAACATGGCAAAAGGAAACCAGAATTAGGTATGTAACTTAACCTGGCCTTGAGGATGACTTTGCCTCTTTTTCTGTCTTCCGTGTTTCTGTGAATTTAGCATGCTGGGAACTCTTCACTGGGTATTGTGCTTTATCGTTTCTGCCCCTGTCTAAACTTGGGTATGAAGACTAGGGAAAAAAAAAAAAAAATATATATATATATATATATATATATATATATATATATATATATACATACACACAAAATCACCTTCTCACTTGCTAGTCATCATTTTTGAAATTCTATCTTGGCAAGATATAAGAAGAACCTGGCAATTTGGCCATCCACATAGCGAGTGTCTGACTACTGTGGACAAGCCAGCCCTCTGTAAAAGACACTAAAACACCTCACCTTCCAGGTCATGGCACATCATGGAAGATGTGGTGAGGAGGTTACTTTGGCAAGGGATATTTGGAGAACCTACTTCAAAAAGAAAAGGAAGAGCCACTCGTTTTTGAATAGTGAAACCATCCTGTGGACTACTGTAATGATAAATACTTTATGCATTTGTCAAAACCCACAGACCTGTGTCAAAACCCACAGACCTGTGCGACGCAAGGGGGAACCCTAATGTAAACTATGGACCTTGGTTAATAATTTTTTGGCATTGGTTCAATAGTTATATTGGACATGCCACACCAAAGCAAGATAATATTAGGAGAAACTGTGTGGGGTGGTGGGGGGGGGCAACAGAGAGGGGGTATACAGAAACACATTGTACCTCCTGCTCAATTTCTCTGTAAACCTAAACCTTGAAAATAAAGACTACTAATTAAAAACAGAAGGAAATGGGAGGGGCATGATCTAGTCATGATAGAAGCATGCATCAGTCCCAGTATTCCTAAAGTACCTTCTTGAGGATGGGGTTATAATTTTAGGGCTTCTATTTTGTAGGATAGATGTGAAGTCTGTAGCCAGTGAAATTGTTTTGAGTGATTAAGGAGAGAGAGAGATGGTTTGTATCTTGTGTAAACAAAACCTGAATACATATTAAAGAGCGTTGGATTGAAGGGGACACCAAAAGTTACCCCTAGACAGCCATATGTCTGGGTCTCTGTGGCTCCTATGTTCTGAGGCTGATGAGCAAATGAATTCCAGCCCATCACCCTGGCTCTGGGCTCTGTTTCCTCAAGGGCTGCCCTCGCCAGAGCCTGGAGGGATTCTATTCCTGGGAGCCACTGTTTGCTGCTAGGACGGCAGCTGAGAGCCAAGGACACACAGAGGTTTTGGGGGACAACCTCCTTCCCAGCCTCCCTGCTCCTTCTCCTTGGATGCACTGGGGACCCACCTTAGAAAGATTTCATTGTGCACCTATCTTTTGGCATGGTTTTCAAGGATTTGAAGGTTCTACAAAGGGTTAGAGAGGATTTTTTTCTCTCAACAAGGGACATAAAAGCTAACATTTGTGACATGTCTTCAACCGAGAAAATCTGTTTGATACTCATCCCTCAGTCACAGTGAAAATTTCACTCAAGCTTGGAGCAAATTAAAGAAATAGCTAGTTCTTGGTTTGTTCATTTTTAAAAAATATTTTATTTATTTATTTGACAGAAAGAGAGACAGCGAGAGAGGGAACACAAGCGGGAGGAGCAGCAGAGGGAGAGGGAGACGCAGGCTTTCTGCGGAGCAGGGAGCACAAAGTGGGATAGATCCCAGGATCCTGGGATCATGACCTTAGCCAAAGGCAGATGCTTAATGACTGAGCTATTCAGGCGCCCATGTTTATTCATTTTTAACGGATTTCCTGAGGCACTCAGTCACATATTTCAGTAGATTATATTAAAGAGCAGTCCTACAAAGTAGGCAGATGTTTGCTTAAAAAAAAAAATTATCTGCCTCCTAATCTGAAAAAAATAAGCAAAGATAACAATGTTAAATAACATTACATGCAAGGAGGGGGGACATGTATTTTACGATATTCTAGAAAATGGCCTGACTAGAAATTACACGATCGTTTCCATTTCAAGTTTAAAATTTTCCATTTTCCGTGTAACTTTTTGGGTTAATAATATTAACTTATATTTCCTGATAGACTTACTAATAGTAGGTGTTCTTCTACTTGGCTACTGAAAAAAAAGAGACTAAAAATGGGGGAAAAAAAAAGAGGGAAGAAAAAAAGTTAACTTTGGAAAAGTGTATTTAGTTAAGGAGGGGTTATAGAGTAGAAAAATGTTCTGATGGAAGTTATAAAGATCATATAGTTTAGCATTTTGATTTTAAACGTTTGGCCCCAAATCACAAAGGTAAAGGCAGTGCCGTATGGAGATGCGCCATTATGCTATTACCAGATCCACCACTCATGGGAAGCCCGTCCAGCTTCTCATCATGCCTTAGCCCAGCACTGCTCTGAAGTACCTCTTGTCAGTGTCCCCAGGGATTCCCATGCTGCCAGGGCCAGCTGTCATTTTGTTGTCATCTTGCCTATCTATGGACAGAACTCAGCATGGGTGATCACTCTCCCTTTTCCACTAATTGAAGTGGCTTCGGTGTGCCCCTTGCTCATCACTGGCCCTTCCCAATCTCCTTTGCCAGTTCATCCTCATTAGGTCTCGAGATGGGGGCTTGCCTTCAAAACTCATGTTACCTCTTCTCCACTTCTCTTGTCATCTCACCTGATAATCAACCACCTGCTCCACTCCTGCTCTCAGAAGAAAGATCTGTTCATGAGCTATGACCTTAGCGTGTCAGACGCCACGCTTTTAACGCTCTCTACTCCTAGAATTGGCTCTCCTGTCAGTCCATGGCAACTATCTTCCTCTTCAGTTGAACCCAAATCTTGGTCCTTTCACCAAAATAAAAAACCCCAGGGAGACCGTAAAAAGCAAATCCATCCTGTTGCATAAGGCTTTGCTCGCTGCTTGTTTTTTAGCGTTGGCCCAAATAGTTCAGCTCTCTCTCTTGTCTGTTCCCGGATTGAACAGTTCTCGCCTGTGGAACCAGAGCAGAGGCCAGGAATGTGGATGGAATTTGGATGGTTGCTAGGTTACTTGGTGCATTCTACCCCTGCTTACTGTTTACAGTGAAGACTCCTAGAAGTGTGAGGTTTTCAAAAGGAAAACAAACTCATTTGAGGCTTGCTTATGAAAAATCAAATATTAAGTGGAAAGCATGAATTAAAAAAAAAATCTCCAACATTCTTCCTCTTTACTTCTAGGAAATGTATTTTTTAAGTATATAAAATAGGATTGGAATTGGGGGGGGGGAAATGAATGCTCTCAGAATCTGAACATCAAAACACATGGTACTGGCTGTTGACTGAGCCTGAGTGAAAATATTGCACCAAACATAGACCCCGAGGTATGGTAGATTTCATTTAGGTAGAAAGGCACTTATAAGAAAGGGCTGCTATTTTAATTTTATGATTTACTGATACTGTCATTTACCATTCAAATAAATGAAAGAGAATGGTTATATTACATCCAGCCTGTTTAGAACAGTGTTTTTTTACTTTATAAAATAATGAACATAGAGTGCTTGGTTCTCAGAGTGTATTGTTGTAAGAGATTTCTATGGTCTCTCATGAATCACTGGACCCCTTTCATACAACTGTTCGTTCTTCATTTGATGCACCATTTTCAGGGAGTCTCTGGGTCAGGCTCCTCATCTCTAGACCTTGATGATAGCATTGTAGTGAGCTTCTGGTTCTATTGTTTCTATGTCAGGTAGCCTCTTAGTTATCCATCAATCAAATACATCTTTTCTTAATATACTACTGCATCATGACATAAAAAAAATAAAAAGGGGAAATAATTTTAACAAGTTAACCAAAAAAAAGGTCTATAAAATATAATTTAGAGAAATAGTAACTCCTTAAACAATACATCTGAAGGATACTTCATAAGATCCAATTATTACAGCTTGCTATATTGCTTATGGCCATTGATAAAGTTAGTAGATATAACCAAAATGATAAAATATCTAAAATACATTAGAATAAAATAATGTGCTTTTACATAAATTAAATCACATATAAAAAGGGAATATTTTCACATATATATCACATATTTAAAAGAAGAGAAATGTCATCTAAATACTCCATCTTAAATGGAGTATTTAAAATCTTAAAATAACTCTAAGGATCAACAGCTGATGTACAAACTTATACAAATGATCTATAAAATCTCTTCAAGTGGTATATACTTACTATTTCTAGGGAAAAGGTTTTTTGAAATGGATAACTATTTTATCTACATGGAGACACCCCCAAATTAAAAGCGATTGGAAGTAAAAAGATGTTGCCATATTGGGTGTTTGTTTCATCCTCTATTAGTGTCTTTCTTAGTAATATTTAATCGCTGGGGAAAAGAATATCATTTTGAGAGATCATCTTTGTGATTATTTCAAACAAAATGTATGTATGGGGGGGTCTGAAAGTGGTATTTTGTGTTGTAAAGAGCAAAGGAATACAGTTTTTTAAGAACTATAGCCAGTTGGGAACCTGGGTGGCTCAGCGGACTCTTGGTTTTGGCTCAGGTCCTGATCTCCCAGCGGTGGGATCAAACTCCACCTCTGAGTGTGGAGTCTGCTTCCGATTCTTGTTTCCTTTCCCTCTGCTTCTCCCCCACTCTCTCATGTGCTCTCTCTGTCTCTCAAATAAATAAATAAAATCTTAGAACCAAAAACCAAAAGCAACTGTAGCCAGTTCTACCACCAGGATGGTTGAGCAGTAGTAGGGGGAGAAGAGGCAAGATTTGGATCTGTTTGATAGAAGGATCAAGATGGTTCTATAAGGGAGTCAAGGATGGGTTGAAGGCTTTTGATCTGAGGGACAGAATGAAATAAAATTGTTAGATATTGGGATAAAGAAGAATGGAGAGTGGAACAAGTTGACCAGGCTGGGGAGTTTAAGAGTTTGCTCTGGGGCATCTGAAGTAGAAATACCGCTGGGATGTCATAGCAGAGAGTGCAAGTAGGAGGATGGGCTCTAGTCTAGGTAGAAACGCAGAAAGGAGCAAAAGTGAGGGGCACTTGCAGCCCACATGCACATGGGGCACATCTTCCTTTCCCCCATCCCTCGAGTGCCATGGGGTGTGCAATGGTTAGTGACACATTTGGTGGAGGTGGGGTCTTGCCGGGAGACAAATAGGCCAGGTTTGGTGACATCCTGCCATTTTAGATTTAGATTTAGATTTACATCACCATCCAGGAACAACAGATATTAATGCATCTTGGAAACTTGAGAAGCTTTGATTTCTCCCAGTTTTTTTGTGGTCAGTATAACCATACCCAGCTTGACAGCGTTCCAGAAAACCTCCCAGCAACAGGGCACCCAGGGGCTACAAAACAAAGAACAGACACATTTGACTCTATATATATAAGAGCTTTTTATATAGCAGAAATATCAGATGCACAAACTATATATCTATAAGTACTACAAATAGAAAAACTTTGATATAACAAGACTGCTAAAGCTATTTGCAAAGCAGTTGACAAAAGGGATTAATAGCAGTACTGTACAAACAGTGTTTACAACCTGGTAAGAAAAAGATGATGAAAATGGTCAAAGGTTAAGAATAAATAATTCACAGGAGAATAAATCCTAATGGTCAACAAACCCATGACGACGACAGTGTTGATTTATATCAGGGTGGTGGTAATTCAGGCCAGTTCTATCTTGGTTCCACATACTTGTACATGAGGTACACCTTCTGAATAATGAGCATGTAATATTTAAATAGTCAGAGGGAAAAAAGAGCTCTTTTCCTCTTGAAGAAGGAAAAATATTCTGAGGAGATAGAAATATGAAAGGGTGCATGGGGTGACGTGGAAAATCGCAACAAAGAACAGGCGCAGACCTCACAGCATGCTAGTCAGGTGGATGTCCTGGTAGTTCTGGAGACTTGTCAGCAGTCGGCAAAGCTCAGGCTCACATCTTCTATTGCTCCTAGAATTTTCTACTCCTGTAATAATTTATCCCCTCATCACACATGCTGTTTGCTTGCCTCTACATGTTTCCAAGTATTTCCCCAACATAGTTCAAAGGAACCTTGGAAATCTTCATTTATTATCTTCTCTTGATCTAGCCTTCAAATCTGCTCCTAAAATTATTCCAGTGGTTCCTGGCATGTGTTTTTCACAGAAGGTGAGGGCAGGGAGAGGCGGGGTGTGTGGTGGCATTGGTCTCTCAGCCAGGATTTCTGAATATATGCATGACACTGAATGTGTGGTCCAAGGAGGGCGGGGAATGGTAGAGAGGGGAAATCTGTGGGTTTTTTTTTCTCTAGGCTAAAATGATAGCTTTCCAAGTTTGCTGGTATTTATCAAGAACAATAAGTTGAGTTTAATTCCGTTTAACGCAATAGGAATTAAGTATCTATCATGTCAATTAGGGTATAAACAGGGCCTTATAAGAGGTAGGGAATATAGTCCTAATACTCATAAACCTTGAACCTGTTTGGGAGATAAGATTTGTACACATGCGACAATTCAAGACAAGGTGTAACTGTCCCTACAATTTTTCATACCAAGAACTGTGGGTGATCATTTTATGACCGAATTTTGTAAATCAAGCTCCCCAAGGCAGATTTATTTCCCTCATTTCCTGCATTAGGATAATGTCACTACCAGGGTCATAGTATTTCCTAATTAAAAAAAAAAAAAGATTTTCTTAAAATTTCAGTCTGAGACTCTATCCTTTGGCCTTTTCCCCTTTATCTCTTCTCTCTAGTTCTTAATTGTGTGTTTGTCACAATATATTTTTCTCTGACAAATATCATATGTGCAACAAGGACATGTTTTATAAAACTTATTGGACATTTGAGTTTAGAGCAAATGTGGAAAGTAAACAATTCTAGAGTATAATGAGATGTCTTCATGTTTCATAAATATTGTCAACCTCATTTCCTTGATATTTCTTTTCTTACTAATTTTGATTTGAAAGATACCATTAATTATCCTTGAGATAGAAACTTTCCTGTTGGCTTACCCTCAACTCAACTTCAGATATACCTGTGTCACATGCTAAAAGCCTCCATAGACTTCCTTCAGGCCCCAGTGGCTCCTTTGATCCTTTCCCAAGCTGTCACATAGGTTTATAAAACAATTTCTCTGGGTCTTAGTTTCCTCATTTACCAGTTGCCAGCATTAGATGACCTCAGATTTACAGTTCCATTCTTCGATAATTCTTTCTGCAACTCCCCTCTCTCAGCATGAAGAAAAGTCTTGTAGGGAAGAAAATAGTCTTTACTCTCCAATTACAGAAACTTTCCAGCCACATTTTTTCCTTAATTAAGAAAAAAAAGTATCTGTGCTTGAAAGTGCAAAATCGCTGAAATTATTGTGAGCTCCTCTTGCAGAGATTTCTTGCTTGACTTTACATCTGGTCTTTACAAAGGAAGTTCATTTCACTTCTAAGTGTCCTCAAGCTAGGAGTCCGTGACTTGATTTACATGCAATTCAGAGATTCTCCCGCTTTTTAGCAAATGTCCCTTAGAAAGCAACCTAGTAACTGAATTCTTTAAAAATCCACACCAAAAAAGGCAGTGTGGTTCCTGATGGAATATGCTTGAAATAAAAATTCAAAGAAAAGACTTGTGTGTATCATACGAGATTAGAAATGGCACATAAATGGTCCGTAAGCTTTGGGTAGGTAAGCATTAGTGGGTGGAGTATTTTGGAAAGGTTTGGAGACAAGGTTTTTCTTAGCCACACTGATTGATTTCAGTGGATAATTGATCACTTTCTCTCTTTAGTTTGTTAGTGCTGACACAGACCTGTATCACATGAATAGTTCAGTGAGTTTAAAAATCTTTTTAAAATGGCAGTAGTATCTAAATAATTTTAGCATTCTTAATAGAAGAATTAGAACACAGTCATTATAAAATGATAGATTTCTTTTTTCCACCTTTGGAAGACTTTATTTAAATGCACCAGCACCACCAGACTCCACTGCCAAGAGAGAAAGGATATTCTAAATAGAAGGCAGAATTAAATTACCCTGGGAGAATCCAGTTACTGGAATCCCGTGTTCCTGGGGACTTGAGAAGATGGGTAGAAGAGCTAAATCATGTTGAGAATTGACCTTGATCACAAACTGGAAAGTTGCGGTAAGAGTATTTTCAATGAAAACACCAGGAAGTAGTCAATAACTTTTTGATGGGTAAGCGCAACTCTTAAAATTACTTTGCTCAGAATGGCTAAAGCCCAAACTATAAAGCAGAATCACTTGTTTCTAAGCAACTGAATGAATAAGCAGCTAATAACATCCTAAAGTCGTACTACGACAAGTATATAGTCATTTAATATTTACCAGGTTAGTGTGTTATATGAAAATCTTTTGGCAGTTGTGTGTGTATGTATTTTAAGATTGCAGATTTAACCAGTGAAGCGTCTCCTCACTCCTCACTCCTCCTAGAGAGTCAGTATTATTTATATGAGAGGTCTTATATAAAAGACCTGTATATGTTTTCCTTTTCAAAAGTGAAACTATATTTGGACCTAATTCATATTGGGGTAACTGCTTTGTGGCATAGAAGTTCAACCTGTCATAAGAAACATTTGTACAATAATTTGCTTCTTGACCAAAGATCTTACCCACTTATCCAGATTCTTCTTACTTGGTTCATCTAAGCTGAATCTTTTCTCCACCTCCTCAATCGAGAATATGCTCACTTTCCCCTACCCTTTCCTTGCTTTATGTCACTGTGGGATAAAGTTTTGAAGGCGTACTTTGCCCTTTTGATAATATTTAGATTATTATGTATCTGTATTTACATCTGTTAAGGGAATTAAATTGAAAAAGAGAGGTAAGGGAAATATCCCTCAATTTTAAAGAAGGGAAGATCTTAAAGTTGTGAAGAATGATGCAAAAGTCAGTGGGTTAGTAGATTTTTATTCCCTGAAAGAATTGATACTGTATTTGTGGGACTAGCTAACTTTATACAGACAGATAGATAGGGACAGTGTGGAAATCACAGGATTCTGAGTAAGACTAAGTATACAGGAACTAAAAAATGACCAATCCATGTAAATTGCTACTGACATGCCTTTAAAGTCTGTCTCCATGGGGATGTTCTGGGAACTCTGAAACCCTCAGGAAAGTTCCCCTCCATAGGCTTGAATCTCTCCAATACTCTTCAGAAGATTTCTTTCTTTCTTAGTGGAAACGAATACCATCAGCAAATTGTGACTCTTGCCTATCATTTACACCGAGGAGCATCATTCCTAGAATATGGCTATATATGTATTGCAACCAGTGAAACCTGTAATAGTTACAAAATTCCTGCAGAAAATCCTTCTATGCAGGGTTGTTTGTATTGCTGTAGTTGAAGGGTGTTGCCCATTGAAACAATGTAATTATGATTGACTATTCCCCATAACCAATCTTTTTGTCCCAGGAAAGTCATAAAAGAGGCTTCTGTTTTGGTAATCATCTGGTTGTTCTCCCACCTTTTGGCTAAGGAATTTGGAGAACCCCCAGTGGGTTTGCTTTCCAAGACAAGCAAGCCATGCCAGCTCAAAAGTTCTACAATTCAGGCTTTTGGAAAGAAAACAACTTTGGTCATGGTCTATGAGGTAGTCTGAGCGATATTTGTGTATTGCATAGCATTGCTTTGGGTAAAGAATAAAGGGGTGTGGGGGGGCACTTTAACTCTCAGAGTCTTGTAGCTGAAATTTCCATCTCAAAACCATCCCTAGCTTAGATAAGGTAGTCTCCCTTGATTTTGGCAAGGAACTAAAATGGCAGTCTTCCGGGGAAATAATGGAGTTAAAATAATTCCCTCCTTTCTTATAACATAAGCTTAATAGTTGCATGCTGATGAAAAATACATGTGCACATTCTTTGACAGAGAACCCAGTCATCTCGTTGGACAACTACAGTGATACCATGAAGCCCAAAAGGGGAAATTTTTCTAGGACTATCCCGAGATCTTAATTTCTTCAATGAATTCTGCCATCGACAATCAATGTCATGCTTTAAATTAAATGCTATTTTGCATCACTCTTTTACTGTTTAAAATGTGTTGGGGTGCATCTCCAGATTTTTTTCAAGACCATGCGATTATAAAATATTGTAACAATTTTCTTAATTGAAACATATAATGAACGTATATTACCCACTCAAAATAGTCACCTTGAAAAGTTTACATTCTTATTTTAGTTATGCACCTACGAAAGTTTAAGATGACAGAAAAGATATGATAGAGGCAGGCAGGACTTTAGAGTGGTTATCATATGATAAGGCGTGTTCCTTAGAAATTTTATTTTATTTTATATGAAGATATGCAGGTTTCTGGTCCTTGTTCAATCATAAAAATGAAAGATGGTCTCTATGGAAAATTTGGAAAATACAAAGATTAGGAAAGGAACTATAAAATCAAGTGTGGATGTACTGCCCAGAAATAATTGCCCTGGCTCTTCCTGCCTGCAGTGTGACTTCATGGAATGAGTCCATGGAATGAGTTTCAGTCCACCCACACCACCCCTTACTGCCGGCCAGCCTCAGCTAGCCCATTCCCAGCCCTGCTTCTCCTATCTCTGTGCTAACTGCAGTCGTGTGTGGTCAAGGTGTGGGAGGATTACCTACCTGTGTGGTCAATTTAAATAAATAATCAGAAGTAACACATTCAAGAGTATTCATTTAACATTGACTGAGTGCTTCCTGTTTCTGAGACACAGTGCTAGCCCTGGAGGTGCAATAGGTCAGGACCATCCTCAAGGTGGTCATGGTCTAACAGGGAATTTGGGCATTTACTCCTATAAACCAGTTACAGTGAAGTAGGTGTGGTTCAGTAGGTGAGTATGCAAAAAGTAGGTGTGATTTAAGAGGTGGGTATGCAAAATACTCATGGAGTCATAAGTCAGAGCATTTTGAAGGTGGAGTGACATTTGGGCTGGATCTTGAGATACCGAAGCAATAAAATTTCCCATGGCCTACCCCCAATTCAAATCTCAACTTTCACATAGGGATAAAGATAATGAGATCCTTCCCCAAAGTCAGAGCCAGAATTATTCATATATCTATAAAGAGACAAACACAACCTTGTAATAATGCTAGCAATAAAAATTTATAGACATTTAATTTTAAAAATTAAGTAATAAAGCAAAAGCTCTGGGTCTCATCAAAGACTTCGGTGTAGTGACATTTCTCCAGTAGTAAAATAGCCTGAGATTTCTATAACATTCTGCCAAGCAGTTCCCCGAATCAATTTACCTAGCATACAAATGAAAATGAATTTATAAGAGCTGTGAACACCTTCAACACAGGCCCAACTTTATAGATAAAACCACAAGGCTTCTGAATTCTGTAATGAGTTATGTGGCTGGCCAACAGTCAGAGAACAAAATGTAGTGCCCCTGTCACTGGCTGTCTGGGCCTGAATGGAATGGATGTTTCCATCACACATCTGACTCTCTTGATATACATAGACCTGGACTCAATTATGGAACTGACATATCCAGTTTGTCTGAAGTTCTTTGAGAACATAAAGAATAATAAAACTGGGTTACGTCTCACCTTTACCCATTGGAATGCTCTTGCATTCTTGGTTACCCTTCTAGAAGCTAGCGGTTAGACTTGGAAGAATGCTGGGAAGATGGTTTAGTATTACTGATCACGTCCAGATTGAAGCAATAAACCTTTCCTCTGAATTCTTATGACTCTTACTTTCTGGATTATTCATTTAATTAATTCAATCTTGTGTATGTTTCAATTTTTTTTTTTTTAGTTCTTTTACCTCTTATTTAGGTTCTATTAAGGTTCTTTATATTTATTTATTCCTCATTGCATCTGACAAAATTATGGTTACCTTGATGCCCAAGATCTCAGTTTAACACTTTCTAAAACACTCATTTCTTGGACCCTGACAGTTTAAAATATCTTTGATGTTATTTTAATTTTTATTTTCCTACCTGGAGAGTTCTGTCTCACAGACTTCAAAACCATGTTACTAAAAATCTAAACTCCAAATATATTAGAACTGCTGGTCTGTGTAGGGGTTTAAAGTGAGGGAACCTCAAGAATTATGATAGCAGTAAGCATGTTGGGTTTTGTGACTGAAAATTAAGTTGAAAGGCAGAAGGGCTCATATGTCCTCCCCAGTGTGATGCATATCCAGGACAGTTCTGCCCAGGGACTAGGGTTTGACTCTGTGTAGAAGAGTTCTTTTCAGGATAGTTGGGGCTGAGCAGAACATACAACCCCTCTAAGTATCTTCGTTTGCCATTCTGTGGTAGCATGATCCCGGGATGGAGCTGTGCCTGGTAAGGCTGCACGGGAGGCAGTGAGAGCAGGCAGTGCATATCTGAGGATGTTTTGAGAGCAGGAATTTTTCAGGTTAGTGGGGGGTTGCAAAACACAGGTTTGATGTCCAGTTTCAGCTTCCACAAGTGAAGAGCTTACTAAGAAGCTCTCACTCCCATCCTTGCAATAAGAAAGAAGCTGAGCAATCGGAAAAATCAATCACTTTCCTTGGTCCCATTAGAGAACTGAGGCTTTTGGTGGAGGCTTTAGGATTTTATATGCGTAAAATTGCATAATCTGCATATAATGACAATTTTATTTCTTCCTTTTTGATTTGGATGAATTTTCTTTCATTTTCTTATCTAATTGCTCTAGCTAGGACTTCCAGTACTACATGGAGTAAGAGTAGTTAGATGGGTACCCTTGTCTTATTCTGGAACTTAGAGGAAAAGTTTCCAATCTTTCACCATTGAATATGATATTAGTTGTGTGTTTCTTTTATGTGGCCCTTATTATATTGACATATTTTTCTTCTATACCTGATTTGCTGAAGGGTTTTCTCATAAAAGAATGTTGCCTTTTGTCAAATGTTTTTTCTGTATCTATTAAGAGTTTTTCTGTATCTATTACATGATTTTTATAATTATATAAGGAACCATCCTTGCTTCCTGAATCCAACTTGATTGTGGTGTATAATCCTTTTAATATGTTTTGGATTCAATGGATATGTTGTTGAGGATTTTTACATCTACTTTTATCAGGGGTATTCATTTTCCATTCTTACGGTGTCTTTATCTGGCTTTAGTATCTGGATAGTGCCTCATAAAATGAGATTAGAAGTGTTTCCTCCTCTTTGATTTTTTTTGGAAAAGTTTGAGAAATATTAGTATTAATTCCTCTTTAAATGTTTGTTAGGATTCACCAGTGAAGTCATCTGCCTGGACTTTTCCATGTTTGGGAGGTTTTTGATTAATGATTCAATCTCCTTACTCATTATTGGTCTGTTCAGAGTTTCTATTTCTTATCGATTCTGTCTTGGTAGATTCCATGTTTTAGGAATTTATCCATTTCTTTTATGTTATCCAATTTGTTGGCATATAACTGTTTAGAGTTTAAAGTCTTATGTCCTACATATTTCTGTAGTAAAAGTTGTAATGTCTCCTTACTCATTTCTCATTTAGCTAGAGTCTTGTCTCTTTTGTACTCTAGCTAAAGTTTTGTCAATTTGGTTTATCTTTTTTGAAAAAAGCAAGTTTTAGTTTTGTTGACCTTTTCTATTGTTTTTCTGGTCTCTAGTTCATTTACTTCCACTATTTATTTTCTTCCTCTGCTAACATCAAACTTAGCCTGTTACTTTTTTAGTTCCTTGAGGTGTTCGTTCAGGTTGTTTATTTTAGATTGTTTTGCTTTCTTAATCCACATTTATTGCTATAACCATTCCTCTTAGAACTATTTTTGCAGCAACCCACAGATTTCAGTATTTTGTGTTTCTATTTTCATTTGCTTTAAGACATTTCTTTATTTCCCTTTCGGTATCTTTTCCGCCCCCTTCTTCTTCCCACCCCTGTTTTGGTATCTTTGACCCATTAGTTGTTCAGGATTGTGTTGTTTAGTTATCACAACTATAATGTTCCTATAATGTTAAAGCCAGTGTCTTTCTGGCTTTCCTCTTGTCAAGTTCTAGTTTCATACCATTGTGTTTGGAAAAGATATTTGGTATGATTTCGATCTTTTTAAATTTGCTAAGACATTTTGTGTGTGTGTGTCCTATCCCATGATCTATCCTGAAGAAAATTCCATGTGCACTTGGGGGAAATGTATATTCTGCTGCTGTTGGATAAATATCAGGTCCATTTGGTCTAATCTGTGGTTGAAGTTCAAGTTTCTTTGTTGGTTTTCTGTCTGTGTGATCTCTCCATTGTTGAAAGAGGCATATTGATGTTCCCTTATTACTGTATTATTGTCTACTTCTGCCTTAGGATCTATTAGTATTTGTTTGATATTTAGGTGCTCTGACGTTGGCTGCATACATTTTTATGACTGTTATATTTTCTTTATGAATTGACCCCCTTATCATTACATAATGACCTTCTTTGTGTCTTGTGCCATTTTTGGCTTAAAGTCTATTTTTTTCTGATAAAAGTATAGCTACCCTACTTTCTTCTGGGTTCCACTGGCATGGAATATCTTTTTCTTTCCCTTCACTTTGAGCCTATGCATGTCCTTAAAACTGAAACGAGTCTCTTGTAGGCAGCATAGTTGCATCTTTTTGTTTTTGTTTATTTTAATCCATCTAGTTACTTTGTCTTTTGATTGGTGGAGCTAATCTATTTACATTAAAAGTAATTATTAGTATGTAAGGACTTACTAATGCCATCTTATTTTTGCTTGTATTTCTGGTTGCTTATATTTCAATTATTTCTTTTCCCCTTTATATCTGCCTACCTTTATAAATGGGTGATTTTCTATGGCGGTATGCTCTGTTTCCTCCATCTTTATCTTTTCTGAATCTGCTCTAGACTTTGCTTTGTGGTAACTGTGAAGCTTACATAAGCCATCTTATAGATATAATTGTATTTTAAACTGATAACAATTTCTTTTTTTTTAATTTTTTTTTTATTTATTTGTCAGAGAGAGAGAGGGAGAGAGAGTGAGCATAGGCAGACAGAATGGCAGGCAGAGACAGAGGGAGAAGCAGGCTCCCTGCCGAGCAAGGAGACTGATGTTGGACTCGATCCTAGGACGCTGGGATCATGACCTGAGCCAAAGGCAGCTGCTTAACCAACTGAGCCACCCAGGCGTCCCTGATAACAATTTCAATTACATACAGAAACTCTACCCTTTTACTCCTCCCACCATATTTTATGTTTTTGAGATCACAATTTATTTCTTTTTATATTGTGTATACATTAACAAAGTATAGTTGTCATAGTTATTTTTAGTAGTATGTATAGTTAAGTAATTAACATATTATCCTATGACAGAATTAGAGTTTTCTAAATCCGACTGTATATTTGCCTTCACCAATGTGTTGTATACTTTCTTATGTGTTCATGTCACTGAGGGGTGTCCTTTTATTTCAACTTGAAAAACTCCTTTCAACATTTCTTGTAGGGTGAGTCTAGTGATTTTAAACTCTTAGCTTTTTTTTTTCCCCCCCTAGGAAAGTTTTCATTTCTCCTTCCTATCTGAAGAATAGCTTTACTGAATAGAGATTTGCTTGCTGACCATTTTTTTCTTTCAACCCTTCACATGGGCCATTCCATGCTCTTCTGGCTTGTAGGGTTTCTGCTGATAGCCAAATGGAATTCCTTCCAAAGTAACAATCTTTTTTCTTCTGGCTCCTTTTAGGATTCTTTCTTTGTCTTTGATTTTTCACACATTCACTATAATGTGTCTTAGAGGAGGTCCTTTTTATTGAGATAGTAGGGTGATCTATTAGCTCTGTAAACTTAGATGTCCAAGTTCCCTGGTTATGGGACATTCTCACCTGTTATTTACATGAACTTTCTGCCTTCTTTTTTCTCTCTTTTTCTGGAATCCTGATGATTCTAATAATTTTATGTTTGAAGGAATCTCATAGCTCATGGAAGTCTTCTTTGCTCTTTTCATTCTTTCTTCTTTATTCCTAATTTATTTCAAAGTTCTTGTCCTCCAGATCACTATCTGTCTTCCATTTAATCTCCTCTGCTGTTGATGCTCTCTGTTACATTTTTCATTTAATTCCTTGAATTATTCAGCTCCAGAATTTCATTTTTTTAATTATTTCAATCTCTTTTAAAGATTCTCATTTTGTTCATAAAGTATTTCTTGATTTCACTGAATTGTCTTTCTGAGTTTTCTTGTAGCTCATTGAATTTCCTCAGAACAGCTCTGTTGAATTCTTGATCAGCTACATCATAAAATTCTATTTCTTTGGACTCATTTATTGGAGAACTTTTGTTATCTTTTGGTATTGACAGGTTTTCTTGATTCTTCCTGTTCCTTGTAGTGCTGTGTTGCTGTTTTCCCATTTGAAGCAGCAGACACCTCCTCAAATTTGTACCACTTGCCCTCAGCTGGGGTATACTGTTCACCATTTCTGTCATATCTGGGTTTTTTTCTGACCTAGTATGGATACACCTGCTCACTAGTCATGTTTCCTTGTGTGGCAGAATTCTTAAGGTTAAATGTCTCTCCTGGTCCTTACAACTCAGTAGGTTGGCTGCTGGAAACCTCTTTTGTTTTCCAGAAGGTGGCACCATCTTTCAAGTTTGTGTTACTTCTTTGCCTACTGCTTCTCACCTGGTTTTCTGATAGCACTTAGTTTACTGTACAGGCTATCACCACTGCACTCGGTGTGCACAAAGAGCTGTCTGCAGAGTAGGGGGAAGAGCGGATTTATTATTCAGGGCTTTGGGGGTGCCTGCAGATCTGGTATGGAGATCCTTGGGTGAGGTTCTCCCACAAGCTTCTGGGCAGGCTTCCCACTGGGATCTTGACTGTAGTCAGCACCAACTGCATCTCTTTTATTCCCTTTATATTCTTATCTGTTTCTTTACCAATATTCCCTGTCCCCCCAACTCAAAGCAGTTCCACCTCAGTATTCTGGTTGCTGCTGGAGAGCAATGGCTTTCTTCCACTGCTTCCTGCACAGATGGGGTAGCCAGACACTCTCTTACCACTCTTTTTTCCTGTAGGAGACCTTGCCTCCAGATAGTTCAGGTGCATTCTGTGTCATCTTCAGTGGGAAGGTTGGGAGGTGGCGGTGGGCACCTCACAAAATTCTTTTTACCCTTTCTACTGCATCAAATGATTATGATTATGATTATGGTTATTTCTTTCAATGGCATGCTGAAATCTCTCCTCAGGAAGGCTGGACTTCTTGGCTATCTGCCCAAGTCAGCACTCTTCAGGTTTCTCTTGACTGTGGCAGAGGGAATAAGCCTGGCAGGGCAGGCTCACTGGCTCAGTTGGTTTTGCAGCCTTGACCAGGGCCTGACCATCTGTTACAGGATGTAACGGTGGGTGAGCCTCCTCCCGGGTCCCCTAGCTCTGGTGCTGAATTCTGCAACTCCCACAGAGGCACTCTTGTCTGAGGATGAATATCTAATTAGTTGCTACAAAAGGGAGAAAAAAAGGAAGATGTCTTATACAGCTATGATGCTGAAATCACTTTTCTGGAGTACTTTAATGCTTTAGAAACAATTCACTCTCCAATTAAATTAAAGGAGGTTTTTTTGTTTGTTTGTTTTTTAGGATTTTACTTATCTATTTGAGACACACAGAGAGAAAGCATGAACAGGGGAGGGCAAAGGGAAAAGCAGGGGGAGAAACAGAGGGAGAAGCAGTCTCCTTGCTGGGCAGCGATCTCCATGCCGGGCTCAATCCCAGGGCCCTGAGGTCAGGACCTGAGCTGAGGTCAGACACGCAATTGACTGAGGCACTCAGACATCTCAAAAGAGGTATTTAAATACATGCCTTTAAGTAGACTTTCAGAACTTTGAAAAGTTTCTCTCACTAATTTTTGGGGAGTCACCGGCTTTTTGAAAATATTAAAGCCAGCTAAAATGCATAAATATACAGGCATATTAAACTTTTAAATGTGATTTCAAGGACTCACGCTCCTGAATTCCATCCACAGATCCTCCAGGGATTCATGAAGTCCACATCAGGAAAGTTTGTACCATATTTTGTGCTTTTTAAAGTAAAATGGCTACATTTATTCTTCTAATGGACCTGAAACAAGGGAGAACATGTAGATGATCTTTACCCTCAGAAGGTTTCATCAGTAAAACACTTTTGTGTGTGTCCACTTTGGGGACACACTTGGGGACACAAGTCTTTAAAATTTATACTTTGATATTCTGTCAAATTTGTATATTAATTACATTAATTCTAATTAATTCTAATTTGTATAATATATTAGAAAAGCCTAAATTTTATCTTACTTTTAGATAAAAACAAAACAAGAGAAGTGCTAATACTTTTTTTCCACCCAGCTCAGTAGATTGTCTTGTGGACCCCCTGAAGTACATGGATTCCATTTTGGCAACTAAAGTATTAGTTCAAAACGAGAGCCAAGTATATGTAGATACATTAATTAAACAGAGCTGTAGTGATGAATGGATAAAGAAGCTGTGGTATAATGGAATACTATGCAGCCATTAAAAGAAATGAAATCTTGCCATATGCAATGATATGGATGGAACTAGAGGGTATTATACTGAGCGAGATAAGTCAATCGGAGAAAGACAATTATCATATGATCTCCCTGATATGAGGAATTTGAGAGGCTGAGTGGGGGTTTGGGGATAGGGAAGGAAAAAAATGAAATAAGATGGGATCAGGAGGGAAACAAACCACCAGAGACTCTTAATCTCATGAAACAAACTGAGGGTTGATGTGGGGAAGGGGGTAAGGAGAGGGTGGTGGGGTTATAAACATTAGGGAGGGTATGTGCTATGGTGAGTGCTGTGAAGTATGTAAGCCTGACAGTTCACAGACCTGTACCCCTGGGGCAAATAATACATTGTATGTTTATAAAAATAATAATAAAAAAAGAAGAAAAAAACAGAGCTATAGTGATGTGAAGATAACCTACAAGATATCCACAGGGAGGAATCATGTTTCATTTAATTTCCAAAGAAAGAAGGTAATTACTACAGATTGATTTCACTTACCTACTTACATTATTTAGCAAGCACGATACCACTTACTATGCACCAACCACTATGTTAAGCACTTTACAAATACGGGCTCCTTTTATGCTTTTAATAACCCTGTAAAATAAATACCATTATTATCCCAATAACATACTGACAATTTAAAATGATGTTCTCAAGTTTATAAAATGGCAGTCTTGCTTCCTGGTGCTTGACTATTTTCCAGGGCAAAGCGAGCTAGAGGTAACAACTGCTGCATTCAGGGGCCATGTAGAAACTGGGTAGAAACCCAGTAGAAACTGAACAGGGAAGCCGACTTGCCCATGGAATGCCTTCTTATGCCTTGTAGCTCTTTTGTGCTTGCCTTATGGGCTAATATGCTTTATAGCTCAGTGACCAGGTCTTGTGCAGATCAAGGACATTTGGAGTTGCTTTTTGATGAATAGGAAGGCTTTACCAGCTACCCCTTCTTTGGAGGACTCTGTGCTAATCTTGGTCTTCTGTTTAAAGTGTTTAAGTGTTTAAGCTTTATCTTAGAACAAGGACCTAGAGCACAGGCTTCATTTCATCCTAGTTTCTTTTAGTTTTAGTGCAGGACTCACCGGGAAAATTGTTTTCTTTTTCTTTATCTTTCTCTCTCTCTCTCTCTTTTTTTTTTTTTTTTTTTTTTTTTTTTTTTTTTTTTTTTTTTTTTTTTTTTTTTTTTTGGTTCAGAAGGCTTTTCTTCAATATAAAAAGATGTCAAAGGAGGAAAAGATAAGAGTAATGAGACCCAGCCAACAATTCTCATTTTCAAAAATTCCCATTGTTGCCTCATATCTGTGTCTGCATAGAAGCCATAAGTTGTTACTCTGCCTCTGTTTCCGAAATGCCTTGAAATATTTGGGTCTAACTTCAGTTGATAGAATCAGTGACACTGGAAAACTAGATGTCTGTGGAAGAGGTTTTGTATATTTTTGTATCCTGAGGACATTTTTTTTTTTCTCTGTGGCATTTACTCAATTAGCTAAATCTGCTCTGTTTTGTACATTGTAAGTTGTTAGCATCCCATTTTAAAGGACATGCGGAGAGAATTAGCAAACATCTTCTGAAATTTTTTGAGTCCTTCAGGGGGAAAACATCTATTTCCCTTATTTTGCTTTTTTTCCTGCAGCACTTATTCTTTCCTGATATATTTATCGTACGCACATTTTGTCTGTTGAAGAGAGCAGGGAGCTGGATTTGGTCGCTGCTCTATCCCCAAACCCTAAAATGGTGCCTGGCACATAACTGTCCTCAATAAGTATATGTCACATGAATGGATGGATAAATAAATCTAATAACTACCAGAGTTGACTGTTGACAACACTGTCTCCCAGATGTCCTTGTGGAGAGGCAGACCCTTGACCCCCAAAGGACCTGGCCAAGGTGAGCCAAGGAAAATGCTGCTGCCTTCCGTATGATGGATGTGATAGGGAACAGGAAATGTGAGGCATGGTTATGGTAATTTGTTTTCACTGCAAAAAACCACAGGCCCATTGAAAAATCTATCAGAAGAACTTAAGAATAGACATAAATAAAAAGTTATTTTGGCTTCTATTAAGTAGCAATATCTAGATCCTGGAGCAAGAATGGAAAGCTTTAGGGGCGCCTGGGCGGCTCAGTGGGTTAAGCCGCTGCCTTCGGCTCAGGTCATGATCTCAGGGTCCTGGGATTGAGCCCCACATTGCTCAGCAGGGAGCCTGCTTCCTCCTCTCTCTCTCCCTCTGCCTGCCTCTCTGCCTGCTTGTGATCTCTCTGTCAAATAAATAAATAAAATCTTTTAAAAAAAAAAAAAGAATGGAAAGCTTTATAAAGTTCAATGTAAATGAGGACTGAAGCAGACGAGTTTGATTCAATTCTTCAGAAATGAATTTTAGAGAAATCACTTGACTGGTTTACATATTATTGGATATTAATAATGTATATATTTTTTAGTCTCTGATGAAAAGCTGTTGTTTTCAATTTAGATCAGTAGCCTCAACATGGAGAGAAATTTACTCTCTGGTACTTTTCAAATAAATTTTCTTTGATTTCTTAAGTGCTTCTTTTGGACTCTTAATTACATTGATAGAAGATGGGTTGCTTCAACACTTTTACTATATAAATCTTTTGTCTTGAAGAAATAAAATTGATTTTTAAAAAATTTACAATGAGCTATTGATGAAAAGTCACTATACAATGAGCTCCTGTGTATTCATTGAAAGCAAAGTCGGGCACCTGGGTGGTTCAGTGGATTAAGCCGCTGCCTTTGGCTCGGGTCATGATCTCAGGGTCCTGGGATTGAGTCCCGCATCGGGCTCTCTGCTCAGCAGGGAGCCTGCTTCCCTCTCTCTCTCTCTGCCTGCCTCTCTGTCTACTGTGATCTCTCTCTGTCAAATAAATAAATAAAATCTTAAAAAAAAAAAAGAAAGCAAAGTAATTCGAGCTGTGTAACTTTGTGAGAAAGCAGTAGTTGGAACTTTCATTATCAAAATTAATATTATAATCCTTGTTCCCATCAAATATAATGTCATTTACCTATTTTTTTTTACACTTTTACATTCAGATTACAGTATCCTGAGCAATGTAGCTGCTGTATCAGCGATAAAGAAATTTTTAATGTTTAAATGAGAGTAGCAAACTTATAAAATATGTCCAAGTATTAAAAGATTTATTTCCATTTTTATCAAAGCCTATGATTTGGAGGATTTGTATATCCTACAAGTCAATGTGACTAGATTTCAGATCTTAGAGTAATAGTTGTACAAACAATTTATTTCCTAGATTTTTATAAAATCATGAGCCCCATGGTCCCCTGAGACAGAACAGGCATGAAATTGAATTACTGAAATGTTTTCTGCCTCAGATGCCAGTAGCATAGGCTAGGATCAAATAAATACTAATTTTTATTTATTGATCAATTAATTTAGCTTAGTGGTAAAAAGCAGCAGGCTTGGTATCTAGCAATCGTGTTTTATATATTCTACATACTGTGTAACAAACTACCATACAATTCAATGGTTTAAACAACTATCTGTGAGAATTTATGCAGCTCAGGTTTGTCTTTCCCACGATGATGTAAGCAGGACAATGCAAGATCTCCTGAGGCCTCGTCTGGCACATGATACCCTGTCTCATTTCATGGCCACAGCCAGTCACAAGCCCAGCCCAGAATTGAGGAGTAAGGAAAATCTCTTCTGCCTCTTTTTAGGGAAAATTGTGGATAAGGAGAGGTGTAAGGAATTGGAGGTGTTAATGCAGTTTATTATTATTAGTTAATAATGCAGTTATTAGTTATTAATGCACTTTATTATTATTAATGCAGTTTATTTATTATTAGGCAGAAGGGAGATGCATATTAAAAACAGGAGGAAATAAGTTAGGAAATAATTTTTATTCTTTTTTAAGTTGTTATGTTATATTAGTCATATATTATGTTATATTAGTGCATCATTAGTTTTTGATGGTTCATTATTTGTGTATAACACCCAGTGCCCCCTGCAATATGTGCCCTCCTTACTATCCATGGACTGGCTCACCAATCCCCCCACACCCCCAGGAAATAATTTTTGAAAGGGAGAAGCATCTTGGTGTGATACGTTATTGATCATCTGCAACCACAAAAAGAGTTATTTGATAAAGATAAAAGATACCCATATGTGCCAGTTTCCACATCGATCCTCTAGGTTGGTCATTTTCAGAATGTGGTCACCAGACCAGCAGAGTTGTCTGCGAACTTGATAGAACTGTAGATCCTCGGGTCCTACCCCAGACTTCCTGAATCAGAAACTCTGGGGCAGGATCCCAGCAGGGCCCAGCTTTGGGAGAACCACTATGCAAGGTCAGTCTTTGACTTATTCCACCAGTTTGTAACAAGCTGCAGTGCAATCTTTGAGTGACTTGAATAGTTTACTCTTAACAATGCGATCATGTCTTTGGGTTCTGTTGTTGGCAGTGTCAAGTGGGAAGATCTCAAAGCCTTCCTGAATTTTTGGCAGATGATTTATACATTTTTTTTTTTCCTGCATGAGCCATCATTGGATAGTGGAGAGGAAAACTGCTGTCTTCTCTCCATACCGAGTCTTGGGGTTTTCCATTTATCTATAATTTCTAAGTTTTTGCCCCTTGTGTTTAATGCCGTTTACTCTTCTTTTCATAGCAGGGGTGGAAATAAATGTGCATAATGTATAATGACCATCTTACATCTTCCCCTTTCTTAAAGATTTTGCCACTTGACTCTTTTGTCACAGGTAAGATCTGAGACATTTGGGGCAAAAACTGAGGAACAAAATATGTTTAAAAGGTCAGTTCCTTCACAATCGTATTTCTTATTTGTCTAGCAAAATCTGTTTGCTTTCTAACCTTCACCATTCCCTCCCCACCCCATGTAGAAGCCTATGTGAATACTTTTCCCCACCCCCAAGCCTATGTGACTACTTTTCCCTTTGAATGACTTTTCCCTTGACAAATTTTTCATGATGATAGTTGTTGCTCAGGACTTCTGAAGGCTAGCTGAGAGCATTGAGAAGTGGTGTGAGTTGTGTTTCATTTAATTCTTCTCTCAAAGTAGAAGAACTGCATCCAATCATCACTCATATTCCTATATTAGCATTTGGACTTAAAGATGAACAAGGGAACTCTCGATGTTGGCAACTACATAATCTTGAGTGAAGGTTTTCTGTTTCAAGCCATTAGTTCTCTCTGTTGATATAATATCATGATGTAATTTTTATTTCCACTTATTTTACTAGGAAAACTTCTATCAGAAAAGTCAATATCTCTACCAAAGCATCAGTGATTGACTGTTGTATACAATTAACCAGCATTAAGTGAATTATGTAGTAAGTTATTTATTCGGTTCTATGAAAAGCAAATCTTTGCCTTTCTCATGGGAAATTATTTCTAAGGTCACTGCACAACTGAGAAGGGGAAAACATGTTAAAAATTCTCAGGTCCATTAATATAATTATAAAATACCATATTTTAAGTATATTAATAATGATAGATGAGAGTAATCTGATAAGCATAATTTCTGTGGTAAAAAAAAAAAGATAAAATTTTATTAATAGATACTGAAGATAATTCTTCTAAAGTCAGCCCCAAGGCTTGGATGTTCTCTCAAGATTGTACTTACTGCTTCAAATTGCTCATATTATCACCAAGTTAATTCTCCTAAGACACAGCCTTGGTCCTTAGTTACTTTCTGGATGTACCTTCAGTAACCCCCACCCCCCACCCCTGGTTATCTACTTCAGATTGTGATGACTATTAGCTTATTATTATTTTTTGCTGGGTGTCACATTTGGTCTTCACTGAGATAACCCTAAATAATGCTTGTTCTGTGGTGGAATCTTTTCCTGTAGATAGAGCTAGACTGTCTGGGGTCCGAACTTCCTGACCAGATTGTCTGTGTGGCCTGATCAAACCACATAAAATGTGTCCTGAGTGCTTCCTTTTCTCCTGGATCACAGTGTTTGGTATTTTACTTACACTTACCTGTTACCACGTGGAAACTGGATTGTCACCTTTACTGTACTGTGAAGGTGTAACATATCACATCAATATGGCTGCCTGTTAACTCCTCTCAACTAACTTTTCTTCACCGCAGTGGTGGAACTAGGGGGAGGGACCAAGGGTCAAAGAGAATTTCTGGATAACCAGGAAGTAAGATTAGGAAGAAGCTTTTTGCAGAGGACAAACACGTGGGGCAAAACTAGCTTACTTGACAGATTCGCCTCCAGTTAAAATTGCCTAAGACAGGGATTTGCTGATTCCCAGTTAACCTATGGAAACTGTGCCGCAGAGCACGGACAAAGAGCCCGGGAGACTTGCTCACCTGTGAGGTCTCCTAGGAAGTCTCTGTGTCAGCTCCTTGTCCGATGGGAGGATGTAACTGGCAATAACCAAGTACGTGGTTCAAGAGCACTGTCTTTGTTCCTGAAGCTATATTTGGTGACTTGTATTGTTCTCACTCTTCAGATGAATTGTGGACCAAGAGACAAAACGGTTTGTTTTAGATTTGGGAAGCCCAGCTGCTCACATGGGCACTCAAGCCTTAAAAGCTTGTTTACTGTATTTGTTTCATTTGTTGTGTTTATGTGTTTCTGAGTCTGTTTTCCATACCGGCAGCAAGCTTCTTGGAAGACAGGGGCAGTGTTCCTGGTCCTCTTTATAACTCTGCCTGGTTCATGACAGATGCTCAAAATATGGTTACTGAATACTGGATGAGGGTTTGAATTCATGATGGGAGCAGGCTCTGGAGCGCATCTCAAGATGCCACTGAGATACCTGTATTGTTCTCTATTGCTCCTATAACCTATTTTTTACACATTTAGTGGCTTAAAATTACTTGAACTTAGTATCTTACAGTTCTGGTGGTCAAAGTCTGAATTGGGTCTCAATGAGCTAAAATCCAGGGGTCAACAGGATTGGCTTTTTTCTGGAGACTCTAGAGAAGAACTTTCTTCCTTACTTTTTCCAGCTTCTAGAAGTTTCCTGCACCCCATGGCTATGGCCTTTCCTCCAATTTCAAACCCAGCAGCATAGCATCTTCAAATTTCTGATTCTTCTGCCTCCCTTTTTCCCAAGGACACTTGTGATGACACTGAACCCACCAGGATAATACCCCCCATCTCAAGGTCAGTAGATCAGCAATCTTAAGTCCATCTATAACCTTAATTCCCTTTTACAGTGGAACTGAACACATTCACAGGTTCCAGGGATTAGAACACAGACATCTTGGGGGCCCACTATTCCACCTACCACATTGTCCAAAACAGCATTTTTTTTAAAAAAAGAATTTTCAACCTTGACTAAATAGCTGTTTTTTTCTCCATTTCTATAAACTATGTAAAAGTATCCAAATAGCATATAATTATTTTGAGAACAAGAACCTAAATATATAAATTAATCCTATTCAACTTTCTTTCGGGCAAATTGCTTCCATCTGCTTTATATCTGTATGAATCATAAGGACTGCTGGAAGGACTCAGGAATCTTGTATCAATGAGAAAACCCCAATCAAAGCAAGCGTGAGCTTTGAAAATAAACTACCATTGTGTTTGGATAATAGCCCATTAACAAAGGTTAATTTTCCTTAAATCGCAGCACATTTTGATTTCCTAGAACAAACTTCAAGCAATTAGAGTCTGTTGGGTAAACTTTTAAAACAAAATCTGAATGCATTGTTCTGAGCAATCCTGTAAAAATACATTTTTAAAATTAACATTCAGTTTTAAAATTTAAAAAATGATTGGCAAGAAACTTGTTTAAGCAAATAAAAAGCAAGCTGATGAACTTCAGCTTTCACTGGAGCAACTCAGAGCATTCACTTTTAGCTCCTAAACTAATGAATCCTAAATGGAGACCATTTCAGAGAGAAAGAACTTTGTTTTCCTTCTGTGGGAAATGGAAAGGGTTCTAATTAGGAATATGAAGCATTATGACATAATGAAGCTACTGAATTGCTCCAAATTTGTCCTGAATTTTGTTAGCTCCAGGGCTATAGCAATAATTTCACTCTTATCTTGTGTCCAAGAATCGGCTACCATCTGCCTCAGAGTAACTTTACCTATGCTGGCATTTTTACTACCGATCTAATTGTTTATTTATTTAACTAATGGATTCTGTCCTCACTAGAGCCTGTTATGACATTAAAATGTGTTTTGAGCCCAGAAAGGAATATATTATATTTTTAAAATTTGAAGATATCTATTGGGTCTTTTCGGATTTTTGTCTTTCTACATTCATATAAACAAAATCAAACAAAACCACAACTGAAGAGGTAAAAATCCCAATATAAATCTGTTCTGATTTAAAAAGAAAAAGAAAATTCGCCACGTCCTCCTGGGCAAATCTGGGCTCTACAAATATTCTCATAAAATAATTCTTCATCCCCACTTACATTTCCCCTGTACAACTATGGAAATATAAAAGGTCTGTCTCTTGAATTTCTTCCCTGAGAGTCAAAGGCAAGAAATGAGGTGTAGCTCTCTATTAGGAGTGTAGAGGTATAGAGGCCTCTGCTTCCCAACGGCCTTGTGTCATGTCAGATCTCCTTCGAGAAAAAAGGAAGCATACAGTTGCATCCTTCTGGACTTTATATATAATTGTATAATATAATGCAACATAATATATCACACACACATATATACATAATGTATTAAGTTGTGCAGTTTAAATATTTGCAGGTTATTTGATGCCACTTATACCTCAATAATGAGAAAAAATAAATTTTTTAGTTTCTTCTGACTATGCTTTTGACTTGGTTCTGGCAGTATTTCCATTTTTTTTTTTCCCTAGAACTGGGTTGATTAGAGAACTGGGTTGATTCTCCATCCAAGTCCTGTTAACCTTCTTTTCTAAGAGACCCCAATCTTGAAATTCTTTTGCTGGTCCTTCCAGATTCATGTCTCTTCTGGAAACTTAAGGAGTTACCCCCCTGATGCTGAGCACCACGATTGCCCCGAGATCCTATTTCTATTTTTAGCTTCCTCCCCAGGTCAGGTGCAGGATTCATTTCTCTCAATGGGGAAAGAGGTGATAGGGTACATGAGTAAGAGAAGACTTTCCTGGGCATAATGAGGTTCACTTGAAATCACTTTCTTAACCAACAGACCTGCTGCCAAAATGTATGAGTCATTGACTAAATCTTTCTCCTGTGTCCTCTGCAGGAGGCAGTGGGGGGAGCTGCACCAAATTCAGGCTCCAATCCCCAGCTCCATTCTTCATTGCCAACCAGTCCCTTGTGACATTAAATGGGTCAGACACTTGCAGTTTGTGAGGGATAGGGCTTGAATCGTCGGAGAAGGATTCTTAGATCTGAGGATTCTTAGATCTCAAGCAATGACTCCTATCAACACTTATTAGTGCAATAGGGGCACCTGATAGCTAATTTTTTGCATTTTGCTGTATTTAGGATTTGCTCTTTCTTTAAATAAAATGTTACTAATCCTGTTTAATTACCCCCATTTGTGTGGGTTGCAGGAAAATGCTGCAAAAGAAGACCTGGCACTGTTTTCCATTATGTGAGCCAGTTGTGTTTTGTAAAACACAGGATTTGACTTCTTATTTTGCTATTTTTGCACTATGTCATTCATTATTTTATTTTCTTAAATCAAGTGTAAGCACCAAATATAGAAGTGGCACATATATATCTTGAATTTCTTTATTCTGATTATTGAGGTGTAAGTGGCATCATATAACCTGCAAATATTTTGACATATGTTTATACCCTTAAAACCATATCCACAGTCAAGATAATCAACATCTTTATCATTCCTAAAAGTTTCTTCAGGCTCTTTTGTTTCTTCATGCTCTCTGCCTACTACCCTCACTACCCAGGAAACTAACACTCTGTTTTCTATCATTTAGATTAGTTTGCATTTTCTAGAATTTTATATAAATGGAATCATGCATTATGTGCTTTTTTTAGGGACAGGGAGATCTGACTTCTTTCACTGAACATCATTATTTTGAGATTAGTACATATTGTGTGTATCAAGGATTTTCTCCTTTTTATTATATGATGTATTGCAGTTTGTTTATTCATTTGCTTGGTGATGGACATTGGAGGTTTTCCAGTTTTCAGCTATTACAAACAAAGCTGTTATGAACATCTAAGTATTTCTAGGAACACAGGCTTTTCTTCCTCTTGGGTAAATACCTAAAGTTAAAAGGACTGGGTCACGAGGTAGTTACATGTTTAACTTCTTTTTTTTTTTTCTTAAGATTTATTTATTTTAGAGAGAGAGGGAGAGTGTGCAAGGGGTAGGGCAGGGCAGAGGGAGAGACGATCTAAAACAGACTCCCCACTGAGCACGGAGCCCAGTGTAGCGGCTGGGTTCTATGACCCTGAGATCATAACCTGAGCCAAAATCAAGAGTCAGGCGCTTAACTGACTGAGCCACCCAGGTGCCCCTATATGTTTAACTTCTTAATAAACTGCCAGACTCTTTCCAGAGTGACTGTACCTCTTTATATCCCTGCCAAGGAAGTATAAGAGTTCCAGTCCCTCCACAACCTCACCAACAGTTGATGAGGCCACAGTCTTTTTATTTATTTTTTTATTTTTATTTTTTTTAAAGATTTTATTTATTTATTTGACAGACAGAGATCACAAGTAGGCAGAGAGGCAGACAGAGAGAGAGAGGGGGAAGCAGTCTCCCCGCTGAGCAGAGAGCCTGATGTGGGGCTCGATTCCAGGACCCCGGGACCATGACCTGAGCCGAAGGCAGAGGCTTTAACCCACTGAGCCACCCAGGCGCCCGGCCACAGTCTTTTAATTTTAGACATTCTTGTAGCTGTGTGTATTCCTCATGCTTTAATTTATATTTCCATGATGACTAATGGTGTGGAGAATTTTTTACATGGGCTTATTCGCCTCCCAATGTCTTCTTTTGTAAAAATGCATTCTAAAATTCCCGTTCAGAAATGAAAAAAAAAAAAAAGTGTGAGAATCTCTTAAGGTAATCAATCCCTACCAATGGGAATCAGGGTGGGGACTCTGATAAGGAACAAATCAGTCTCTCTTGCTGTTCTTTCCTCCAGCCATGTAAATGAGGTTTCTCCGGTGGTTTCACATGGGTTTGTCTTCATTGGTTCAATATACATGAGCATAAATGAGCTTCAGGTACCTTTGGATATCATCAGACTAATAATTTCCCTTAGAAGTTGGTGCTGAGAATAGCATTGCTGTTAAGAGCATGTCACAGGGACCTTCCCATATGTACTGAGCGCCTCCTGTAGGACAGGCACTGCTCTGTGCCTTGCAGTGCTGATGGCTGAGACACTGTCCTCAAGGAGCTTGCCATACTGTAGGAAAACCTCAGAACAATGTGTTGTATCTCAATTTCGGAAGTAGCATATCTCTTTAAGGAAATGAATGAATATATGAATATGTAAATAAATATCACAATAATCAAAATACTTAAATCCTGGGGTTATGATCAGGCAAACCAAGAATTCAGCAGACTGGCTTCATATTCTGGAACCTTTAAAATTCATGCATTTGTTGCCATTGCAGTGTGGGTCCCAGCAAAATGCCAGTTCACCTGTGCTTAAAATACATTGACAAAGTCATGTGTGAGTGATACTGACTCAAGCTCCATGCCAGACATTTCATATAAGTATCACCTTTTATTTTAACTACAACCCACCAAGTCTAGGCTTATAAACCCATTTTATAGATGAAGGGACTCAGTGTTGAAGTAACTCCTCTAAAATTCATCAACCAGCAATTTGCAAAAGTAAAATGAAACCCAGATCCATCAGAGCACACAACACTTTGCACCCATCTTTTGTTGGTGCCTAGAAAAATCCACCTTGTGGGACGCCTGGGTGGCTTAGTCATTAAGCATCTGCCTTCAGCTCAGGTCATGATCCCAGGGTCCTGGGAGGGAGCCCTGAACGAGGAGGTTCCCCACTCCACTGGAAGCCTGCTTCTCCCTCTCCCACTCCCCTTGCTTGTGTTCCAGATTGGAAGCAGACACACACCCTGTGCATTGATCAAACTTTAAGGTGGTGACAGAATTTACTCTGCCGGAGAATTCAGCAGAGCTTTGGTGTCAAGAGATTCATTTGAGGCTTTTTGCAATTCTCTGCTGGGGCTGCTGACCTGGCTGAATCCATACAGAGACGCTCCCGGGGCTCTCAGCTCTGTGCAGAATGTTGAGAGAATAGCAGTGAGGAGAAAGCTAGAGACCAGGGCTCAAGGCTTCCTAGTTCTGGTAGAGTTTAGGCTACAACAGAAAGCATTGGACAGGAGGCCTGTGGCGATGGCGTGTACTTTCTGCATTTTTGGAGGAAGCAGCTTTGATCTGCTGCTATTGGCGACTCCAGTGTGGTCCGTGTGTCTGGGGAATTTCTTGTAAGGTAAAGATAAGCTGCAAAGAGAATCAGGAGATCTGTCCCCGTGTAGCATCACAATCAGTTGGGGACCACATGAACTCAGAAAACTGACATGAAAAATAAACAGAAGCCCACTTTTCATTCTCTACCTCGGCTGATGTATTTGGGAGCCTCTGCTCGGGCTTAGAACTGGGTTAGTACCGGAGACAGATCTGAGGAAAGTCTGGTCCGAGCTGGGAGCCTTCAAGTGAGTTTGATGTTCACAGTTAGTGCGCCATCTTACAAATCGAAGGTTTGTGGTATGGAGCAAGACTGGGAGAGCCGCTTTCCAATGGCATTTGTTCCGTTACATCTGGGTGTCACATTTTGCTAATTCTAGAAATCTTTCAAATGTTTTCACTATTTTTATATTTGATCTGTGATCAGTGATTGCAACTCATAGAAAGCTCAGCTGATGGTTACCAGTTTTTAGCACGAAAGGATTTTTTTTTAAAGATTTTATTTATTTATTTGACAGAGAGAGATCACAAATAGGCAAAGAGGCAGGCAGAGAGAGAGAGGAGGAAGCAGGCTCCCTGCTGAGCAGAGAGCCCGATGTGGGACTTGATCCCAGGACCCTGAGATCATGACCTGAGCCAAAGGCAGCGGCTTAACCCACTGAGCCACCCAGGCACCCCAGCATGAAAGGATTTTTAAATTAAGGTACATACATTGTTTTTGTAGACATAACTCCATTATACACTTAATAGACTATAGTGTTAATGCAACTTTTATATGTACTGGGAAACCAAAACATTCATTTGACTTCCTTTGTTGAGATACTTGTCTTACTGCAGTGGGCTGGAACTGGCCCACAATATTTCCAGGGTAGGCCTGTGCATATTTGTGGAATTCTGTGGCCCCCATCCCTTCCCAGACACACAGCCCCAGGCAGGCTTCACGAAGACTGGGCCAGCTTTGCTCACCATTGCGTAATGGGCACTTACGACAGTGTCTGACTCACAATAGGGACTCGCTGATCTTGGTATGCCCCTTTACCATCATTCTCCACAATGCAGCAGAATTTGCCTCCCACATACCCTGCTGACTTGTCATTGGCCTACTCAAGAGCCTGTGATGACTTTTAACTGCCCGAAGGTAAAACTGGACTTATGTAGGAGCAGAGTGTGTAAGATCTGATCTCACCCTATTATTAAGTATATTTATTAAGCACCTAGTATATACTAGGCACTGTGTGGTCCCTAGAAGTTTATCAGTAGACAAAACAAAGATTTTGCCCTTTGGTGACTGGAGATCTATGACAAAGAAGTAATTTTTTTTTTTTTTTAAGATTTATTTAGTTGAGAGAGAACATGAGTGGGAGGGGCAGAGAGACGGGGAGAGAATCTCAAGCAGATTCTGTGCTGAGCACAGAGGACGAAGCCCGACTTGGAGCTCATTCCCACCACCCTGAGATCACAAGCTAAGAAGTTGGATGCCTAACTGACTGCGCCACCCAGACGCCCCAAGACGTAATTTTTATAGTGCAGTAGAAGACAATACATGCTGTGATAAGAAAGAAAAGTTGAGTAGGGTGCCAGTGAAGGGAATGTCAAGGAGCTCATGGAACCTTGCAGCTTTCAGTAGGAGAGTCAGTGTAGGCCTCACTGAGGGGACATTTGAGCAAAACTTGAAAGAACTGGGGGACTTCACTGATTCTGGGTATGGCTTCCCATAGAAGAAATGCCCAGTGCAAAACTCTAAGGCAGGAGCATGCTTGGTGTGTTGCAAGAACACCAGGAAAGGTCAGTGTGGCTGAAGCAGAGTGAAGGTGCAGGTCAATGGGAGTTCAGGTCATATTGCCAGTTGTTGTGAAGACTTAGACTATTCCTGCCCCCCCCCAATTTTGAGAGTTTATTTGAGCAAAATCTATTCAAATTGGATAGTGATGAACCAGAAGTGGTTAGCAGTGTTCCCAACTTAGACTTTAACTTTGAGTGGGATGGTGAGCCATTTCAGAACATTGAGGAGGGAAAAGATATATTCCGACCTAAGTCATTACAACTATTTCTCTCGCTGCTCTGCTGAGACTAGATGGTAGGGGAATGAGGTTGGCTAGGGAGCACTGCAATAATCCAGGTGGCTTGGGTCACGATGGTAGGCAAGGAGATGTGCTCAGAGCTTGCTCCTTCCTCAGCATTTCAGCTTGCCCTGCACCTGGGTAGAGCAGCCTTTCAGTTGAAGAAAGCCATTGGGCAAAAGAATGTAGATTCCAGCAGCTGGAAGATGGTATCTGAGGTCAGGCCTGAGGAATAACCACAGGGCACCAAAGCAGCCTCAGCTACAGTGAGAACCGTGACATCAAGAAACAGGAAGAAAAGGCAGAGTATTCTGGGAGAATGGCACGGTGGGTGGATGAAGCAGTCAGTCTAGAAGGGCTCTTGGACAGCCCTGGTTCCAGTGAAGCTGATGGACATGAAGTAAGGCCTGATGACATGACTATGGGCTGTGCCACCACCACATTCGGCTGTACGATTGTGGCATGGAGGGGGTGGGGAATGATAGAGTCTGCAAGGAAAGGAGTGATTATGATGAATGATTGGGGAACTTAACCTGAGTAAGATGAGAGGTGGTTTCGGGAGGATGAGCGAGAATGGAAGGGGACAGGACCAGTGGGTAGGAAAGCCCTCGGAAGTTGCGGAACTGGCAGAGTTAAGGCACCAGAGGGAATGAGCTGGGGAGACTGTGAGCGAGTGTTGGTCAGGGTGGGAGGGATGTGTGAAATTGAGACAAGGGAGGAATGCAGACGACTGATGATGTTCTAGGGTACGGCCATGAGAATGAGGAGCCGAGGCAAGGTGGAGGACCCGATCGCTGGCAGAGAGGAACTTCTGGAACAGAGAAGCCTGGTGTCAGAAGGATCATATTTGAGAACACTGGAATTTCCAAAAATGAAGATATCCTTGTGATGGAGAGAATGGCAGTGAGAGAGGTGCCAAATAATCATGAAATAAGGGGGACATTCCTGGCGGCTAGTAGTAGAGTATGACTTAACTTGTAGACTTTAGAGCCAGAACTGGCCTATCTGTTGGCTTAATTTCCTACCATTCTTCTCCATCCAAACTACTACTACCATCAAAAATAAACATCTTTTGAGAGCTTGCAATGAACCATTACCAGACAGAGAACTTCACATGAATTAACTCAACCCTCCTAACAATCCCAGGGAACCTGGATTATGGTCATCTTTGTCACACCCTTAAGAAAAGTGAGTAAGAGAGAAGTTAAGTAACATCCCAGTGTCACACAGCTGGTAAGTAAGAGAGTGAGGATGAAAATCCAGATAGGGCTTCCACTGCTTACACTGTAGCCACAGCACTTAAATGTTTCTCTCCACCAAGACTAAGATCTTGGCAAGCAGCACCCTCAGGACAAGTCTTAGGCTGGATAATACATGCTGAGTCAAAGCTGATGTCCTCTGGGGCAGGGCTATTCAAAGCAGAGTCCATGGACGGGCATCGCCAGGAGCTCATTAGAAATGCAAATTCTTACACTCCACACCAGACCCCAAGAATTAGAATCTCAGGGATGGAACTCAGGAATCTGTTTTAACAAAACCCTCCAGGTGATTTTTATGGATTCTGAAATTTGAGAAGACCTGCATGAACCCTCTCAAGTCCAGTATCTTGAGTGTAGATATGAAATATAATATTAAATTCAAAGAATTGCAACATGACCTCCTCTGACATTTTAACTCTATTTTATGATCTAATCTGATCCACAGTTTTTACAAATCAAGCCATCCATCCTTCTGTATACAGCTAGAGTTCTTAATTCACCTTGTGCTATTGATGGAGACTGAATATAGGAAAGAAAAAAGAGTGTGTAAGGTAGATGCCGAGCTCAAGCTCAGATCTGTTAAATGGGAGAGCTCCAGGGTGCTTAGTTAGGAATCCTTTGGCTCAGTTGGCAGTAGGGGACCCTAAGCTGGGATGCAGTCAGTTCTGGGGGGACAGATCTGGGAACCGTCAACTTCAACACTAGTTGAAGCTGTGATTGCAGACACAATCATCTGTGGGGAAACTGGAGAGCAAGATGAGAAAAAAAGATGAAAGACAACTGAGAAGGGAACATCAATATTTGGGAGGTGAGCCAAGAGGGAGAAGATTGTGAATGTCTGAGAAGAATTGATAACAGAGGCAGGAGAAAGACAAGAGAGTGCTTAGAACTCAAGAGTTTCAATGAAGGGTTGAATTGCAGTGTCAAAAACCAGGGAAAGGTGGGGTTATGGACATTGGGGAGGGTATGTGTTATGGCGAGTGCTGTGAAGTGTGTAAACCTGGTGATTCACATACCTGTACCCTGGGGGATAAAAATATATTATATGTTTATAAAAAATTTAAAAAATTATTAAAAAAAAAGAAAGAAAAAAAATCAGGGAAAGATCAAGTGGGATGAGAACGGAAAATAACAATTTAGAGGTCACCGTTGGTAAGTTTTGACAGAAAGTGAGAGTAGAAAACCTTGTGAGAGGCTGAGAAGTTAGCGATCCATGAGGCTGTGGAGACAGGTCTCCAGCAGTGCCTCAGGGACTTCAGTGTTGAAGGGAAAAAGGTGGACAGAATGTTAGCTTGAGAAGGAGTAGGATGAAGAGAAAACTTTCTCTCTCTCTCTCTCTCTTTTTAATGAAGGAAACTCTAAAATGTTTGTAGGATGAAGAGAAGACAGAGGAGAGGGATAAGTTAAAGTGATAAAAAACCAACTTTATTTGATAAGGTGAAATTTTTTGAGACTTATGACATTTATAGCTTTTCTTTCTTTTTCTTTTCTTTTTTCTTTCTTTCTTTTTTTTTTTTTTTTTTTAGTGCTAGTCCCATAAGAAATGTTTGCTAGATATGTTTCCAAATGAATGAAATAATTATTGAGATACAGTGTATCCCAGAGTCAAGAAGGACAGCATTCCATTGAGAAAGGTTCAAGTTCCCTTCCAGATGTACTGATCTCTCTGCCTTGCCCACCACTGCACTCTTACTACCCCAGGTCCAGGAAGCTCTCACCAACCCCAAAACGCGTCATACCCTCACTATCTCTTTACGCAGTGACTCAGTGATTTTGTATCAGGTTTTACTTCTGCCTGAAGTGTCCTTTTACCTACTCATTCTTCGAGAGTCCTCTCTAGTATCAGCCTCACCGTGAAGCCTCTTTTCCGTCAGCTGGAATTCACTGCTCTCTCCTAAGGGCCATTAAAGACCTGTGTTCTTAGGTCTTGTGGACACTTCACAAATTCTCTGCCGATGCCCTGTACGCCTGTCTGAATTTCCCTCATTAGACTGGAAACAGGCTTTGTACCTGCCCATAACCCACTTCTCAGATAGTGCTTGGCAAATAATAGGTGTTAGGGACTGATGACCAAATGATGAGCAAAATAAAATTGAATATTGGCTTTCCAAAACTGTTTTTTTAAAAAATTTTTAAAGATTGATTTATTTGTTTTAGAGAGAGAGAAAGAGAACAAGCAGGAAGGGCAGAGGGAGAGAGAGAGAGACTCTCAAGTAGACTCTACACTGAATGTAGAATCAACACAGTGCTGAATCTCATGACCCAAGAGCATGACCTGAGCCAAAATCAAGAGTCATTTGCTTAACTGAAAGCAGCACTCAGACCCCCACCCCCAAAACTGTATGTTTTTAAAAAGAAGCTCAGTAAAAATCAGCCTGTTGGTTCATCTTAGGAATTACAGAGGCACTTTTGAAGACATTGAAACATCAAAGCCCAGGGCAATCAGAATGATGGTCACTTTGTCAAAGTTATAAAAGGTTTTCATCAGACCTGCCTAACATGAGCATACAGATAGAGAAAAACTACCATCCTACCACTCTCAGAAATAGAAATGTGTGACTTAGTACACAGAAAGAACAATTGGAATTTTTATAAATGTATTTACTAATCAAAAGACCCTTGAAGGGTGCTGGGTCTCTCCTCGGTTCTAGAGAATGGCTTTAGTCACTCATGGGAAGTCCATTATTCTTCCCAGTGGTTGGTTTATGAGAAGTCAGGCAACAGAAATCTGGTCAATGAGGCATGAGGGAAGTGTCTGGGAGCCCTCATGAAGAGTCTTTCTAATTCTTTTTCTTTTTTCTTAGTATAGAATGCTTCATAAATTTGCAGGTCATGGGCTTAAGGCCCATGCTTCTCTGTTTCATTCCAGTTTTAGTATATGTGCTGCTGAAGCAGAAACTAGTTTTCTCATTCCTAACAGGGATCCAAGAAAGGGGCATTTTTTTTTTAATATTCTTTGAACATGAGTTAAGATGTGATGCCTGGAGCTATTGTAGCCATATTGTGACGAGGAGGTGATAAGCCCAAGGAGAAAAGCCAATGCAGTGAGGATGCAGAAGACAAAGGTGGAAAGATCAGGGTCCCTGGTGGTTGTGTTGAGCCACTGAATTAACCAACCCTCCAAGGGCCCTTACCTCTAGACTTTTTTTTTTTTAACTTCTTTTTATATATGAAACAACAATAGAGATCTTACCGTTATATAAGCCAGTTGAATTTTACCCTCAACAACCTTTAGCTGGCTGCATTCTGAGAGATGCAGCTGAGCTCTAGATTTAAGGACCAGCTTTTCTAGCATTACTGGTTACTTTAACTTCATACCTAACTGTGACTTTTTGGGATCCTGTTAAAACATGATGTAAATCTGTTACCAGGTTTTAAAAATGACAAATAAGCAATCATATAAAGTGCAGACTTATTCAGACAATATAGTTTTTTTTTTTCTTTTTCTTTTTTAAACATATATTTTTATCCCCAGGGGTACAGGTCTGTGAATCACCAGGTTTACACACTTCACAGCACTCACCAAAGCACATACCATACAGTATAGTTTTATCTAAAAACAAACAAACAAAAAACAAACCAAGCTTGCTTGAATGTTTGACTCATTAATATTACCTCTGCAAAATACCCACCAGCTTTTACAGTGCTCAGATTCCAGACTCTACCTACTACCATGATTGATGAAAGAGGATTTCCTAGCATTCTTGCTTTGTGCAGAATGTGAGTTGAAGACATTTCCACATCAACTTTTGTTTTGAAATATGTTCCAGGATGAATGTGGTGAGTTTCTTGGGTTATCCTGTTTGCATAGATTTAAGATCGATTTTAGCATCTAATAATGCAGGCTGACTTATGACTGTGAGAATAATGGCAGTGAGAATAATTATTTTGATTTTAGTAAACATTTATTGAAAATTTAAAACATTCAAGGAACTCCAGGGAAGCAGTATAACATAATGATGTGGAATAAGGGCTTTGCTCTCAAGCAGATGTGCACTGTGGCCTTAAAAGGTCTTGGGCAACACATGAAAAAGTGCTCCATATCACTCGGCATCAGGGAAATACAAATCAAAACCACAATGAGATATCACCTCACACCAGTCAGAATGGCTAAAATAAACAAGTCAGGAAATGACAGATGCTGGCGAGGATGCGGAGAAAGGGGAACCCTCCTACACTGTTGGTGGGAATGCAAGCTGGTGCAACCTCTCTGGAAAACAGCATGGAGGTTCCTCAAAATGTTGAAAATAGAACTGCCCTATGACCCAGCAATTGCACTACTGGGTATTTACCCTAAAGATACAAACGTAGTGATCCGAAGGGGCACATGCACCCAAATGTTTATAGCAGCAATGTCCACAATAGCCAAACTATGGAAAGAACCTAGATGTCCATCAACAGATGAATGGATCAAGAAGATGTGGTATATATACACAATGGAATACTATGCAGCCATCAAAAGAAATGAAATCTTGCCATTTGCGACAACATGGATGGAACTAGAGCGTATCATGCTTAGCGAAATAAGTCAAACGGAGAAAGACAACTATCATATGATCTCCCTGATATGAGGAAGTGGTGATGCAACATGGGGGCTTAAGTGGGTAGGAGAAGAATCAATGAAACAAGATGGGATTGGGAGGGAGACAAACCATAAGTGACTCTTAATCTCACAAAACAAACTGAGGGTTGCTGGGGGGAGGGGGTTTCGGGGAAGGGGGGTGGGCTTATGGACACTGGGGAGAGTATGTGCTTTGGTGAGTGCTGTGAAGTGTGTAAACCTGGTGATTCACAGACCTGTACCCCTGGGGATAAAAATATATGTTTATAAAAAAAAAAGGTCTTGGGCATTTTCTTGGAAGGGAAGCCAAAATAGGAGTACATGTTCCCATGCTGATTCCATGGGTCGATATTGGAATCCTTAGAAAGGTGGGTAGCTGGGGTCTCTTTCCCTTTTGCTTGGAGTTTCTATGTGGAGGACAGTGTTAGTGAAAATCTCCTTGCCTCATACCCTATTTCTCTCTAGGTGAGTTTATCTGACATTGGGAAATGAACTCAGCCATGGTTGACTCAACCCCTTCCGCTTCTGTTCTGTTTGGGGATCTGCCCCCCCACCACCCTGAGTTTAATGGGAGACATGGCAGACCAGCAGGACCCATCACAGTGGGTAAGTCTATACAATTCAGCCTGGCTTTTATTAGTCATCAAGCTGACATCTTAATGTCCATGTATCTGAACTCCTGGGTCACTCCTCAGGGAGGATCTGAACTCCTAGACACAGGGAGCTGCATTCCAGAGGCTCTGTGAGACACCATTTGGCCATGCTGCTTTGTTGCACACTGTACAATATGGTAGAAAAAGGAGCATAAATCTTTCCTGTGTATATAACCCTTTGTTTCAGCCTCTTTTAGCCTAAAGTTCTCATGAAGATAGACTCCTAGGAGCCCTGCTTTTCTGTTTATTAGGTGGGCTCAGAAAAACAGAACAGCCACTGTTTAAGGCAACCTCTCTAAAAGCCTACCAGATAGGGAAGTTCTCAAGACTGAAATGAGTGACAAGTCAAAGTCCGTCTTTGACTTCTCCTCCTAGATTATTGTTAGTATGACCCCACTTTGATCTATACAGTAGTGAGGATAGAGGAAAAACAGATTGTAGTAAAAATTGTCATGCTGAGGTTTTGGTATCATAATTTGGTGTATGAATTCAATTTGGGAACATCATTATGAGGTTTTGTGCTTAGATTTGAATATAACTTTGATTTTCTTCTTCTTACAGTAGTTCACCTTAAAGCACGGTGCTAGATTGTCTCATAGACAAAATTGTTTGGATTCTGGGCCTTGAGAATTGTTTTTACTTACCCTGTTCCTGGGGTTTAGGCTGCCATGCATTTTTTTTTTTAAGATTTTATTTATTTGACAGACAGAGATCACAAGTAGGCAGAGAGGCAGGCATAGAGAGAGGGAAGCAGGCTCCCTGCTGAGCAGAGAGCCTGATGTGGGGCTCAATCCCAGGACCCTGAGATCATGACCTGAGCCAAAGGCAGAGGCTTAACCCACTGAACCACCCAGGCGCCCCTGCCATGCCTTTTGTATAGGAAGCTTGACTTCTCGGCTGACACAAGGATATGTGCCGTCCTCTCCACCAACAGAGGTCATACCTGCCATCTTGTGCCACCATCAGCTAGGAGAGAGGAGGGTTATAAGCTAAGACCTAAGAGGCTTACAGTCTAGAGGAGGGAGAAGAGCACAAACCAACAGAGCCAGTAAAATGTTCCAGGGGTGGGTGGGGTACAAACTAGGAGTCCTGTAGGGTAAAGAGGTGTCTCAGAAAAGACAGTCTATGGTTCAGGCATAAATGATTAATAGTACCCCTGTTCACTCTCAAAACTGTCTGTATTCGGATCACAAATTGTATGGCAACCCTCATCTAAGAAAGGGTGATCTATTCTTCCTAAAACTTGGGGGGAAAAACCCCATCAGTAGCATCTTAGGGGTGAAGCTGAGGGTCAGGTAACAATTTGTAAGTTTCCTGTGGTCTGAGCCTGTGATTACCTTCTGTGCCAGGCATTGATATGTGTGTGTGTGTGTGTGTGTGTGTGTGTGTGTGCATACACATGTGCAGACGTGCACGCAGGGGTTAGAAAGAGAGTGTGAAAACTGAATGAATAAGCAAATTGAATGAATGAGTGCCATTCAAGCTAACTAAATTACTAAAATAACTAAAATTGTTAAATAACAAAAGTAATTTTCCCTTTTTAGAAACTATTCGGAATCGGCAGCAGATTTGTCTGGCAGTTTCAGGTAACCTAAGAGGGGAAAAAAAAAGTGATTTTACAAATAACCTTGAAAGGCAATTGGTCTTTAAAACAAGCCCTTGGGTCTTCCCTGTCCTCATTCATTACAGGATAATGACATGAGGATTCATTTGATGAAAACCTCAAAGAAGCTTCTGGGGGGAAAAATCAGTCGTAAAGTCAAAATCGTGGTTTTCTTCTTTCTTTTTTTTTTTTTTTTTTTTTTTTTTTAGATTTTATATATTCATTTGACAGAGAGAGAGTGAGAGCACAAACAAGGGGAGGGGCGCGGGCAGAAGGAGAAAGAGAAGTAGACTCCCCACTGAGCAAGGAGCCTGATGCCTTGCTTGATCCTAGAACCTTGGGATCATAACCTGAGCTGAAGCTTAACAACTGACCATGACCTTAAGCAGATGCTTAACAACTGAGCCACCCAGGTCTTCTGACCCCAGTACAGAGAGAATCTGAGGAAGGAAGTGCTAGACTTCTTTGAAAATCATAGAGGGCTAGGAGATGAGGTTTAGGAGGAAAAGAAGCAGTATGTTTTAGCTTCCTGTGAGTTGATCACTAGAGGAAAAAATAAAAAAATCCACATGCACAAGGGGCGCCTGGGTGGCTCAGTAGGTTAAGTGTCTGCCTTTGGTTCAGGTCATGATCCCCCAAGTCCTGGGATGGAGACCTGTGTTGGCTTCCCTGCTCAGGGGGTGGGGAGCCTGCTACTCTCTCTGCCTGCTCTCCCCTGCTTGGACTCTCTCTCTTTGTCAAATAAATAATTTTTTTTGGAAGATTTTATTTATTTCTTTGACAGAGAGAGACAGCAAGAGGGAACACAAGCAGGGAGAATGGGGGAGGGAGAAGCAGGCTTCTGGTTGAGCAAGGAGCCTGATGCTGGGGGGGTGGCGGTGGTGGGGGGCCTTGATCCCAGGACCCCAGGATCATGACCTGAGCTGAAGGCAGACACTTAACGACCTCATGACCCACCCAGGCACCTCAATAAGTAAAATCTTTTAAAAAAATCCAAACGCTTTAGTTTTAAGTTAGTAATGACGACAGTGACTCGATTTAGGCCTTTTTCTCTCTGAGCCTTTAGGGAATCTTCACTGAAAGAGACTGGAAATAGGGATGCTGTCCTCTGTCTTGAAGCATCTACTAAGAGTCTTTGACCTTCTTGCCCAGGACAGGCCGTGGGCCCACATGTGCAGGTGGTTTGTTTATTTTGAGTGGTTTTAGCAGCCCCTGAGGACCACCACTAAAAGTCTTTCAAAGAATTCCTTCATCAGAGAAGAATTTCACTTTATACAGAGACAGTTGAGCGACCGGAAATACAAACAGCTTGTACAAGGGCTAGTATTTTAGTTCCGATGCTCTCAAATGATTATAAAATGAACCCCCCCCCCCCCCCGCTTTAAAGTGAATGAGTTTTAATTAGTTTAAAGTAGGAGAACACAAAGGTACTAAAAAATCTAAGGGGTGGGGAGTTGAGGAAAGGTTGTAGCCATTTTACTAAGCGAAAGTAGCTCTAGTTGTTGTTTTTCCAAAGTGTTGCCTCTGGCTATTCTGGAAAAGATAATGTGGCAACTGAAGACAATCCTTCATGTCATTATGTTTTACTGAGCAAAAATATTTCTAACTAGAGTATTAATGGGATACTAAAGCATTGCGTCTTAAACTTTAATGAGGGAGCAGAGTATGTGTGTGTTGCTTGCACTGCTACATTCGATGTTTTTCATGTTTCTTTATTTGCTCTGCGGGGCTTCCATCCTACTCACCTTATGCTACTACGAACACACAAGATACATACTCTCTGTTTCTTTCAAGTGCATAACTCTCTTTGTCAAAAAGACATAAATGATTCTGAGTTCTGTACGAAAGGGCAGCATAGATTTGGGAAAAAAGTAGAAAATCAAAAACAATTAAAACCCGAATTGAAAAGATGTCTAGTTTTATTAAGATGTGTATTTCATTTTTTTTAGAAAGAAAATATAACTAATAAATTAGAAGTACATTTTTCTCTAGGGAAGCAGTTGAAAATTCTAAAAATTTATTTCTGCAGTTAATTCCCTATCCCAAATTATTGTTACACACTTGGCTATGGAGGCTTTTCATTTCGATCAACGAGGATTTACTTTTCTTTAGAGAATAGCTAACACACTTCACTGCCCCAGTAACCTTCCCATGACATTCTCCCACACAAAATATTGTAGATTTTAAAAAAGCTTCAACTGATTGAAGCCTATCTGTAGCTCATTCAGAATTGAAAATGGAAAGATTAATGTGTTCCTTATTCATGAAACAGGGGAAAAGGCAAAACCAGAAATTTGTGTGACTACCGAAGGTCCCTTTTCTTATCAGCAATTCCATTTCTATATATAGAACAGGAATAATTTCCTCATATATGGTTTTTAAAACAATCCACTATAAACATAAGTATCATATTTTTCTCCATTGGTACTGCTAAGCCTGGATAAAGATGGTGAGGATGACTTCTAGTTTGCCTATGAACAGAATACGCAAGCTAGTATAGGGAATGTACCTGAAGGGCACCCAGAAATGTGTTAGGCTGACTTGCTTACCCAGGTGGGAGTGCCTACAGCTGGGGCAGAGCCTGGCTCACTGCTTACCAAACTCATTTCTTCTTCTGTTGAAAATAAGAACCAGGCTATTTAAATTTAAGTTACTTGCAACTAAATAAAATTTACAAATCCATTCCTTAGTTGTCTTAGCCAGATTTCAAGTGCTCCATAGCTATAGGAGACAGATGTCTACCATCCTGCATAGTGCAGAAACAGAATATTTGTATCATTACTGGGCAATCCTGAGCTAGATTCCATTTCTGTCTCCTTTCATGTTCTTGAGTTCTAGTCTAAGAAATGTGAGAAGTGACGTGTACCTGGCCTTCAAAACTCCTAATCAATTACTCTCTTTCCCCCTAATGGCAAATTTGGAGTCATGTGTTGCAAACAGAAGAATCACAATTAGTAAAAGACTTAGTGAGTGACAGAGGCCAGTAAGACATCACAGGTGAACTTGACTCAGCATTCCACAAACATCGGATGTCTTTCCACCCATTATTTCAGATGACTCGTAAGCAGGTGTCATCAAGTTGCCAGAATCATGGGGTCAGAGGCACAGTGGAAAAAAAAAAAAATCAGGAATATTACCTTTAGGAAGAAATTCAGGAATGCTTCTACTCAAAAAGAGGTGAAAAAATCTAGTAAATTTTTAGAAAGATGTATTGAAAAGGAATGAGAAGTCTGGGCTAGAAGTTGAGTTTGAAACACCCCTGACATCTCTAACTTGCACCAACTCTGTTGGGGTCTGCTCCCAAATCCCAATTTCAGCTATGGCACAGGTGGATAAAGGACCAGGGAGATCCTCCCAGAGGGCAGGCCAGAGCCACAGAAAGCATTGGATGAATGAGTTCCTTTCAGAAAATAGGGGTGGGAGTCAAGTCAAGAAACTTCTACTGCTACCACAGGGCCAGCTCACACTGGCTGGCTGGCAGGATTCCCTCTTCGCTCTATGCCAGAGACTGCTCCCAGTTTTGCCCTTTACAAATGAGAGTGTTTTGTCACTGCCCTCCTGGCCTAAAGGCACTACTTTGGTACTGCGTGTTGACTTGTGCTGGGGAGCAGGGGGAAGTAGAGGCAGATAGCTTGCCATTTTGGACATAGGTCACCAGATGACAGATAGTCACTTCCAGACCTGATTCAAAGAACTGCGCGTTACCCCAAATCCTGGACTTGAAGCTGGACTGACTAATTGGATAGGATTTGAATAGTCTCCCTTCAAAATTCTGGCTCCATGTAGTCCAGTGTCCTCATTTTTATCAATGGGGAGAACAGGGTGCTTAGAGGATGGTTTTTAAGACCACACGCTGGACTCAAAAATAGAGCCCAGGTTCTTGGACATAGAGTCCACTTCTGTGTGTTGACTTGTTCTAAACTTACCACCAAGAAAGTCCATTATATATGTATGGTATTGGCACTAAAGAAAGTAACTTACAAAATAATGTAATATTTTCTAAAGGCAATTATTTAAAATAATAAAATATTTCTGGACATCTAGGTAGCTCAGTGGGTTAATCATCTGACTCTGGATTTCAGCTCAGGTCATAATCTCAGTGTTCTGAGATTGAGCCCTGCACTGGGCTCTACGCTGGTCATGGAACCTGCTTAACATTCTCTCTCTCCCTCTCTCACTGTCCCTCCCCACCAAATAAAATAAATATAAAATAAAATAAAATAATAAAATATCTCCCCATTAAGATAAATTAATTTCAAGTTGATATTTTAAGCATATGTAGAATATTTCGTATCACTACAAATTATAATCACTGACCATTTTAAAACCACGTAGATGTGATTTAAGGAATTTTTAATATCTGCATTCTATACTCTCATGATAAATTCTTCAGATGGTCCTCTTCCAAGAGATATCTCCTATCATGTAACCAAATCATCTTAATAGTTGTGTTCTATGTTTATTTCTCTTCGACAACTTTCTTCGTATACAGTTAGGATCTACAGTTGGAGATCCTGTAGGTAAATTCATCAGACTCTACTGCTATTCTGTTCTTAGATATAGAAGATAAGAAATTACTGTATCAACTGACATTTGAGACAAAGATTCTTAGAGTTGGAAGTCAGTTAGGAGTCATGTAGTCCATCATCCCACTACTTTACCAATAAAGAAGTTGGACAGGCTCCAATACTGCCCACTACATACATAAGCAGGGATCAATAAATGTTTGCTGAAAAGTATGACTAAAGCTGCTTTTCACGCTACATCATCTACCCCGTTAATGAAAATGTGCCAAGAATCTGACTCCTAGACTGACACTCTTTTCCCTATATTATGACTATCCCTTTTATGTATTCGGTCCATTAACCATAACAATTATATTGAACAAATTTTTACTTGGAAAACTCAGTCCGTTACTGCTGCTGGCCATATCTCACTTTCGATAATCCCTCTCACAGATTGTTCTAGCCCCTAGAATGTATAATTGCCATTTTGAACATTCTCTTCTTTTACTGGAGTCTCCTCTATTTTGTTGTGTTTAGGAACAAATATTAGTACTGCTTCATAGTGTAGAAAATCAGGATTGGATTTGTTACCCTCTTAACCAAGTTTTGTATATTTTACCCCATTCTTTCATCCTTGTCAGTGTTTTCATCTCTACCCTATCCACCATGGATGATCTGAATCCAGGACAGAAAAGTCAAGATCCATGAACCCTGAGAACCTGCCCTGAGAAATCGGTTCTTGTTTGTTTTTCTAGTGGATGGATTCTTCTTGGTATATAGCTCCCAGTTTATATTAGTAGTTTTTGTCATGATAATACCTTATGATAATTTTTATGTGTTATCCTTTGAAAGGCAATGTCCTAATTTATTATTATGACATCTTAAGTTTCTCCCTCTGGAAGAAAATGAATCTTCTTTATGTTTTATAATTTTGTGTGTGTTTCTCACTAGCCCTTACTTCATATTGTCTTTCTTTATTAGAGTATGTATTGTTCTTTCATCCAAACTCAATTCATTTTGTTTTATTCTCTGCATTCTAGATTGTTAGTTATATAATCATGGAATTCTGAAGCAAAGAGGGACCTTACAGAGTTTTCAGAATATTAACCTCTCTACCAGCAAAGATTCTTTTTATTATTTTCCTTTCTCCTTTTGGTTCCATATTTTGAAAGATTTTTGTCTAAAAACAACCCATTTGTTTTTAGTAATCTTTAAATTGTTTTTCCATCTTTTGCTACCAATGACATTTATATTGCTACTCAGAACTTCTCATCAGCACAAGACAAGCAGTGTCACTGCATCAAAGTGATAAAATTCTTGCCAATAGGGCAAAAAAGAGGAAACCAACCAAACAATAAAACTTAATGTTTCCATAAGCCCCCACAGCGTTATCTTAAGTGAGTACAGGATTTCCACCAGGCTATTTGAAATCTTGAAAATAGCTCACAGAATACTTCTTTAGATAACCCTTCAAAATCAGGAAATTTTAGGCTGTGATTTACAGGTTTAATCCAATCCCTTTGTTTCACAAGTACGCAAACCGAGACAAAAATCACACTTCTAGTAGGGGATGGGCCATATCCCAGTTCTATTTTGATTCTAAATTCATATTTCTTTTCATTATTACACACTCACTGTCTTCAAGGAGGTTTTGAGTAAGGTGTCACCGTATTCATACCATTGCAGTTAAGTCCCTGAAATTCAATGTTATGTATGGAAATTCTGCAAACCCTAGGACAGCAGATGTCAGAGTATCGATGTGTCAAGAGAGGACCAACTCAGAACCCAGAATTCTTGGTTAGGGAATCTCAAAGCACTAGATGACTTTTAGACTCTCTAGAAATATCTTTAAAAAGTGTGACTAAGTCTAGGTCTGTAACTTAGACTGATTTCAACACTCTCTGAATCAGCCCACTTCCGTATAATATACTGTAATACAATACAATACAATACAATACAATACAATACAATATCCTGAAGTCTGATATTGTAGGCCCCAGGGTCTTTACATTGGGCTTTTATCCATTTGTTTTAATAAATTCTTATAAAGATATCTGTTACCATCCTGACATACTCATTCATTTAATCCTCTCAACAACCTCATGAGGCAAGAATGATTATTATTTCTACTGTCAGATGGGGAAACTGAGTCCAAGAGTAGTTAAGAGCCTTGTTGGAATTCACACAGCTACCTAGTAGCAGAGTTAGTAACGAACCCAGGCAGTCTGGCCAGAGTTCATACTCTTTACCAGCATACCACAGTGCCTCACTTCTGGCAGACTAACTACTCTGTGGTTGAGAGAGCGAGGACAAAAGGGAGACAGACCCGAGACCTGGCTTCATCTTTGAGTTCAGGCCTTGGGGATGACAGGTGACAGTCTGGGCAATTTCACTTGTGCTTCCTGCTACTTGTTGCTTGAGGCCAATACAATGAAAATGTTACACAAAGGGCGATTCTAGGAATTCACCAAAGATCTGACACCATTGGATCACATGGGCACATCAGCACAGTACATATCTGATGATTACTGTGTTATTCCACTGTGATGGGTTGAGGGAGTTGTACATACATTAATCATGGACAAGAAGCGCCACTGCCCCTCCCTTCTCCATCACCTTCCCCAGCAAGGTGTAATTATGGTTCACTCATTTAATTCTTGCTTGTCAATCACTATTCATGGGAACCCCTTTTAAAGTGTTGCCTCATCACTTTTCCTCTTCAAACTTAAAATTATTGTCATATTTTAATATGACAATAGTTTTCCTCTAACAACAAGTAATAACAGAGAAGTGACATTAGCATCCAAATCACTCCAGCACCAGAGTATGCCATCACTAAATGACGAAACACAGAATTCATCTTCCATGAACTAGCAGGACTGCTATGCTTTTGGTAAAATTATCCATGATTAAAACGAGGAGAGTCCAAACTGGAATAACCTGCTAAGGATGGAAGTGTTGACCTCACTTTGGATTTTATTATTTGCAGAGAATTTTTATTTGCTTCTGCTTTCCCCAGGCGCCTGTACGTTATAGGAAAGCAAAATATATTATTGATGCTTTGGTCAAGAAAGAAATGTATCCCTCTAAGAGTGTTCCTTTAAGTTAGAGTTTGTAACTTCTCCCTTCAGCAGTTCCCAGGGGCTGTAGATACATTTGCTCGAGATTCTTCCAGCTGCCCAATTTTTAATAAAACAACTGGTGGACAATTATTTCATTTACCCCCCACTGCTCTATGACATCGATTCCTGTGGCTTCCAGGCTCAAGTGCACCAAATCGGTGGAGATTATGGCAGTGCATAATGTGGTCACCAGGAAGTACATTGTTCGTTCTGTAAAGCGTATTGGGGATGACAGCTTCTTTTTGTGAGGATGTCTGTTTAGCCACAGAACTAGTCAGGATAAAGGAGAGGCTAGTTCCCTTGGGCCCGTGTTTCAAGGAAGAAGATAAAGAAATAATTGGAAAAGAGGATGTGGAAATGTTCTGTTCTTCCTCTGCTGTATGTCCTTTAGGATCTGCTTGTTTGTAAATATCAATTACCTTCTAAAATATTACATAAGCGATTTCATACAGCTGTCAGTTAATCTATTTAAATACCCAATACAATTCACCTTAAATTGAATAACAGTTGAGGGACCTATAAGCAAAATACTCTCCATTTTTTCCTGTTTGAGATCATCATAATTCCATCCCATGTTCAGCCAATTCATAGGTTAAATTATATCCCTGTAAATTCCAAAAGGGCCCAGATGAACCCATTTGGTCATTATCATCCTGCACTATCTACCAAGAAGCTCATATACGTCTCAAGTGGGAAACATGCACCAACAATATGAAATGAGCGACTATTAACTACCTGAATAAGGTTCTTCACTTAGGCAATTTGAAGATTTTTGCATAATAAATGAATAATAATTATTATAATCAGGTTTTGTTTCTTTGAATAATAGCTTACCAGATTAATTAGTAAAAATTTACTCCAGCCTGCAAACTGTAGAAAATTGTGCACAAATTATGCAAGTCTCTGAACATTTTCATCCATTTTATCATATACACAATTACTTAAAATTGCCTTAATCTTTGTTCTTTATTATATTGGGAGATATTTAACTCCTGAAGCTATTTCCCTGGTTATAAAATCCAAGTCCTTCTAATTAAAAGGCAAAATAATTGTATTTTTCTTTGATAGTATAATTTTGTTTTGATGAATGAACACTTCAGTCATTATCTGGGCCAAGGTTAGTGTAAGAAAAAATACCACAGGAAATTATTCTTTCTGGAACTCTGCTCACCAAGGCTCATTGGCAGCTTCCTCTGCTCTTTCTGATATGTCACTTTGGGTCTAAATGGAAAATAGGAAATCAAGAGAAGAGAGGAAAGTTGCCAGATTCCGTAATGATGATGATGACAACAGTAGGGCCTCGTTCTTATGGTTTAACTAGGGGAATGAATTTATAATCCACATTGCCCCATTATGGGCTAGAAACACATTTAGGTGGCTGTGGATATTGCTACAGGGTCAAGAAATAATGAGGAGAATAGTTTCAAATTCTGCATGTATCAAAATCATTAGGGGAACAGTTTGAGTTGGGAGAGTTTTGGTTCATTTTAAGAGGCCTATCCCATAGTCACTTGAGCAATAAGGAGTACTGTGGTGTCTAATGGTCTCCAAGGCACAGTGGGCCTCTAGCATCTGGAATGGAAAGATCTCTGTGCATTTCTCTGCTCCTCTGCAAGCTCTTTCCTCTTTTTTCATGTGGCACTCTCTACTTCTTAGATCACACGACATCCCTTACCCCCATTCTGCAGACTTTCCTACATCTCTTCCAATCTTTCCTGTGAACACCTGGTGAGGTTCATGGAGGAAAAAGCTTTCAGGAGAATGTGGACTTCTCTCTATTTGTGGCCTCCTGCCCTGGGGGACTCCCCCTTGGTCAATGTGCACAGCCAGCTTCTGCTCACTTGTCCATCACCCCACCTGAACTCTACTCCCTGTTTCTTGTCCGTTACATCTAATGTACATTGGAAATAAAGCTATGTTGATCTGGAAGGAGAACCATTCTTAAGGATCCTGGGTCAGGGTCACCCAGAAAATTTGCTTTGTGAATAAGCAATGGAAATATATCATCTGATCAGATGAGGGCTATTTTACTCTTTCAGAGCTCTCTGGTACGAAATGTTGTGATGTAGGTAGAAGAATGCAATGTTTGCTTTTTGTGTTAGGCTACGAATCACAGTCTTCTGATGGGAGATGAGTTCACAGAAGTAATAATTCACAAACCTTGGCAGTGCAATTACCATCTTTCTTTTTTTAACACTACTTCCTTGAGCATAAAGAAAAATTTAAGAGAAGTGTTCTGGTCAATGACCATTTTCTCTGGTAGTAGATGTAAGGATAAATTTATCCTTGGCCATCGTTATTGTTCCTGATTTTACAGCAACAGATTTTCAAAATAAGTATGCAAGGTGTGTATAAATCATGAAGCAGAGAAGTTCATTTTGTTAGTGTAATTTAAAGAGGTCCTATCATCATTTTTATTGTGTGTAAAATTCTGTTATTGGTTGGGTGACCGTACCTCTAAGCTTCTCTGGGACAGTTCCAGTTTACGCCTATTGTCTTACGACAATAAAGAATAGCTCCTCAACCATTCACTCTCAAAAGTGTTCCAGTTTGAATGATGAATTATGTGATTGTTGGAGCTACAGACGAAGCTCCAGCTGTAACTGTAACTCACCAGTGGACTCGTCCTAATTTTTAATTACAGCCCATTCATCTCTCCTGGCCTATGCCTCTCATACTTGAGAATCTGTATAACCTTTAATTAGACAAGTCTTTTTCCAATAAAAGAATTAGAAGTGACTCTAATTAACTGAAGGAAGGGATTTATTTTTCTGGCATAAATGATCTTTACCACTGGTATGCTGGGAATGGGAAATCACTCAGCTCAACCAGACTTGAAAAGGGGATCTCCAATTTGGTTATTAGCACGTTGGGTATTCCCTAATAGGTGAGAACCCAGAACTGTTTAGGTCCATTGTATCCTTCCGGCTAGTAATTTAGGGTATACATCAAGGAGCACTCAAAGAAAGACAGACAGTATGATGTATTATCAGTGGGCCGGGAGTAAACGATCTCTCTGAAGATTTCAAAGTAATGGGTGAAGAGCTATTTTCAGCAATCTTTTGAACCATTTGTCTGGGAGGGACAATATAAGAAGACTCTTTGAAGCTCTCTTTCAGTCTTATAATTATATGTCACGTACTTTCAATGTGGATCAATGTTGAAAAAGTCTCTCTGACAGTGATTGATGGTTTTCTCCTCAGAGACCTCCCGGACAGAAAAATATGGAACTTTCCTCAGAACTTCTTGTGCTTTAGCACCTCGCCAAAAGATCTTCCTTTGTGTCAACCAGAATCTCTCTGTCTTTAGGTCAGTTTTATGATTTACATCTGACAGTAGTAATCAAAAATCTTTCATTGCCTTCCTAATTGAGATCTTTTATATTTGAAGTCAATTACTGTTTATGCTGTAGCCTTCTCTTTTCAAGACTAAACTATAAAATCCCTTTATTTTCTTCTATCATTTTTCCTGGTAAGACCAGATGTCCCTGGGACTCTCTTTTCTCTTGAGGAGTCACTGCTTATGCTGGACACAATATTAGAATTACTAATTAAAGATGTTTCCCAAGTGTTTTAGTTCATTGAAGGTGCTCAATGCCTACAATTCATTTTCGAATGAATGGATGCTAAGACTTCATAACTGTCTATCTTAAGGTAAAACACTATATGATTAGGTATTATAATTCACATCTTAGTAAAATCTTGACTTCCTCTTTCAGTGACTACAGTGTTGGCTCATAGTTAGCTCATGGTTAAATTCGGCCACATAAAACTTCTTCCATTTATTCTTCCTTCCTGAGTTTAAAGTTTGCCAATTTCAAGAAAAATATAAGCTTATTCTAACATCATCACTCTAATGAGTAAATTATATTTCAGTGCGCTAAATGTAATTAACCTGTGTGATAAGTTTAATAGCCTCAATTTATATCATTGCTCTCACGTATTCAGTCTACAAATGACTCAAAAGAGAAGCAAATATCTGTTGAGTGAATAAGTGGATGAAAGAAATATCTAATAATATTTGGAGTTGTTCCATGGAGAGAAATTATAAATGGGATATGGAGCCAATTAAAAATGGCTTTCTCCAGATTCCACATCAGTCTCGAAGAGCAGCCATACTCTGTAGACTTTTCAGAAAGGTAGAGAGGAGGGGTGGAGGAAGGAAAAAAGGGTGACAGCTACTATTTATTTCATGCCTGCTGTCTCTGTAAGCCTCCGAATTCTCACAATGCCTCCCTTAGGTAAGCATTACTGCTCTCATTTTACAGGTGAGCCAACAGAGGCTTCAGAAGTGAATTAGACCCCCAAGCAAGTAGGACTCTGTTTGAAGCTGAAGCTCTCTGGCTCTGCCTTGCCAAGAGAGCCCACCACAGTTGTTATAAAAGCAGATGCACTTGGCTTCATCATGACTTGGACAGTCTTGAACTATGGACAAAAGCCCCAGGGGCCAATAATGCACTGACATAACAAAGACTTGAAGGATTCTCTGGACTTAGTTAAGGAAGGAAGAGCAGGAATCAAGGTAGAAAGAGTTTTTTTGTCTTGACACGTAGACATTGCTCTAATTCCCACACAAATGGAAGCCAGCAATGGTACATGAAACCCAAATAATGCATCATCATGGTGCATGAATAATATGGGTTTCATTAGGCACTTTTTGATATAATAATTGAAGATAGATTTTTTTCCTAGTATAACAGGAAGTGTTAATACTCCAACTAAGATGGTAAAGGCAGCTTATAAACAAGTGACTCAGAAAAAGTTTCCCATACAGTTCCACCTGTCAGTTTTTTCTCTGGGTCCCATGTGTAGGGGGAAGAATTCATCAGTCTGACTTGATAGAGTAACCTTGAGTCTAAATTCATATATTTTCATCTCTATTTGTTAACTGTGTGTTCTGTGAATTGGGATAAAGATGGGAAAGTTTTAGCTGGTTTCCTGCTGAGCAGCAAAAAGTGTGGGGAAGTAAAAAAACATAACAGAAAAAGAATTTATCAGCTAAATAGATGATGATCATTATGTCAGTAGAACTTGGAAAAGCGGCTCACCAAATACAGCATGCCCTGAGTTGAGAAAAGCGATAGAAGGCAAAAATCCTTTTGGACAGATGATCATTGTCCTTCAAGAACTTAAATAAAAATAAGACAGCAGTTCAGATCAGCCCATAAATAAGTGCTAAAGAGAGGAAGAAGGTTGAAAATGCAAGAGGATGGATGCAGAAGTAGACTAGCTCACAGGGAGATGAAATCTCCCCAGGGAGATGAAATCCTCCCTCTCACCACAGGGAGGGACACTTGGGCTACACCTTACTTGTGTGCCAAGGACACAATCTAGCCTGTAAGCTTGTTTGCTTTGGCTCATCTAGCTTTGAAACATTTTTAATTTAGCTGTAAATATTGGAAGATTTTACAGCACATTTCCAGAGTTCTGGCTTCTCTTAAAAATTTGTAAGACCTGCACACTCTGGGTCTTCATTTTCTCATGAGCTGAAGCTGTGGCATTTGAGTTTGTCACCTTGGCATGGAAACAAGGGAGAAGTAGGCAGAATGATAGGCAGAAAGGCAATTAGCCAGGGGCCTTCAGACTAATCTAAGACAGAGGGTTTCCACGGAGAAAACTTTGAAAAGACAAGTTGGAACCAAACGGAGGGCATGTGGAAGGTCAGGATAAGCAATTTGGATTTTATCTGAGAGGATTTTATCTGAGAGGTTCTTCCAAAGAATATTTTTATTTTGTGAATTGTACTGAGATATTCTGAGATTACATCAATGTTAGACTTTCAAATTGTTAAAAATTGAATTAACAAGTAGAGATCACCCCCCCCCTCAGTTTTTTGTTTTTGTTTTTGTTTTGCAATTTTTCCATCCAAAATATTTCCTTTAAACATTTGGCACCCACTGCTACTGCTCGACTAGCAAAAGTTTGTCAATGTCAACATATGAAAAGATAGCAAAGGATTATTTACCCCAAATGCTGAATTAGCTCATTGGGTTTAGTTTAGTGGCTTTATATTTCTTGAGAACTTGTCCTCATAGTTTATATTTTGTGTTACATAGTCACACAGACTGCTACAGACATTTACGTAAGTTTGATGATTTCATGGTTTTTGGTAAAGAGTATGTTATTTCACTGGGGGAGAGGGAGGGACTTAAGATTTTGAGTCCATACCAGATGCCAAGTGCTGTGCTAAATACTTAACCCATAATATCATATTTTATGCTCTCAATAAATGCTCCAGATTAGGGGGCAGTGGCTCAGAGAGGACATATGTCCTGCCCAAAGGGACGTAGCTACTAAATGGAGTGGCAGAATTTAACCCCACATCCATGTGGGGCGTCCTTATTGTTTTCATTTATGACATTCCTGGAACAGTGTGATCCCAGATACTCTTCCAGTTTAATAAGTTTGAGCATCATGACTGCAGGCAATTGGGAGTCATTGACTATTCTGTTCTTTTTTTTTTTTTTTTTTTTAGATTTTTATTATTTATTTGACAGAGATCACAAGTAGGCAGAGAGGCAGGCAGAGAGAGAGGGGGAAGCAGGCTCCCCGCTGAGCAGGGAGCCCGATGCGGGTCTCGATCCCAGGACCCTGAGATCACAACCTGAGTTGAAGGCGAAGGCTTAACCCATTGAGCCACCCAGGCGCCCCTATTCTGTTCTTTTTTATTAGAGTTTTCAATAAGCCAGTGTCCTGTATTTTAAAAAGGTGGCTTTGGTATTGCAGTGGAGGATTTTAATATAGGAGAGCAGCTGAAGCAAGTGTACTGACACTGTGAGGCTAAATGGCGTCCACGGGCCATGTAATGCGCTTAAGACTTCTGTCACTATCTAGGGCTGATATTTGCTTAAGCATGAATAAACACATAAGGAAAACTGAGGAACACTTTGATATATTCCACGTACAACTAATCCAAAGTTAGTAACTCAGTATGAAATTGGAATAAAAACATTTTGTTGCATCTTTTAGCACCCCTCCCCATAAATTGATGCCTAGGGGTTCTGTCTATTTCCCGATACCTCTGAACAGACAGGCCAGTTAGGAGGTGATTATGATATATTACTACTATGGGATAATGATCTGGCCCAGGACCCTAGCAGTGATTTGAAAATATAAGTAAAAGGATGGGAGTGAGTTAAGCTGAAGAATGACCCCTCAAGTGTATCCAGATTCTAGTCTTTGGAACCCTGTGAATGTTACATTATATGACACAAGAGACTTTACAGATGTGATTAAGTTGAGGGTCTTGAGATGAATGGGAGCCTCCTGGATTGTAGGGAGGCCTGATGGAATCACAGTGGTCCTGATATGAGGGAGACAGGAAAGGTCAGAGGAGAAGGTAACACGACAATGGAAACAGAGATCGGAATATGGAGGAAAGGACTACAAACAAGAAATACAGATAGCCACAAGAAGCCAGAAAAAGACACGAAAATGGAGTCTCCCCACAGAGTCTCCAGGAAGAATCAGCTCTATTGACACCTTTGTGTTAGCCCAAGGGAAACCAATTTCAGATTTCTGAACTATCAGAATTGTCAGGGAATAAATTTGTGTTGCTTTAGGCCACTAAATCAATGGTAATCTGTTACAGCAGCAACAGGAAACTAATACAGGCAGTGAGATTTTTCAATGAAGAAAAGCGAAGAGGAAGAAAAAGCTTTGTGAATGATCGTCTGTGAGTGGTGAAGAGATGGTCAAGGATTATTTCAATTATTTCAACACATCAGCTCCAAGGAGCACATCCTACAACCCAGAAATCTTACTCCAGGGGTGCAGCCATGGAGGGATATGTGGGGGAAGGGAGCATTCAAAGTTCCTGGTCTTGTTCTTTGTCTTAAGCTGTGTGGCATGCACATGAATATTGGTTTTATTGTTATATATATAGACAGCTTTTAAAATCAAGTTTGGATGATGGAGAGAATGTTGTTACCAGTAAGAGAAACATGGAACTTTCTCTGGGGGAAATTGGGAGACATCTATCTAATAGCTAGAGACACATGTATTCACCAAATATGTAATACTTAGTAAACTCATTTATAGTGGAGACTAGATCAGCCATAAGAGTTTTGTGTAGATGACACTAAGAGATAGGGGTTTTATGTACTTACTATGTGCCACACACTGAGCTACATGCCTGACTGGCATTTTCTCATGACCTAGAAAAATATCTTGGCAGAGGACCCAAAAAAGCCACCACAAGCCAGGGCCCAGGAGGGGCCCACTTGGGTTCAAAGCTCTGCTCTTCCACATGCTAGGGCTGGGACCTCAGGCAGGTTACCTACGAATGTCTTTTGGTCTCTATTTCCTCATCTAAGAAATTGGAATGGTAACAAGAGTAGTTCTAATTATAGTAACTACTCTATGGAGTTATTACAGTGATTGAGTTAACTCACACAAAGTCCTTTTAATAGTGTTCAACACATTATAAAAATAAATAAATAATATTATTAACACTATATTTAACAGTTAGAAAACCTACGACTTAGACAATTGAATGGTCCAGTTGACTGAGAGTGCGTCTGAGTATGCACAGGCTCATGGGATGGGCAGAGAGGAGCAAAGGAAGAGGGGGAAAGAGAATCATAAGCAGGCTCCATGCCCAGCTTGAAATCAGACTCCAGCCTTGATCTCATGATCCTGGGATCATGACCAAAGCTGAAATCAAGAGTTGAATGCTTAACTGACTGAGCTACCCATGTGCCCCCTTCTAAGGGACAGGAAAGAAATATGAGTTTATGCTACTCTGGCTTCTCCTTTACCAACCAGTTATAATTTAAAATATTGGGACCCGTTGTTATTTTTATTAAGAATAATATCCATTCCTGGGTTTTGTCTACTTTTTCATACAGCCAAAGCCAGGATTAGCAGGTCATATAGTATGTGCAGAAAGATTTTTTCACTCTTCATAATTTTCTAATAATTAAGACTGACACTAAAGATTTAGTTAATTTGTGTAGTTTTAAAATTTCAAATTGCTATGGGAATTTTAATTGAACCATATATGTTTGAGTAAAACTAGCTTTTCTATTTGAAAAAAAAAAAAAGTGACTTGAGTTCCAACTCACAGAGCTTGATTATTAGGCACATCCCAGTTTGTAACAATTTTTACTTTTTGAAGAAGATACATATTGGAGGAATCCAGATACCATTTTAAACTCCCTTCAAATAATACAAATTAAATTAAGTTTTTCTTTAACAGATCAAAACGGCGTTTTGTATTTCTCATCCCATCATTCCTAGCACATACGCAAATATGCATATCAAACAAGGTGGTTAACTTGCTGTTGGCGCTTGTAGACTTGAGAAATAATATAAAGCCTATGAGTTGTGATGAAAAATCATAGCTCTAAAGGTACTTATACCCACTGTGTCTTCTATCTACTATAACTTAACCTTTTTCTTGTTATAGTAGTTTTCAAGGCAATATAGTATCTTTTTCTTTTCAAGCTCTCCAGGTGATTGGCCAAGTTTAGTTCATGATTGGCAGCTTTAAGAACACCCAAGGATTTACCACTCGAATGAGTCAAGCCCTCACCCTCTTGCCTCTAGTACCATAATGTGAAATTGATTTGGTAGCCTCGGCCAGTATCCTTGTACATCTAATTTCCACTGGGTCAGCTGCTATTACAACCTCGGTAGCCAGCAGCCCTGAAGAAGGAGAAAACCAAAATAATAGCTCTTGATTTGGAGTTTGGAGGATTTTTAGATTCCTTTATATGTGAGAAACATTTAGGGAAGTCTTGTAGTATTAGGAGAATCATCAGACATCATTGAGAGCTAAAACAGTTCAGCAGGAGGGTGGAGGGCAGAGGTAGGCCAAGTGTGTTTTTATTTGGGAGTTTCATTTTGCTGCCAGAGTGTGGAACTTACAGAGAATGCTGATTTGCTCCTGCCCAGACCATTGTCTCTCACTGGGGAGGGTATCCTCCATACTCTTCATTGAAAGAAGCTGCCGCCAAGAGATTTTCATTGCTAAGGGAATGCTTCTTAAATGATAAGCACTGAGTTTTCAGCTGCTGATTACTGAAGCCGATGATAAGTTGAAGACTTTAATGTTTTTATTCAGTACCACAGTAATGGAACCAGCACTGTGGAAAATATCGCCAATAGCCTCCCCCTTTTCCTGGAGCCCTCCCCCTCCAAAGGAGAGTCCCAAAGAACTTTGCAAACAAGTATAAAACCCACTGATAATTCAGAGGAAGGGAGACACATTACTAATATGGCTAATAAAGTCAGTAACATGACAATCTAAGGAGATGTCCTATATGAATCTTATCTCCATTTCTTTGCCATAATCCATCTGTCTCTCCCTTCCACCTTTTTCTGTCTGCCTGTGTTGGGAGTGGTGGCAGTTCTCCATGGCATTTGCTCCGGGTTATCTTTTGAAGGCTGTTGTGTAACAAGCAGCCTGAGAAGCTAGAGATAATGTCTCCCTCTGGGTTGGAGGGCAGATTTGTTTCACGACTGGTATAATTAAGTCATGTCTCCCTCTGGAACAAAGGCTGAGCAGGTTTGCTTATATGCCCTATTTATAAGTTTGGGGGTTTCCTAATCTTAGGGCCCCTCAGATGTACTGTAGGCACAGCGTACCCCTGAGGCTGTCTCATTACTTCCACAAAACTTGGGGGACAAAGGGAACCAGTGTGAACATGAAGCCCACACTGCCTATGATGCTGGGAATGAAAATGACCTTCATCTCTGACCCAGGAGTCCCACGGCTCCTGCTGGCATCTGTGAAACTATGGAAGCCCAACTTGTTCGCCTGAAAACAGGGTAAAATTTCACACCATTTTCTAGTTTATTCTCTTTGTTCTCATTATACGTTATTTCTCCTCCCTGATTTTTTAGAATGGAGGTCTCGAAAGGTTTTCCCAAAAACCCTCTGACCCAAGGTATGTGGGCAACCTCTTGCTTGTGTCAATTAACTCAGTGGGATGAATCCTTTTCACAAAATATACATATATCAAATCATCACCACATTTTTAATTTTAATATCTTATAGTTTTTTAATATCTTAAAGTTTTAATATCTTATAGTTTTTAATATCTTTTACATTTTTAATATCTTACAGTTTTATTTGTCATATCTCAATAAAGCTAGGAAAACAAAAAAAGGACTAGGAGAGACTCCTGGGTGGCTTGGCATAAAGGGCGACACCTAGAGGAGAGTGGTGGCATAAAAGGAAAGCTAGGCACCTAACTGTTAGGACCAGATGAAAGGCTGGAAATCTCTCAACAAGCAAGGGCAGAGGGCATCGTCTCTGTAACAGAGTATATGGTGATTATCTCTTATACACAGACTGTTGAAATGCTATAACACACTAATGAGAATTTAGCTTAAATAAAATAATTTCTTGGTCATAGGAGCAAAAACACTGTTTGTTACTGACTTTGCTGGGATGGGGAAAGGGAAGGAGCTATCATGCTCGAACCATGCGATGCATGTTATCCCTTTGCCATTGGCATCACCTAGTAGCTTGTTAGAAATGCAGAATCCCTAATCCTATAGTTACTGACCCAATCTGTGTTTGCTTTTTTTGGTTGTTTTTTTTTTTTTTTTTTTAGAGATTTTATGTATTTGAGAGAGAGAGAGCACAAATTGGGTGAGAGGCAGAATGAGAAGCAGACTCCCCACTGAGCAGGATACAGGAACTGCAGATCCATCCCAGGACCCCAAGATCATGACTGAGCCAAAAGCAAATGCTTAACCAACTGAGACACCTAGGGGTTCCTCCCCGATCTGGGTTTTAAACATGTGCCTTCCCAGATGATTCCCATGAAAATCAAAGTTTGAGGGCCTGGTTCTGAAGGAGTTGATCTGGCTGTAGTTTGGCTAATCCATTGTCTGTTTCCAGTCCTCTTTTGCCTTGTTCCCAGTGAACCCTAGGTTTAGCAAATGAGGATTTACTGAACGCTGAACTGGAGGATATAGAAAATTATATGATGACAAGCAGTCAGTGCCCCTAGACCAAAGGAAAGAAACACACCCTTCCCAGAGAACAGACCAGAAACACAGAAACTGCCTGATGTTAAACTTTTGACCGCACATGGTCTGTGACTCTGTTGTACCTTTAAGACTCAACTAATTCAGAAGCCCAACTAAAAGTTCAAGCCCCATTTGGACTCTGAGGCAATTTTTGGTTTTGGTTTTTAAAACCCCAAACAAGCTCCTTTCTCCACAACCCTATTCCATGGGGCTTAACGCCTCTCTGTTAGATCATGTCTTGTAGGAAACTCTACTTAACCTTAGCTAGATCTCAAAGTCTTCATTGTTCCTCCATTACCTGCTTATTCTCTAAAGATGGAAATTGGACAAACACCTGCTTTCCCAGCCTCTTTTGAATCTTTGGATGGCCCCATTACACAGTTCTCATCATAAGATACAAGTACAGTCTGCTGCCTTTTCACTTGCATGTTTCTTCTGGACTAGGATGCAGGCTCCCTGGCTAGAGCATAAGCAGCCATCTTGTGACCATGAGGTAACTGACACTCATGAAATAAATGTGCAGAGATCTGAAGAAGCATTTAAAAAAATAACCTACCTAGCCTTTTTGTTAGGAGGAAAAGAAAATCCTATCTGTTTCACCAAGTCAGCTAGAAAATCTATTCCTTGGGGGTAAACACAATTCTGACTGATAGAGCCAGTATAACAAGTGGTTAGGAGCACAGGTCCTAGAGTAAGAAAAGAATGAAACTCCTGGTTGCAGCACTTACCAGCTATATTAGTCAGTCCTCAAATTTCTCACCTATAAAATTTTTTAGATTCCAATATGAAAGTAATCATAAGGTATTTGTTTAGCTCAGTCTAACTTACCTCAAAGTCCATTATGTTATCACAAATGGCATGATCTCATCCTTTAATATGGCTTCACAATATTCCATATGTGTTTATTAAATCTTCCCTAGACATCTGTCCATTGATGGACACTTGAGTTGTTTCTATATCTTGGCTATTATAAATAATGTTGCAATAAACATATGGGCATATATATCTTTTCAATTTAATTTTTTCTTTGGGTAATACCTGGGGATGTGATTACTAGATGATGTGGCATTTCTGTTTTTGAGCTCCACAGTAGTTGAACCAATTTACATTCCCACCAGGAGGGCACAGTTATTCCTTTTTCTTTCCATCCTTGCCAACACTTATTATTTTCTGTCTTTTTGACACTAGCCATTCTGACCAGTATGAGGTGATATCTCATTGTAGTTTTGATTTGTATTTTCCTGGTTTATGAATGAGTATATTTTCATGTGTCTGTTGGCCATCTCTATGTCTTTGTGTTTATCAAGTTTAAATGCGTGAAATAGGACAGATCCATTTTGGGTATGCTAGCTCAGGCACGGGCCCATTCTCCACCCCAGAACTTCGCTTATTTGGGGCCTGAAATGGTGTCGCTTGCCTGAGTCTTCAGATATTGCTAATGTGATCTGCACTTTCAGAAGGTCGATCTACAAGGGCTCCCGTTTAGTGAACTGGAAGCTTTTCAGAAATCTAGACCTGCTGTGTGTGATCAGCCTGGGCCCAGGATCAGGTTGGTTGGACAGAGGGCACCCTTGGATGATGGTCGGCAGAGAGAAAAAGAAAGTCCTAAAGTGCTTCTGAAATTTCACTGGAACAGAGAAGTTATGCCAGATGAAATCCTTTATTTTTCTCATTTCCTCCTTCTCTGTGAGGCAGATGAAGGCTGGCTGGTCACTCTCCTTTGTCTATGACTCATATTTATGGGTCTGTAATCATCACTGTGGTTTTCCCAGGGGTGATTTCAAGGTCTCCTCTTTTTTCTCTAGCTGAGAGCTTATCCTTGAACATTTGCTCTTTCGGAAGCCTGGGATTCTCTTCTGCGGGCTCTTCCCAGGGTTTCCTCATTCTCATCTTTCAGGGCTTAGCTTAAGGTTTAAACCACATTCCCTAGAGAGGCCATCTTGCCTCTTTTCTGACAGACCCTCTAGTCACTGAGGACCCTATGGACTTCACCACCGCAGCATCAGAGAGAGGGTGCCAAGCTCACCTAATTGTTCATGCTGTATCCATCGCCATCAAAGTTGGGTGGCAGAATGTAGGTCCCACCACAGAAAAGATCTGTGAGATCTTTTCCTGTCAGGAGAGAATCTTAGAGATTCCAGTAGTTTCTGTTTCAGGGAGCAGAATTCGTAATGTGTGCCTGTCTCAATCAGAGAATGGGTTCCAAAAATGTTAAGGAAATAGCACACATGATAATGTCCTCTCTAGATGGGTACAAATTCTATTTAAAAAAAGGCGGGTGGAAGTTTCAAACAGAGCAAGTAGCATGAGTAAAGTTTCCAGTGATATACTGCTCAAGGGATCATGTAGAGAACTCACTGAGTCCATGTTGATGAAGAGAAAGTCATAAAGATAACTTTAAGCAGATGATAGAAAGTCTAGAATGATAGTATTAATTAGAATGCATGATCTCAAACTGTATTTTTATTGGAGCCATTGCTAAAAGAAGTTGGAAAAAAAATAGTCATGAGGAAATTCTAAGGTGCTTTCTCCATGCATGAGTATTGACTTCATTTTATGTGTGGGTCAGGCAGACTTCCTTTAGTCTGGAGAGACACATCAGCTATGCTAGGACAGTGAGTTTGAGTTCAGTCTGGTGGGTTAGAATGAATATTTGAAAGGATTTGAACAGAAAAATGGCATCATTCACAATGTGCTCACTAAGATGAAACCATGGAGATGAAGGATAAATAAAAGGGTGACTTTCACTCAAGTTTTATGATTTCCTCTGAAATATCCATATTTATGAAGAAAAAAAAACACAACAAAATACAAGTTCAGGCAATCCTGTCCTGGTTATTCCATCAGTTGACAACATTAACGATAACATGAAAGTCTCATGATTAAATGAGTGTAAGGAAACCTCATCTTGGAAGGATTGAGTCTGACCTAAGTGCTAGGTTTCCTATTTTAGGAAATGCAGCTGAAAAGGACAAACAGTGACAGTTAGACGTTAGTTTTTCCCTTTGGTGTAAACTTTCCCTGTTTAGTGTTTCAGGTCATGTTCTTTGAGGATTGATGGTGTTTTCTCCAAACTGTGTCACCATCTCAGAGTTGCCATCCTGTTTGTTTGTTTCTGCCCTCACCATGGGGGAATGAGAAACAGCAGGGAAGGGAGCAACAGAACTGAGTGATTAGAGGCCGGGTCTGATCCCCCATTCTGGTTCCATCTTTGGTAATTTATTTTGTCCCTGTCAGTCTCGGTTTCCTCAGTATAATCATAAATAAAATAACAGCAGAAGCATCCCCATGAATTTGTGTCTCTGTTTGGCCCTGTCTACACACACAGGTAAGGCACCAGGTTCAGGGCCAAACACACAGAGGCACTCAGTACTATTACCATTATTTTGTTATGGGCCAAAGAGCAGAAGGAAAGATCCATCCTAATTCCACCTTTCTGTTTTTCCACCTCGACTCTTGTCCATGAAGATATTTATTTCATATAATGGCTTCAACTGCTGTATCACACCGCCATATCTTATCAACTGCCAGGAAAGACATGGATTTTATTAATGTCTATTATTTTTATATTTCCTCTTTGGAAACTGTTTTATAAACAACATACTCTACATCCCCCAAGGGAGGTGAGATCTAATAAGAAGGAGAGTACACCAGCTCTTAACCTTACTCTTGCTGGACTTGATCATAGCGTTCCTCTGAGCCCAGGAAGCAAGAGTTTCTGGATGGGAAAGGGAAGGAAACTGTATTTTTGCTTTCATTCTGTCTGAGATTTCTATAGGAAGAGCAAATGATCCCCGGTCACAACATAACTCCTATCTGTCTACCCCACTCTGTTGGGTTTCAAATGGCGCAACCATAAAATTCTAGGCTGTTGCCCATGGAGAAAATGTTAAAATACAAGAAGGATCTTCTCTATGTGGAATACTCTATGGTGAATTCCAAAAAATTCATAGATTTGTAGATTCAGAGACGGATAATTCATAGTTAGTGCAACAGGAAGTATATTCCCAAAGACGTATATATGACTGTAGCTCATAATTCATTAAATGCTATAAAGCATGTTGTGTGTCACTCACTGCCTTTGAAACAAAGCACCAAGAACAAAACCCTGCGGAAGGCAGCAGTTGCTGAACAGTTGGCTAAGTTCACTCACTAGCTAAGTGAGAGCTTTCTTTAAATTTATGCTTCAGAAATATTTCAATTTTATGTATTTGTTGACTTGTGAGATCGTATAGAAGTGGTCTATACAGCAGATGTCAAGGAGGTAATATAATAATGGACAAAAGAGTGAAATGTAGCAGAAGAAAAGGACAAATGAAAACAGGATATGAATGATAACTAACTTATTTCCTCAACTACTGGCTAAAATTTCCCCCCAATCAAGTAGTGAAAACGAATTGAACATGATTGACAAAGTATCTCTCTCTCTCTCTCTGTAAATACACTTGCTCACACCTAAGCTATATATATAGTTTGTATGTGTTTATATGTGTGTGTATATATGAATATATGTGAATATATTTACATATCCATGCTTAAATTGGCTGCTAGTTAAAAGATATGCTGTTCTTCACAGAATATATTCAAGCAATCTCAGTTTATTGTCTCTATAAAGGCAGAAATAAAAGAAATCTTTAGATATCATTAGTATTATTCAAGTCTAGTCCCCAGTTAATAATCAGATTATTATATTATATTATGTATATATTATATTATATTCTGGTTATTAGATGTTCTTAGTATGTAAGCAATACCTCTTCATGGATCTATTCTTGTTTGAAACTCTTGAAGTCTGCTTGCCTCTCCATATTGGAGAGGAACAATGGGCTTATGAGGTAGGTAATATCCAATTTAGGTTTGCCTATTCACCACACCTTTCATGGGAATATATCAGGTATAATTCATGAATTGAGCAATGATCACTGATGTTTAACCAAGAACTCTTCCAATTTGAAATAAAAGGGAGGAGTTTTTTTTTTTTTTAAGATTTTATTTATTTATTTGAGAGAGAGAGCATGAGAGGAGAGAGGTCAGAGGGAGAAGCAGACTCTCTGCTGAGCAGGGAGCCCAATGTGGGACTCAATGTGGGACTCGATGTTGGGACTCTAGGATCATGACCTGAGCTGAAGGCAGTTGCTTAACCAACTGAGCCACTTAGGCACCCTGGGAGGAGTTCTTTAACATCAGATATATACAAGACACAGCAAGTTTTGACAAGTCACAATTTTCAGTCATTGCCGACATTATCACATTGACAATAGTAGCCAGAACATAATTGCTTCTAGTCTCAACAATGAATGATTATTCAGAGAATAGCTTTCCTAGAGAAAAGACTGTTAAGGTTCAGAATTTTGGTCCGGGAGAGCTAAGAGAGAAAAGTACACCTATTCATGGAAAACCATGAGTGAGGAGAATGGAGAAAATAATTTCACAAAGATCGCAAAAATAGGATTTCTGCAGGAGGTTTTGAGTGGTGATGATCGTGAAGTGTTTGGCCTCAAAGTGGTTGAGTGAGGCTCCTGGGTTTTCCTACCCCTCCATTTTCATACAGATTCAACGAGAGTTTCAATTTTCTGCCCCAGTAGTCTGATTGTAAAGGATGTGGTAGAATCATCCTATATCAGGGGAGAAGGGAACTAGACTTTTAAAAAATTGTTCATTTAGGATGATAATTTGTGCCTAACTGGAACTGGGAAAAGACAACCAATCCTGGTAAACATAGATGACCACATGCAAGGAAACAGGTTTTAGTCATTGTCAGACCAGAGTAAGACTGTTGGCTACATCAATGACTTTTCATTCTCCAGGCCAGTGTGGTCCAAAATGTGTTTTGTGCAATACTGCTCCAATAAAATAGTCTAGGAAAGCAAATGTCGGAATCCTACACAATAACCAACATTTTCCCCAGTCTCACCCTTAAAGATTTAAAACCTACGGAGCATGTTAAGAATCTGAAATATCTGGGGCGCCTGGGTGGCTCAGTGGGTTAAAGCCTCTGCCTTCAGCTCAGGTCATGATCCCAGGGTCCTGGGATCGAGCCCTGCATGGGGCTCTCTGCTCAGCGGGGACCCTGCTTCCTCCTCTCTCTCTGCCTGCCTCTCTGCCTACTTGTGATCTCTGTCTGTCAAATAAATAAATAAAATCTTTAAAAAAAAAAGTTATATTTACTCAACTCTTGAGTGTATTGTTGAACAAGGTGACCATGTACACTCCCATGATTAAGAAAGAAACACATATGGGACCTGCAGGTGGCTCAGTCAGTGAAACATCTGCCTTTGGCTCAGGTCATGATCCTAGGGTCCTGGTATTGAGCCCCACACTGGGCTCCTTGCTCAGTGGGGAACTTGCTTCTCCCTCTGCCTCTTCCTCTGCTCTTGCTCCTGCTCTTTTGCATGTGTGCTCTCTCTCTCTCTCTTAAATAAATAAACAAAATCTTAAAAAAAAGAGAGAATGAAATATATATCTCTTTTATTTTCCTTCTAGCTTGAGCTAGAACAGTAGGAAACCCCTAGAAGCCCCCATGTGCTCTCCCTCAAGGCTTCTCCCATCCCATGCCCCATACTCCTAAAGTTAACACTGACCTGAACTTTGGAGCTACTATTCCTTTCTTTTCTTTATAGTTTTCCGGTACATGCATCCCTCAATTACAGGCAGTTCAGGTTTTCCAAAAGAAACAGAAACATCTGTTGTAAATCAACCATCATTTCTTAACTTCACTATCAAAAAGCAAAGATGATGGATTTTGTAAGCATCTTATAGAAGCCTCATGAAAAATTTATTATTAATCTACATCTAAATGAAACCTGATTAGAGAAACTGACATGAAACGATTGAGAATTAAAACGAAGACAATATTATAATCCGAAGAGAAAAGTTAAAGATGCTCCAAAAAAAGAAAAACTAAATAGGAATATACGCATATCTATATATATTTGCCAAAGGTAGAATTTATAATGAAGACATGGCAGGTTTCATATTTTTTCTTCTGATACAGAACTGAAGCTGGGTGGAAACTTTCAAAAATAAAAGCAATTATGAATATTTTTGCATAACTGTTCTTAAGTTATTAAGGCAGCTAAATGAAGCAAAAATAATGAAATAAAACATAGGCAATTAATGTTCTAAAAGAAGTGTGATGCAAGAACACATTAAAATTCTTTTAATAAGAAAACATATTTCTTAGAAATGAAATTTAAAGAGCATTTCTCTGAGAATAATTTAAAGTATTTGCCCCACATTGAAACCACCCTTGTTCTGGTCTGCGAAAATCTCCAAGTGAACAGAAATACCCTTCTTAACTTGAAATTTGACTCTCAACAAGAGAACTCGTGATTATTATGGAAATGGAATGCTGTACATTTTTCTAAATGTGAGTATATATTTATACCATATTCATTTCCCTTTGAAAATGTTGCTGTTTTTTGACAACATGAAATTTTAAGGATTCAAATGTAATAATATAAATGCAATTGGAAGTTTCATTATGCAGCTGGCAAATGCTAGGCGTTTATACTAGTTATGGGAGGGAGCGGCACAATCATTTTATGAGCCCTTGTTGATTATGTGTTTGTATAAGCAGCTAATCAGAAGACATAGACCTGTATTTGGAATACTTAATACAAGATGGTGACTCAGGAATCATCAACTTATTTCATTAATTGATATTAATTGTTTAATCTATTTGCTATTAATATCCTTATTCGGTGTTTGAACTGTCACAGTAAAGTCGACATAATTTCAGTCACTGGGTTAGCACTTGCCTATAAATTTAAAGTCAAAAGGAGTTTTATTTATCTTCTACATATAGTTAGATTATGTTGCTGGGCCTAAGGAAAACAAGATTGAGCATTTGTACGTAGATATGGAAGTCAACACTCTGCTCAAATGATACCCTTTTGAGTTTTGCCCATTTCTTTCCAACAGAACCACCCAGGAAGCCACGACTGGCCCCTGTCCAGGACTTGTCCAGTTCTCTTGCTGCTCATGCCATTACTTTCCTCTCCACTCCATTTTCCCTTTTATTTCCAGAGTCACAAACTTCCCAAGGAATCTCATCATGTCATTTCTTTTCTTAAAATTCTCGAATTCCCTGTTGTATGGAAGAGAATGCCAAGACTCTTCCCAGTCTGGAACCAACATCACTGCCCCCCAGTATCATCTCCACCTTCACCATAGTACCACTGAGCCTCTCAGCTAGATGGACATCTCACCTCCACTAACTGGGCTGTGCACTTCAAGGCTCCATGCCATCTGCCCTTTGGGACATACATCCTCTCCACTGTGGTCCCCAAAGTCACCTGGAATCTTAGAATGCCATCTTCTTTGGAATAGGGGTCTTTAAAGATGTAATTAAACTAAGGACCTTAAGGACCTCCTGGATTAAGGTTGGCCCTAAATGCATAGGCAGGTGTTCTATAAGAGACAGAAAACACAGAAATAAACAGAAAGGGGGAGGCACGTGAAGATGGAGACAGAGATTGGAGCAATGCATGTACAAACCAAGGAATACAACGGATTTCCAGTAGCCAACAGATATACCGGTAGAGAGACAATGAATGCATGCATTCTCTCTCAGAACCTCCAGAAAGAACCAACCCTGCAGACACATCGATTTTAGATTTCTGTCCTCCAGAACTGTGAGAAAATGAATGGCCATTGTTTTAAGCCACCAACTCCATGGCAGTGTGTTATATATGGCCGCCCTAGGAGACTAGTACATCTTTCCTCTGCTTGGGGATGCCCACTCTTTTTTCTGTGCGGCAAATGCCTTCCTCAGTGGTTTCTCTTCTCAAATTTAATACCTCAAATGTCTTAAATCATGGCAGAGGAGTAAGAGATAGTGGTTAACAGCCATGAGTTTCTGGGCTCAAGTTTTACTTTCACTTCTTAGTGATTAAAAATTCTCTGGTCTTCAGCTTTCTATGTCTAAAACTAGGGATAAACTTTTTAGTAAACATTCTGGAACACATAAAGCACTTGAAACAGTTCTTAACATACAAAAATCCTTCAAAACCTGTCAACTATAATTTTTTAAGTGTAAATGTCCCTAATTTCTTCAGGAAAATAGTATCATCATCTTTAATGGGAATATATAATAATAAGATACTTAATAACCAAGCTAGTGCCCAAGAAGGGCATAGGGGAGGGTCTGGTATATGGTAAGGGGGCAGGAAAAATTCACTACTATTATATGCAACCTTCTCTGAATTTTCACAGATGGAATCATCCCCTCCTTTGGACTCCTTTGGACAGACTTTGGTCTGTCTGCATAGGAATGAGTGATTTGCACCTATAGGATCTAGCCCAGAGTGTGAGGTTTAGTATGAAGGCGATAGTATTGACTGGAAAAATGCAAGAATACATGGATGAGCTGTACCAGTGAGCTGGTACTGCTCTCTCATCTCAGAATATGCTCCTGTTAATACTAAATCCATTACTTTGACATACAATGAATTGATGACTTGACTGCCTCAACTCCAGTCTGGGAAGCTGCTGGAGGTGCACACTCTTAGGATTCTGCCAGCTTCCCAGCCACACGCTTTGCATGTAGCAAGCTCTCCGTGGGTGCTTCTCACCCTGCTGATGGATGTCTGTGTGACCGGTAAAGATCTGCTTGGCTCTGGTCACTTCTCACATTCGGATTGATTTCTTCTCTCACATCTTTGATTCCACTTACAGTGATTGGCTCAGAGATACCTGTCACACACAGATATTTAGAGTTTATGATCTTTCGTGAGGCAAACCGAATATGTGAGAAGGTGCGTTTGCCTCCTTAATAAAAGGAGTTTTCTTGCCTGTATCCCAAATGCCAGTGGAGGGATGACATCCCCCAATCCCCTGCCATGTCCCGACTCTGAAATAAGGGACTATGCTTTTAAAGGCAGGTGAAGTCATTGGGGAGTCTTTTTCAGTGCACACAGAATATTCAACTCAGATTTACTGAGCACCTACTGTGTGCTGGGGCACTATCTAATAGACTTTTCTAGTTTCCTCTAAGCTATCCGTGAGATTAACTAGAAGAAAGTAGGAAAAGAAAGGGATGGAGAACTCAAACAAACTGTCTGCTACTCTTGTGCCCAAAATGCTGCCAGATGCTTTTTTCTAGGACCCAAGTTTAAAGTGCTTTTGCATTTGAATTCTGTCGGATGGGTTTTTAGCTCTCAGCATCAGAAACTTGAGTTCTTTATCTTAAACATAACAAAACAATAGGAAAGAAAAAGAAGAAAGATGTATTGGAAAAAATAAAGGAAAATCTGAACAACCAATTAGATTCAGGAGAACATAGGAACCAGGGCAACTCCATGGGATTTAGCTTGCTTATTTATTCATGCATTTAATAAATATATTTTTTATTAACTATGTGCTAGACAGTTTCTTCAATAAATAAGACAGAAGGTATCTGTCCTCTCCCACATGATAGAGAGAGAGAGAGAACAAGTAAACCAATAAACCTATACAGAAATTTCACGTAGTAAAAACAACAATGAACAAAAATACAGAAAGAGGATTGAGAATGACAAGGCAGAGACAGGGAGCTGTTTTGGATGGCACTATCTGGAAGGTTCTCTCTGAAGAGGTGATGTAAGCAAAGCCTGGAACAAGATGAGCAGGACACCACAGAGTGTCTTGGGGCAGAACATTCTAGTTAAGGAGATGGACAACAGCGAAGGCTCTGAACTAGAGGAGACTCAGAAGTCAGTGTGACTGGATTGGAATGGGAATGGGCAGTTAGACTGGTTGTGTTAAAACTCTGTGTCATTTGGCTCAGACGAATATCTCCCCAGGACGGTGTGACTGACCTATTCAGGATCATGTACCCACACCTTGGCCAGGAGGGAAGAGAGCATTTGGAATGACAGCCATTTTGAGTGCAATGGGGACAGGTCAGTTTCTAGTAGACACTGTCTACTAGAAACCATAACTTCATTCCTGTTATGGTTTTCTTCATTGGAAAAGGATGACCGGAGGAACGGTCGCAACCCCACCCACCTTGGGAGAGACAAATGTGTTTTCTCTCCTCCAATTTAATACTGCGAATGTTTATTAAGAACCTATTTTGTCCAAAGATTTGGGTCTGTGTCGTGGGAGTTTCCAAGGTGAATGCTCAGATCCTGGATGTTCAGGGAATAGTGACGAGTCTCATAGGGCTGTAGCACTTTTTTACAGGGATGCAAAGAAAACGGTGGGGCAGCAGGGTGACTCAGTTGGTTAAACATCTGTCTTCTGCTCAAGTCATGATCCCAGGTCCTGGGATCGCATCGGGGTCTCTTCTTGTGTAGAGTCTGCTTCTTCCTCTCCCTCTGGCCCTCCTCACTCCAACTCATGCGTGCGCTCGCTCTCTCTCTCAAATATATATATATATATATATATATATATATATATATATATTTTTTTTTTTTTAAAGAATACAGTGGGAGACAATGTTTGACAAGGAGACTGGCCTAGTACATGGAGGCTCTTTTGGGGGTTTTCAAGTAGGGAGCTATTGAATATTCCATATATAGTGTTTGCCTAACTAAGCACACCGTAAAATACCCATCTATTTATTTTTAAAATCAAGGCAGAGATGCATGTAATGCCAGGCTGTAACATACTCCCTAGAAACAAATTAGAAAAAACACATATAAAGTCAGTAAAACTTCGTAAAATTTCAACATTGAATCATTTCCTGGGGATTAAGAAGTCAAATTTCAGGGACACCCAAACTGAAGAAACTTAACAAATAATCAAGAAGTATTTGTGTTGTGTTTAAATATCAATAGTAATAATACCATATGTTGCAAATACTTAAATAAGACCCTGATTCAAATTTCTCTCATTCCAGGCAGTTTGTGGAGATATGGTAAAATCAGAAGCATTTTTACTAGCTTCCTAAATATATTTATACATTTTCAAGATATTAAACTTGTCTGGCATCTTTTTTCTTTGGGATTCCCCTCAGGAAATCCTGTTACCCTAGCCCAAATTATTTGCAAATATTTATTTAGAGCTTTTCTAGTAACCAGTGTCTTATCTGTGAGGCCAGTTTCCCAGGAGAACCTTTCCAAGATGAATTGAAAGTAAGGAAATACAGTAGCAAATTAGTTGACAACCTATGACTAGTACAGAGACTGGAAAGAAAGATGGTGTAGGTAGTTTGAATTAGATTCCAACAAGGTAAATTGTGTTTAATTTTAAGTTATAAGGCCAGAAATTGTATGTTACAGGTTTACCAGAAGTTGCTTTCCTAGGAGCATGAACATATGTACAATGAAATAAAGAGGGGAGGGTAAAGACATGTGTTTTACCCAAAATAAATAAAAACAGAATGATACCTTAATGAGAACATTCCAACAAATGCATTGTTCTTTTTTTTTTTTTAAGATTTTATTTATTTATTTGACAGAGAGAGATGACAAGCAGGCAGAGGCAGGCAGAGAGAGAGGAGGAAGCAGGCTCCCCACTGAGCAGAGAACCCAATGCAGGGCTCGATCCCAGGACCCTGCGATCATGACCCGAGCCGAAGGTAGCGGCTTAACCCACTGAGCCACCCAGGTGCCCCTACAAAGGCATTGTTCTTAAAATGATTTCATCAGCTAACAAACATAATTTTATCAAAGAGCAAACACTGTATGTTTGTCGTTAAGTATTTGTCATAAATATTCTGTTTTGACAAGGCTTATTGCCTAAAATCCAAGTATATGGTATTAACGTCCACTGAATTCAATTAGCAATCATCCCAGAGTGTGCTTCATGTTCGATCAAATGATGGAATACAAAGCATCTTTCCTCAGATATGATCTTCAAATTTCCATGTTGGAGTTGGGCATTTATTCTTTTTAGAGTAAGTATAGTCTCTTTAAGGAAACCTCCTTGTTCCTAAGTTTCACCAGCTCTTTCCTCAGTTGTATCTGGGCTACTGGCGAGCCCATTCAAGAACATTCTTCATTCCTGTTATGGTTTTCTTCAATGTCTGGCATTTCCTCCCGATTCTTACAAGTTTCATCTCTTCCTTACATTACCCACCTTTTCTTGCCTGTTCTCCACTTTTTCCATTAGAGTCCTTAGCATTTTAAGGACAGCTGTGAATTCTGATCTGAAAATTCCAACACCTCCGCCCTATCCAAGTCTAGTTCTAATGCTTGCTCTATCTCTTCAACCTGTGTCTTTTCTTTTAATACATGTTGTCATCTGTTTTGTTGAAAGCTGGACATTGGTACTGAGGTAAACCAGTATTTGGTCTGAGGTTTTATATTTATATTTATCTGAGGCAAGGAGTTAGCCTCTCCATGTATTGCTTGCTGAAGCGGTGGGTGTCAGAGGCTAACACTTCCTCTGATGGCCTTGTTTTTGTCTCTCCTGTTTTCTTTGGGTTTCTCTAGAGACTTCCTAAGTAAAGTCTCAGCCCTGAGGTTATTTCCATTGTTCTCACTCTAGCGCTGCTTACACTGGTAGTTTCTGCTTCATTACATTGAGATTCCCTGTATCTGTCTGCCCATCTCACCCATGTTGAGGGCAGGGGTTTACCCAGTGACTTTGATTCTCTAATAGATCTAAGAAGAGCTATTGCTCTTCAGTTTGTCCAGCTTTTTTCCTGTTGTGAGGACAGGACAGAGGACTCCATGCTGGACTAGAAACTAGAGTCTGGGAAGCCTTCCTTTTAATTTGGGAGAGTCTGGGGAAAAAATTGAAAAGCAATTATATAATTTCTACACTGTGTGTTCAACATCAGCAGCAGCTCACCTGTCTGGGCCAATCTTAAATCTTAGTTGCTGAGAGATGGAATCTTGATATACCTTAAAATGGAAAGAGATTTTGAGTGTCTTATAAATCAATTTATTGAAAACAAACATTTAAGAACCCAGAACGATATGATTTTCTGAATTTGTTCTATGCTAGAGTAACATGAGTTGCTCATACTTGCCTCTAGGGGTTTACAGATCATACATTGCTGTGGAAGCAGAGAGGCTGCTCCCTTCTTCTAGCCTTACCCTGTAATGTTAAGAAGAGACAATTCTTAGAAAAAGACTATAATAATTTATCAGCCTAATTTATGCCTGGCTTGTTTGCTGGCATGCTTTATATGCAATATGTCATTTACTCTCCTTAATTCACTCTAGAAGGTGGATTCTTTATTTACAAATGGGAGAAAAAAAGATCAGAGGTGAATTGGCTTTCTCAAAGCCCCATTGCCAGTCAATGACAAAACCAAGATGCAAAATCAGTTTCCAGAGATCTGACTCTCAACCATCAAGCTAGAATTTCCCCATCTAAGAGGAAGCATTTGGGGGACATAACGCTTTTAACATTTAGTCATCAATTCTGTGTTTATTCAACAAATGTTTATGAATAATCTATATGTGCCAACCTCTTTCTAGGCACTAGAAATCCTTCTCCCATGGATCTCACATTCTAGGGCAGGGGGGACATACAATAAAACAAATAATTCAGTAAGTTTCGAGAAGAGTAACAGATCATAGGTATGGGAGGGGGCGGAAATTAAGCAAGGGAGGAATTTAAATACAAGTCAGGGAAGTCCTTATGGAAAAGGTTGTATTTGAACAAAGACTTGAAAGAGCTAAGGAATGAGTCATGAGGCTGGCTAAGGAAGGAGAAATAAAAGAGGCCGACCAATTCCAGAGTCCAAGGAAGGAGGCTGTTGGAGTGTGTAGGGAACAGCGAAGAGTCTCCAGGCCTATACAATGGTGAGATATGTTGCATCACAGTCTTCGTGTATTTCAATTTTGGCTTCACAGAGAGGACTGGGGACATTGGATCAAATATTTCTTGGGATGATCCTAATGCTCTTACAGTGGCAGACCGCCGCAGAGTGGTGCTGGAGCTTTCATCCAAAATTTTTGAAAAAGCATGGAGATTCCTCACTTTTCCCTTTGCCAATCCAGGCTCAGAGTGGGTGAAGAAGGTAGGATCCATGGTGGGGATGTAAAGCATAATGCTACAATGGAAAGACCATGAGAACAGAAGTCACGGTACCTGAGTTCTGCCCCTGGCCCAGTCCCTAGAAAGTTGTATGGCCAAGGATAAATACCTCCCCCAGTCACAGCTACCTTATATGTAAAATGGCCTTTTGTATTGATTTTCTTTTTCTCCAAAAACTATCATTGTCTCTCCTGAATTTCCTCTCATACCCTTCATGTGTTGGTTCCATAGGAAGAGTTATAGTTAATATTTATGGAGCAATTATTTCCCCCACCAGCACTGTTCTAAGAGTATAATGTGTATCAAATCACCTAATAGTCAAGAACACCCTAGGGAGGTATATATGGTTATAACCATCACTAGTTTACAGATGAGGAGGTAGACACTGAAAGATTGTGGACTTGCCCCAGCCATCTGGTGTAAGAGAGCAAGATCCCCAACAGTGGGGAGGCAGAGCGCACATGGGATTTCTGGGTCCTCGGTCAGGATCTGCTTGTAAGTGTTTTTTCCACAGGCTCCCTGTTCTGGTTTTGAAGCAGCTGTCTAAAAAAAACATCATGTAACCCACATATATGACTTAAGTTTTCTAGTAGTTAAAAAAAAAAGGTGCAATTAATTTTGATAGTACACAGGACACAATATATGCAAGATGTTATCATGTAAGCATGTAATCAATATAAAAATTATCAATGACATGTTCACAATCTTTGCTTGTACAGAGTATTTGAAATACTGTGTGTTTACACTAACGGCCTATCTTAGGCCAGACTAGCCGCATTTTGAGCCCTCAACAGCCACTTTGGCAGGGGGCTACCATATTGGGCAGCACAGATCTGAAGACTGTGCAACTCAATTATCATTACTCTTGCGATACTTTACCAAAGCAATTTCAAGTTAGAAAAAAATAAATGTTGCTGTCCATTAAAAAAATAAAGTGTGTGCAAGTGTATCAGCAACCAAAGCCCTGTTTATGTTCTCAGTGTTTACCCAGTAGGAACAAAACCGGACACACACATAGAATTTACTACACATTGGTCAGTGTTTTAAGTGTTTTGTTTGTCCTAACTCATGAAGATTGATGACAATCTCATGCGTAAGCTACTCTTACTGCCCTTGTGTTGATGATAAGCAAACTGAACAAGGAAGAAGTTGTATAAGTCATCCCCTCTCATGCAGCTGGGGACTCCAATGCAGAGATTCAGATTTAGACAGTTTGGCTATTGGGTCTATGTTTGAACACTTTTGCTGTTCTCCTCATGTGATAATAGTTGGCTTCAAAATTTCAACTGTGTCAGTCTTAGGTCACGAGCAGAATGTGTGTATACCACTGGTTGGATTGCAAGAAGATAAATTCATTTTCATTTCAAGCGGAAATTGCCAACTGTGTTTCTGTCTGGATTTCTCGTAATCTCCCATTGATCCATGCATTTAAATCTGGGGATAGAGTTTTGGATCCACAGGGCACAGGGGTGAATGCCAGGGGAGGTCTGGCGTGCATTTCAGCCACACCAACAAGAAGCCAAAATGCCCTTTGTGGGTAATTAGTGCCCTCACCTCTTTGTGTGTTCTCAATAAGTCCGGTTATCCCAGAGCTCAGACTACTTCCAGGAGATAATTAGGGGCTGCTGAAAGCTACGTAGCACAGCCAGGCCACAAGGGCATTGTAAATGACTACTTCTCAAAGAGACTCATCGGCTTTCAGCAGCTCCCAACACCTCAAGCCTAATCCCCACAAGGGCTGAACATGTAAGGCTTAGATTATTACATTCTCCTTTGGAGGTTTTGCATCTCTTCTGACAGAGACTTATGTCATTTCCATGTCGTAAAAGCAACTTTGGGGACATGAAGAGTTAATGCCACACATCTGGAAAAGCCTGATTAAAAGATGTGTGCATACTTAACCGCGTGGGAGAGAATATTTGTCAAGACCATTTTGATGCATGACTGTTTTCATTAATTTTACAGACAACTTTCTGTCTTTTTCAAATTGTCAAATCCAATTTGGGACTTTGTTGGGGCTGAAGAGCCATTGCTTATAAAATCTCTATTAAATGCTGCATATTGTTTGGGTATTATTTCTAATTCTACAATCCCTGTGGTGTAACAGTCACAATAGCAAACACATAGTGAAGGCTCAGAATGCATCAGGAATGATTCTGAACACCTTATGGATATAAACCCATTGAGCACTCCAAAAACCTTTGACCTGGGTACTATCATCATCCTCTTCCTATAGACTAGAGAAAGTCCAGAACAGAGATGGTGAGTGATACCCCAACATCAGCCAGCCAGCAAGCTGTCAGTCACATTTCAAACCTGGTGTCTGCTTGGGGATTTGCACTCCTTTGCATGGCTTTTATTTGAGTTATAATAATAACTACTTCTGTGTTTTAGAGGTGAAAAGGGGTAAGGTGACTAGCCACAGGTCATCTTGTTAAGGAGTTCCAGCAATAGAGTTTGAAGCAATTTCTAACTTACTCCCAAGCTCACATACTTTCTGCTAAACCACAAGGGAAAAAACAATTTTTCTCACTGGGGGAAGATCATAGAATATACTGATCTCAGCCATGGGTGGCTTGAGAACTTTCTTTTTTTCCAATTAAGGGAAATTTATATTGCTTGTAAGTAGTGTAATTAAAGATGGTGAATTCCAGACTGTTATGCCTTTCTTACTTATTGGGTGAGTGTGTGTGCGGAGAACCTTGATATGTAGAAATAGCCTCTGTTTAATACTGACCCTAAATCATGACTTTCTTATGACTAACTCATAAGAAAATAAATGTTTTACTTTATCATGGCTTTCCCCATTTTCTACTTACTTGGCAAATGCAATATCCTGGCAAAATTCCTTGAGTCCTGAAATCTGTCCAGGACAAAAGTGTTTCTCAAACAAGGTCAATGTTAATTATATGATAATAAACAATAGAGGAAAAACAGAATGAAAAATCTTGGTGACTAGAGTGTTCCTAAACTTCTATTTCCCAGAACACTATGTTATAAATTTATTTAAATCACATCTGGTTTACTAAAAAAAAAACAAAACAAGTAAACAAACAAAACCTGTAGTTTGATGTCTTCTCAGAAATTTTTGGACTATTGTTATTTAACACCAGTTGAATATTATTTTTCTAAGACTGTCTTGATTTTGAGAAATAAAAAGTACACAGAAACTCTAAGAAAAATCAATGAATGCTCATATAACCACTGCCCAGAATGACAAATATTAACATTTTGCATATGTTTAAAGACCTTTTTATATTACTTTTAATGTGCCAGATAAGCTCAAACTCCCATTTGTCCCCTAGCCTCGATGTATTTCCATATATCCAGAGACAACCTCACACAATAGGGAAAAACCAAATCATGTGTTTATATCAACTTACACACCTGCTGTTTTTGCACATATTTTACTTTCACACAAATGATTTCATACTTTCATTTATCATTCTTTACCTTTTTTTCCATTTAACATGGCTTTTGAGTTCTATCCTGATTAATGCCTGATGATCAAGCTCATTCTACTTAATATCTTTTCAGGATTCCATTGTTATCAATATACCACATTTTATTTACTCCTTTTTCTCGAGACAGTCATTGAGCTTGTTTCTAATATTTTGTTTTATTTTATTTGTAAGTAATCTCTACACCCAACATGGGGCTTCAATTCACGACCCGAAGTTCAAGAGTCGTGTGTTCTACCACAAAGCCAGCTAGGTGCCCTGAGTTTGTTTCTAATAGTTCATCATTACTAATAATGTGACTATGTGTCTCTTTATAAGTATCTATATTGTTTCGCTAAGGTTACCAAAGCACAACACCATAGCTAGATGGCTTAAAAAAAGAAAATTCACTTTCTCCCAGTTCTAGAGACTAGAAGTCCAAGATCAAAGCGTCAGCAGGTTTAGTTTCTTCTGAGGTCTCTCGTCGTGCAGATAGCTACCTTCTCTCCATGTCCTCATGTGACCTTTTCTCTGTGTATATGCGTCCGTGGTATCTCTTTTTTCTTAAAAGGACACCAGTGAGGGGTGCCTGGGTAGCTCAGTTGGTTAAACTTCTACCTTAGGCTCAGGTCATGATCTCAGGGTCCTGGGATCAAGTCTGGCATCAGACTCCCTGCTCTGCAGGAAGTCTGCTTCTCCCTCTCACTCTGCCCCTTTCCCCAGCTTATGGTCTCTCTCTCTCTCTATTTCTCCTCTCAAATAAATAAAATCCTAAAAAAAATAATTGGACACCAGTGATACTGGATTGTACCTATCCATATAAGATCATTTAACCTTAATTCTCTCTTTAAAGACTATCTCTGAATATGGTCACATTGTGAGGTGTCCTGGGGTTTGGATATCAACATATGAAATTTGGCAGGCAGACATCATTTAGTACCGGTGGCCATACGATTCCTGACAGTACAGACTAGAGGTTCAGAGCAAGGGCTCTGGAGTCACCCTGTCTGGTTTAGATTCTGACTCTGCCCCATGACTTTAGCAAGTCATTTTGCTTGGTATTGTAGCAACTCATCTACAATAAGACCCATCTGTCTCTTGGTTTGCTGTGATTGTTAAAAGATCTACATGTCAAGCACAACAGTGGTGCCTCACTCAGCATTAGCTAGTGTTGGGTTTACTTGTGTATGCTTAAAAAGAGTTTATCTGGAAATGTACCTTGCCATGAAATTGTTAATGCACAGAAAGCACATAATCCATTTTTCTAGATACTGCTATATTGCTATTAAGAATGTATTTAAGGAAGGGGAGCCTGGGTGACTCAGTGAGTTAAAGCTTTTGCCTTCAGCTTGGGTCATGATCCCAGGGTCCTGGGATCGAACCCTGCATTGGGCTCTCTGCTCAGCGGGGAGCCTGCTTTCTCCTATCTCTCTGCCTAACTCTCTGCCTACTTGTGATCTCTGTTTGTCAAGTAAATGAATAAAATCTTAAAAAAAAAAAAAAAAAGAATGTATTTAAGGAAATATCTAACCCATGCAAATATTTTTTTTTCCATAAGGATTTTACTGTAGTGCTTCTGTCACTATATATATGTGATAAAAAGGGAATGAGCTATACACCTTTTGGTATATGCCCCAAATAAAATTTATTTATCCTTCAATAAGTATACAAACTATAAATGTTATTTTCACATGGTAAGCTCAAGATGATTGATACATTTTCAAGTAAAATAATCACCTTATAGTACACAGTAAAACACATTTTTATGTAAAAAATATACATCCATAGTTTGGCTATTGCAGACATTGCTCCTATAAACATTCAGGTGCATGTGCCCCTTTCAGATCACTATGTTTGTACCTTTAGGGTAAATACCCAGTAGTGTGATTGCTGGTTCATAGAGTTGCTCTATTTTCAACTTTTTGAGGAACCTCCATACTGTTTCCAAGAGTGGCTGCATCAGCTTCCATTACGAACAGTGTGGGAGGGTTCCCTTTCTCTGCATCCTCGCCAACAACTGTTGTTTCCTGACGTGTTAATTATAGCCATTCTGGCTGGTGTGAGGTGGTATCTCACTGTGGTTTTGATTTGTATTTCCCTGATGCCAAGGGATGTGGAGCACTTTTTCATGCATCTATTGACCATTTGATATCTTCTTTGCAGAAATGTCTGTTCATGTCTTCTGCCCATTTCTTGATTGGATTATCTATTCTTTGAGTGTTGAGTTTGATAAGTTCTTTATAGATTTTGGATACTAGCCCTTTATCTTATATGTCATTTGTAAATATCTACGCCCATTCTGTCAGTTGTCTTTTGGTTTTGTTGACTGTTTCTTTTGCTGTAGAAAAGCATTTGATCTTGATGAAGTCCCAATAGTTCATTTTTGCTCTTTCTTCCCCTGCCTTTTGCAATGTTTCTAGGAAGAAGTTGCTGTAGCTGAGGTCAAAGAGGTTGCTGTCTGTGTTCTCCTTAAGGATTTTGATGGATTCCTTTCTCACGTTGAGGTCCTTCATCCATTTTGAGTCTATTTTTGTGTGTGGTGTAAGTAAATTATCCATACTGTCTTGATGATTACAGCTTTGTGATAGAGCTTGAAGTCTGGAATTGTGATACCACTAACTTTGGTTTTCTTTTTCAACATTCCTCTGGTTCTTCAGGGTCTTTTCTGGTTTTACGTAAATTTTAGGATTATTTGTTCCATTTCTTTAAAAATCATTGGTGGTAGGATTGTATTAAATGTGTATATTTCTTTAGGTAGCATAGACATTTTCACAATATTCATTCTTCCAGTCCATGAGCATGGAATGTTTTTCCATTTCTTTGTTATTCCTCAATTTCTTTCATGAGTACTTTATAGTTTTCTGAGTACAGATTCTTTGCCTCTTTGGTTAGGTTTATTCCTAGGTATCTTATGGTTTTGGATGCAATTATAAATGGGATCGACTCCTTAATTTCTCTTTCTTCTGTCTTGCTGTTAATGTATAGAAATGCAACAGATTTCTGTGCTTTCATTTTCTATCCTGACAATTTACTGAATTCCTATAAGACCTCTAGGAGTTTTGAAATGGAGTTTTTTTGGGTTTTCCACATAAAGTATCATATCATCTGTAAAGAGTGAGAGTTTGGCTTCTTTGCTGATTCATATGCCTTTTCTTTTTGTTGTCTGATTGCTGAGGCTAGGACTTCTAATACATGTCAAATAGCAGTGGTGATAGTGGACAGCCCTGTTATATTCCTGAGCTTAGGGGAAAAGCTCTGTTTTTCCCCACTGAAAAACTGAAAGGATGCTGTACTTTGTCAAATGCTTTTTCAGCATTTATTGATATTATCTTATGGTTCTTGTTCTTTATTAATGTATTGTGTCACATTGATTGATTTGAGGGTGTTGAACCAACCTTGTAGCCCAAGAATAAATCCCACTTGGTCATGGTGAATAATTGTTTGAATGTACTATTGGATCCTATTGGCTAGTATTTTGGTGTGAATTTTTGCATCCATGTTCATCAAGGATATTGGTCTGTAATTCTCCTTTTTGATGGGGTATTTGTCTGGTTTTAGGATCAAGGTAATGCTGGCCTCATAAAGTAAGTTTGGAAGTTTTCCTTCCATTTCTGTTTTTTGGAATGGTTTCGGGAGAATAAGTATTAATTCTTCTTTAAATGTTTGGTAGAATTCTCCCTGGGAAGCCATCTGGCCCTGGGCCCTTGTTTGTTGGGAGATTTTTGATGACTGCTTTAATCTCCTTACTGGTTATGGGTCTGTTCAGGTTTTCTATTTCTTCCTGGTTCAGCTTTGGCAGTTTATATGTCTCTAGGAATCCATTTCTTCCAGATTGTCAAATCTGTTTCTGTATAGTTGCTCATAATATGTTCTTATAATTGTTTGTATGTTTTTATTGTTGGTTGTGATCACTCCTCTATCATTCATGTTTTTATTAATTTGGGTCCTTTTTCTACCACATCTTCTCTATCCATCCATCAACAGGTGAATGGATAAAAAAGATGTGGTATATCTATCTATCTATACAATGGAATACTCCGCAGCCATCAAAAACCCCTGAAATCTTGCCATTTGCAACAACATGGATTGAACTAGAGGATATTATGCTAAGCAAAATAAATCAATCAGACAAAGACAATTATCATATGATCTCTCTGACATGAGGAATTTGAGAAGTGGGGCAGGGGGTTATGGGGGTAGGGAGAGAAAAAAATGAAAAAGAAGGGATTGGGAGAGAGACAACCTATAAGAGACTCTTAATCTCAGGAAAAAAACTGAGGGTTGCTGAGAGGTGAGGGGGGGATAGGGTGGTTGGGTATGGACATTGGGGAGGGTATGTGCTATGGTGGGTGCTGTGAATTGTATAAGACTGATGATTCACAGACCTGTACCCCTGTAGCAAATAATACATTATATGTTAATTTAAAAACTATACCTCCACACTCACAGAAAAAGTGCTAATGCAATATACATATAGATATTAAAATTCCACAGTGGCTGTGATTGCATAGTTGTAATTGGATTACTGGTATGGATTTCTTTTTAAATATTTTTAGTTATCTTTATTTTCTACCTTTCCATAATGAATATTTTCTTTTTGTCATAATGTGATAAAGTAAAAGTAATATTAATTTTTAACATTCAAATTTTGACTTCTGTAATTGGTGTCCTTTGAGTTTAGTTTAGGACAGTCATTCATTCACCAAACATTGAGTATATGCATCATGCACATTGGAATAACACTTCAGTGAAAAATAAGCAGATCTCTACCCTTAGTAGAGTTTACCTTCCAGCTTACATTCCAGCCAGTTCCTCTGAGCAAGAACCACAGTGCACATTGCCGTAGCCTGGCATTCAGGGAGCTAGTAATGCCACCCACCTCCCCAGACCAGTGACCCTCTCCAAGCCCCTGAACCACCAAGAAAGCCCTGAAACCCAGTCCAGTAATTGGGATCGTTGTGCCTTCCAGTGAATATGGGCCTCTCTAGCTTCTTCTCTGCCCAAATCCAAGCTTCCAGGCTCCCTTCCCAGCTCATGGCCTGTGCCTTGTGCTTTTTCTAACAGAATCTGTGAAGTTGTGATATAATAAGAAATTCTTTGGTCTTTGTCCTGGATTTCTGGCATAGAGCTTCTAAAACCTTTGGAATTTCCAAGTGATCAGTATAAGAAGAAAGTCTTTTGTTATTCAATATAAGCTCCTTTCAAGGGTACCAGGATTTATGTTAATGAAGTGAGTTCTGGTTGGCCTCTGATAAGCTTTGGGATGGGAGCTGGTGGTTACCAGAAAGATCAAGATATGATCAAAGTTAGAACTTTCAGTCTGACATTTGCCCTATAGAGAGGAGAGAAGATCTAGAGATTGAGTAAATCATCAATGCCAATGATTTAATCAACAATGCCTACATAATAGACTTGCCATAAAAACTCATAAATGATGGGGTTCAGGTTGCTTCCAGTTTGGGGGCACATCTAGGTGCGGGGAAAGTGATGCATCCAGAGATAGTAATGGCTTTCCATGCCCCTTGCCCATACCTTGCCTTATGCATCTCTATTTGGTTGTTCTTGAGTTTTGCCTTTCTGATAAAACAGTAATAGCAAACTCTTCTCCTGAGTTCTGTGAGAATTCTAGCAAATTCTCAAACCTGAGGAAACAGTCATGGGAATCTCTGACCTTAAAGCCATCACTCAGCAGTTCAGGAGGTATAGACTTGGGAAACTGGAGAGGCAGTCAGTGGGACTGAGCCCCTTAACCTGAGGGATCTGATGCTAAAGCAGAGGGTAGTTAGGGTCAGAATTGAGTGAAATCATGGGATAGCCAGATGGCACCTGGACATTTGGGGAATTGATGGTTGGTGTGCAAAACACCACACATTTTGTGTCAGAGGCATTCTGAGGGTGGAAACAATTCATAGTGGTAGAACCACAACTGGAATCTGAGCTGACCCAGGTGTGAGGGCCATGCAAGCACACGGGAACACATGGATATGCAGATCTGTACCTAAGGGCTGGTAAAAGGTGCTCCTTCAACAATTAAAAAATTCTATTTTAAGCTTACCCTGCAAAACTGACAAGTCTCCCAAGACGATGCTACTGGTTCCTCACTGGCCTCTCAGAGGGCATGACTACTGTCTCTTTTCCTTTTGTTCCTTCTTTTCAGTCCTGCCCACATTCCTCCTCAGTAAGTCTGAGGAAATATCCCAATGAAAATTTGTGACTATTTCTGTAACAGAAAGGGTTTTCCCCCCCCCCCCCTACTGGCTTCTGATTGGTACAAAGACAAAGATTAAAGATAATTCATCCAGTTGAAACTCACTTGGATGCCCTTCTATGTTTGATTATTAGTTGGGGTTGTATTTTTCACAAAAGGTTGATATTTTATCAAAAGGTCATGTATCAGGCTTAAGAACTATGGGTCTCTAATCTTTACATTGGTCAGATGAAAAAATCACTGCAGTAGTTCTGCTAACAGATGGCATTGTGTAATTTTGGTGGTGGTAGAAGGAATAAAAAAATTGGAATAAATCTTGTATCTTAGTAACAGATTATGTCCACTAAACTTCACAGAAACTAAACTAGATAAAAAACAAAACAAAACAAAATAACTAAAGAACAAAAAACAGAAAGCCTCACAGAACATTGTGCAAATAGACAGCTAAGAAAGCAAATCCTTTTCTGGTATCAGAGGTATATTTTTAGTCACATATTTTTATTTATGAATACTTATGAATATAAATTTTCCCACAAATGGTAGGAGACCTTTATTTTAATAAAAATATCCATTTTTTATTAAAATAATAAATTCTGGTCCCTTTTTCCACCATTAGAATACAGCTATATTGCTAAAAAAAAACAAACAATCCATTTATTTAGACATACTCTTATTGGACAACTTCAATATTTCCCACCATTGAGACCATGCATACTGCATTAACTGAGCCTTTCACTGGGTCTTGAAGGTTCTAGATCATTTATATTTCATTCTTCTCCATAGTTGCATTTTCTAAACTTTTGCAAAGGACCTATATGCTTTTATAAGAAAATCAAAACAAAGGAAAAACAAATAAATACTAAGCGCAAGAGAGTGCGTATTTTTCAATACTCCACGTGTTTTAAAATCTCATGAAGCTCATGGAATTCAAACTCCACTAACAGTAATTTTATGTATAAAAGGGTCAGGACTGCTGAGGTGCTCTAAGGCTGAAAAAAGAGACTGTTAATCCCTTACATAGCATTTCCTTTATTGACGACATTTTCGAGGGACTCTAATTTTGAGGGTCGTTTTTTTTCCCGGCGCTGAGCAGAGTCAGGGGACTGGTGAGTCAGCTTGCTCCCTTAATCCACTCCATCACTGGCAAGAAACCTCCTCTTGCTTAGCAAAAGAGTGCCTCAGGTACACCCTTAAGAGTCTCTGAAAGTTATATTGGCTTCTAGACTATGGAGTTTTTAAGCACTTCTTCAGCATTTATAAAGCCCCATTGCTTGAGGACCAGCTTTCCCTAAGTTTTTCCCCTCTTTGCCTGAAATAAGCTAGTGGAATATTTTAATGAATGGTGGAAGCAATGGGAAATTCAAGGGAGAATACATCTATTTATACCTGTCGTCTTAAATGCCCTCATTAGGAGTAAGTCTGGAGTTCTTCTGTTTCTTTATTCTTCCAGGAAATGTCCTCTGCCCTGACTGACCCATTATTTTCTAGCCATAAATCTCAGACTTGGTCTTATCTCCAGCTCTGGCACTGGTATTTGACATATATTTCATATTTCACCAGGTTGTCAAAATTGCCAGACCTCAGGATTAATTAAACCACCAAACTGAAATTAGATTTTAAAAGTCCCAATTGATACTGACTACTCCCCCAAGACCCTCTTTCTCTCTTCTTACTTATAGATCCCTATTTCTCCCAGACTATGGAACATAAGCATCTCCCCTTACTGACTTCATGTAATAAGCCCTCAATTTGAGAATCATTAGGGGAGATCTTACTGTCTGACTTCCTTTTAGCTCATGTTAATTTCTATCAGGTTTCTCAAGAACTTGCATTTTCTTACCCAATGAAAGGGTTTAAAACATAGATTTGAAACAATGCATTCATGGGCCTGGAGGAGCTCTCTAAAATTTTGAGCTGTTTGGTTTTAATCCCAGAATGCGGGTAATATGAATGGAGGATACAGTGAGGTATTATGGGTAGGATTTTCCTAGAAAACTACTGAATGTAAAAATAGATCTTGGAGATGTTAGGGTCCATTTTCCTCACCTTGCCCTAGAATGTATCTCAAGGTGTGGCATGGGCAGGAAGGTTTTATTGTGGGTCATATTCATGTCAAGGAGTTCCAAAGCCACCCTGATTTCAAAGTGTTAGCAGGGGTCACAAATGACTTAAAATAAAGAATCATTCTTTTGGGACAAACTAAATTGCAGAGGGTGGCTGAAAATGGCCACAGTGCTCTGATTAGTAGACTCCTCCATTTCAGCGATGGAAGTAACAATACCTAGTATTTTCTTCAAGGACTTACTATTCCAGACACTTCACACGTTGACTAACCCTGTAAGGTTGATAGCAGCCAGTTAGCACCTTTGATTTTAAGCATGAGGATAATGAAGTCAAAGAAATATAACGTGGCTAAAGTAAGGGGATTTAGAGACAGAGGCTGAACCATACACTAAATTTCCTAAACTGTATTCCGTGCAATTTTTACTAAACCATGAAATGATTATATTTTGAGTCCCCAGCAACAGGGAGACATTTTGCATGAAGTCCAGGTAAGTGACATTATTTTTTAGGTGTTCATTTTATTTGGATGCTCATAATGGATTAGGAACTTCCCAGAGGCAAGATGGACCCAAACGTAATAAAAATGGAGGAAAAATAGAAGTCACTGAACTAGGCTGACTGCTTGGGTTAATGCTTTTGAATTTTTCTCCTACCACACACACATCACACACATTGCTCAGCTTATCCAGGCTAAATCCACTCCTTTATGTTTCCCAGACATGTTTGCTTGTTAATCAGACCATCCAAAGATTTTGGCTGATCTATGTATATTGCCCCCCCATTTTTTTAAATCTCAGCTATATGGTTTTTACAACATAGAGATTTTTATGTTTGTTCTCATTTATCTCAAAAAACTTCTTGAAAGTCTTCAGACTATAAACTGTATCTTGTAATAAATGTCTAAGAAAGTAGCACATCCAAGCATATTTATTTTAGGTACCCTGTCGTTGTTCTGCATAGCTTATTGCAAAAAAAGGAAATAACAGTCTGTTTGGGTCTAGGAGCAAACATAGCTCCAAGAAAGCACCATGTATTAAAGGTTTTATATATTCATGATTTGAGGTTTATGTTATGGTTTTAAATCTCACAAACAACGTCTAGCAATCATGTAACCTGTGTGTGTGTGTGTGTGTGAGTGCGAAGTCATAAGATGTCTTTTGGAGAAAATATGCAGACTGCACTCGACAAGTATGTATTTTATATCAGTCTTTTGTAATAGAGAGACCTGATTCAGGTTTACTTATGAGTGACTAATGTGGATTGAAGTCGGTTTCATAATCATATGACCAGAGAGATAACTTCTGGAACTTTTATTTAGTGAGTTTTGGAAACAATGCTTAGAAAAAGAGGCAACCACAAAAATTAAAATGATGATTCATACATACAAAAATGATGTAAGGTATATAAGAAGTTCTCCTGATGATATTGTCAAAAGTACTCACCTGCAAGTAGTTCATACAGAGCTAAAAGAGAGTAATTAATGTGGAAATAATATAAAAATAAGAGACAATGTTTATTGTATAATATAGATATAATAAAGGATTATGAAACAAATAACACCTGGGCAATTAATTAAATATTTAGGTCCACCTTTTAGAGCATACATTAAACCACCAAAACAAACTTTTATGTCATTAAAAAGTGAAATATATTACTAATAATCTGTATACAAAAGTTAAGCATATTTTTCATGAATGTCTTATGTCTCACTGGGAACTAGATGGGGACAACTTAAAGTTAATAAAAAAAATAATAGAGATAATTTGATTGAACTACACAAAACTAATAAGCATTCCATATGACAATAATATTGAGCTAGTAATTATTGGGCACTTACTGTCAGGTAATCGTTCTGAATGTATTACATGAATTAACTCTTAATTATCAGAACAGTCCAATGAAAGAGATATCACTGGATCCTATTGCATAGATCAGCAAACTAAGGTACAGAGAAGTTAAACCAATAGCTCAAAAGTAACATGATTAGAACTTGTTGAACAGAAAATCTTAATCTTAATTTAAATTTATCATTCTTTCTTCATGAGTGTCCTATATCAAGCTGGTGTTTTTTGAGTCTTGTCTAAAAAACATTGCCCTCCCGCAAGTCAACAAGATATCTTTCAACAAATCTAAACATTTCAGTTTTATATTTGTCACTTAAATCCAAATCCATTTGGAATTGCTTTTTGTGTTTGAGAGACATAGGATCTTATTTTATTTTAAAAAGGGGGGAAGTTATTTATCTAGCACCATTTATTGAAAAAGTTCTCATTTTCTGACTATTCTGTCCCGTATCCCTATCATGAATCATATTTCCATATATTCATGAGTCTATTTATAGGTTGCCTCTTATACTGGTAAATATAAGGGGCAACTGCACTATTGCCTCTTATATTTAATATATAAGATGTGTCTTAATTATTTGAGCTTCAAAACAAGTGTTGATTTCTAATAAAAATTATCCTTGTTCTAAATATTTAGGCTCTTCTTTGCTCTTTACTCCTCCACGTATGTTTAATAACATCTTTTCTCAAGTGCCATGAAAAACTCTGTTGTAATTTCTATTGAATGGCTTTGTATCTATAGAGCAATTTTCAGAGAACAGATACCTTTTGGGTGGATATTCGTTTCATTCATCAGATTATCAAACAGTTTTAAATATGAGATAATCTGATCTAAAGGATAGAAAGTGAAATGTTTACTGTCATACCCAGCTTGAGAGAGTTTTAACTGTAGGTGTAATGTTTTGAAAGGCAATTTGATAAATTGTGTGAAGAGCTTTAAAGATTATAACTTTAATCCAATAATTAAAATTTTATAAATCTGTATGTCAAAGAATTTGAGAAAGCCATGGTTTTATAGCTAAAGATATTTATTAAGATTATTAATAACTGAAATTATAAATAATCTAAATGGCCAACAATAGGAATATAATTAATTAATTATGATGCATCCATTTATGGCACGACATGGAGTCTTTTCGAAGGATTTTTTAAAATATATTAGAAAACTCATGATATAATGTTAGGTGCAAGAAAGCATGACACAAAATTGTGTATGCTGTATGATCTTAACCTTTTAAAAATTCATAGGAGAAAGACTAGAAAAAATATACTTAAATGTCATCAGTGATTTCCTTTGGATAATAAAATTATGGGTGATTATTTTTCTATTTCTTCTACTTTGCTGTTTTTCTAAAAGTTACTTCTGAAAAAGTATCGTAGATGATTTTTCTTTTAAGAAAAGCAAAGGAAAACTTTTCTCAGTGGCCACTTCTATTTTGATAATATAAAATGCTACATGGAATGAGTGAAAATTTTATCTAACTGTACAGTTACTATCTGGTACCAGCCACTCTAAAAGAGTCATGGTTCAAAGTTGACCATGTCCCTGACAGGTACCTGGCCTTTCTGTTTGATGTGCCTCTGCAGTAGCTCAGAAGGAAATTCATTTCTATGAAGGTAGCTTTTTATGCCTCATCAATATTCCACTGCCCCATTTCTTCCAAGATAAAATTCCTCAGGGTAAAAAAAGTCCAAGGCTTTGAATGGCACTCGAGTGTCAGAAAATGTTTCATTTAGAAATCAGACTTGTAGATCTCAGGCTGCAGGAGCTCCAATGTCTGATGAATTTTAAGTTTTAGCTCTGTGGAGAACCCAAGAGAGAGGAGTGCATGTATCTTTGAAGTTTCTGTGCCCGTGTCATTACGTGGATAATCAAGAACGCATGCTCAGACATTCATATTTGCTACCTAGCGAAGCGATTTCTACACACTGCCTTTTCGTAAAGCCACTCCGTTGAGCTGTGTTGGCCATAGGGTGAAAACTGGTTAGATGAAAGTCGTGAAGATGCTGCTTGAAACACTACAGAAGCAACACCATTTCCATGCATCAGGCACATAAAACCATTCCAGGGACCTTGAAGTACAGAATGATCTGCTGCCGTGCCCACGTGGGTGGGATGTGCTAGTGTTGGATGAGCAAGCTAACTGTGAAGGAAGGTCACAGAGGTTGAAAACCCTGAAAGATTCAATCTCCATGTTGTTGAACGAATGGTGTTAAAACAATGATTGCTTTGGTTCTACTTCATTTAAAAAATATTTCCTTATTTAATGAATAAAGGGTGGACTCACCTTTGTTTATTAGCAATAACGATGTGCTCTATTAGCTTTATTGCCGCTAATGACAGTAATGCTGGGACTCTGGTGAATCTCAGACTGTTTGTAATGTCAGGAAGTAGGTGCAAATAATGCAGGTGACGCAGGGCTTCCTTACACCTGACCCATGCCTAACTCATTGCCTCTGATTTTACATTCCACACAGCAGAGGCATTTTAAGAGCACAAAGTAAAAACAGGAGGCCAGTGTACTCTGCAGTACACCATAGTCTTCCTTTCTTCGAAAGAATCTATTTAAAATAGTACTTTCACTGGTAAAAGGATGTAGAGCTGCCCAGTCGTCTTGGTCCACCAGGGTCCCTCCTTTAGCAGTTGTGAAGTCTCAAAGCTGGGGTAGTTTTTACCCTCTTCATTCTGAACCTCTGATGTCTCCTTAAGAGGAAGGTTTATAACCCAGGCTGGATTGGATTCTCAAGTGTTTTGCTTCTGTGAAATGACTTCTGGGCTCTCTTATGAAATCTAGGTCAAATTTATCTACCAAGGGACCATGCAGCCATCTGTAAACTGAGCATGCATTGGAGATGCGACCAGCAGATTATAGTCATTGTAATTTCCTGTGCTAAACTAGTACACGACTTTCTTTTTATAGCAAACAGAGCCCCTCACTGGAAATCCTCTGTGTGGTTGGGAGAACAGTGGATGGAAGGGATAAGCAGCTTCCAAGCCAGAATCTTCTTTCATCTCAGGACTATATAACAAATCACACTCCTATTCTTTCTAGGATACACATGTGAAAATCTAAGTGGAAACTCAAAAGAAAAATAACCACAGTGAGAAAAAAGATTATCCTTACAATGCTTTCTGGCTCACAGCAGTGGATGATTTTACTATTTATTTATGCCCTGCCTGATTCCAGAAAGAATTTATGGAGAAGAACTTTCTTCTACCCTTCTGCCCTGCCACATCAAGTTTCATTTCTGAGTTAAACAATACTACTATCTTCCTGCTATGGCTGAAATCAGAGGTTTTGTCCACGTGTGAAGCAATAACTTCTGGGCTTCCTCAATGTCTATTGCAGGCAGGCGTCCTGTGAATGCAAATGGCGGAACCTAAGCCTGACCACATAGGTGAGAATGGGTATGTCAGATCATTCTATTGTCACCACCTCTCCGAGATGATTTCTTCTAGTATAGGTGATGGCTTGTTGGCACTTTCCTCACTTCTACAAAAATGGAAAATATTCGAGTTTCCTCCAACTATTCTCTCAATAGGCAATGAGCATTAATCATTTCAGCAAATCACTAGATTTCAGTGTGGCAGAGAATATCATTAAGACCTCTGGCATAATTTATTAGCAATTATGAGTGTCAAAGCCCAGCATACCTGCATAGACTTTAATGATTGTTTATAAATTTAGCAATTCATCATTCCATTTTATTCTTATGGTTCAGACAAAGAGCCCTGAGGTGATAAAAAAAAAAATAATTGAAATGCCATGTAAAGTTAAACTAGTGAAGAAAGCATTGTCAAAATCATCATCATCATCGCTGCCATCACAAGAATTACTGATAATTTTTGGACATTTACTATATGGTAGACACTGTTTTAATAGATACGTGTATTAACTCAGTCCTTGCAGTGGTCTTATGAGATGGGTGTTGTTATTGCCTGGATTTTACAAATGAGGACTCTGAGGCACAAAGTGACGAAGTCATGGACTCTAGCTTGCACAGCTAGAAATGGAAGATCCAGAATGTAAGCCAGTTCCCTTTCACCACTTCACATGCCGCCAACACAGAACCACATGTATCTGCTGCCACTGGAGGTGATTTCCAAGAACCCAGTTTCTAGTCAAGACTTAAAAAAGAAAAAAAAGCAAAAAAAAAAACCAAAAAAACAAAAAAAAACCTTCGTGAAGCAGAATCAACAGAGAAGAAACTGCACAAACTTGAAGTTCCTTTTGGTAAGTTTTGCCCATGTATAAACCATCACTATAAGTAAGAAAGCAAAGATACCCCACCCCAAAAGTACCTATCCTCTTGCCAGACTGGAGGCCCTTCCTCCTATGCCTTCTCCACTGATTTGCTTTCTGTCACCAGATTCCCTAGAATTTTATTTACTTACTGATTTTTTTTTTAATTTGAGTGTAGTTGGCACACAATGTTACATAGGTTTTAGGTGTACAGCATAGCAATTTGATAATTTTATATGATATGCTGTGCTCACCCCAAGTGTAATTTTTGTCTAATTTCTGGTCATAAAATTCTCTCCTATGTTTCCTTCTAGGAGCTTTATATTTTTAGATTTTATGTTTATTCTATGATCTACCTGAGCTAGTTTTTGTATATGGTATGGGATATGGATTGAAATTCATTATTTTACATTTGAATATCCAATTTTTTCTACCACCATTTTTAAAAATGATGTTGTATTTACAAATCTGTTAAAAAAATCAGTTTCTTGTGCGTGTGAATGTATTTCTGGGTTTTCTGTTTTTTTCCATTGATCTTTTTATCTTGACACTAATATTGCAGTTTTTATTAATACAGCTTTATGATAAATCTTGCAGTCATGTAGTTTAAACCTTTAACTTGGTTCCTCTTCTATAAAGTTTTTTTTTTTTTTTTCCTGAGGCATGTGTGTGGCAGTCAAGAAGCCTGCAAATTTCTAGAAAAATCCCAACTTTGATTTTGATTGTATTGCATTGATTCTATACATCAAACGACAGAGATTTGTATAATACTGAGCCTTCTGATCAATGAAAATTCTATGTCACTATCTGGATTTCAAAAAACTTTTTGTTAGCTCTTCTTTATAATTGTAAGTGTATGGGTCTTGCATAACTTTTGTGAGATTTATCATTAAGTATTTATTAGTTTTGATGTAATTATAAGTTTTTACATTTATGATTGTTCATTATAACATATAGGAATACAACTGCTTTTTGTAGAGTAATTATTTTCTGAAATTTTAAAACTCACTTACTAGATCTAGTAGCTTTTTTTTTTATAAATTCCAAAGGATTTTCTACATAGATGATCATGTCTCTTGTTAACTGAATTTTGCTTTTTCCTTTCCCATCTGAAGGACTTTTATTTTTTTATTCTTATCTTACTGCACTGACCAGCATCTCTATTATAATGTTGAAAAGGAGTGGTGATAGCAGATGTTCTTGTTTTATTTTTAATCTGAAGAAGAATGCATTTCATATTTCACCATTAAGTATGCTGTTAGCTGTAAGTTTTTCAGAGATGTCCTTTATCAGAGTTAGAAAGTTTTCTTCTGTTCATACCTGAGTTTTTATCAGAATTAATGTTGGATTTTGTCAAAAGCTACAACTATTGAAACAATCATGTGAGTTTTCTTTTTTAGTTTGTTCTTACAGTGAATTACATTGGTTGACCTTGACATGTTTAATCAACTTTGCATTCTTGAGATAAACCTCACTAGTTATGAGATATTATCTTTTTTATATATTGATTTAATTTACTTTTTAACATGTTGTTAAGAATGTTTACCTAGGTATTCAAGGAAAGCATTTGTGTATGGTTTTTGTCTTTTTTGTTTTTAAGATTTTATTTTTAAATAATCTGTACACCCAACATAGGGCTCAAACTCATTATGGGGAAGTCAGGCGTCTCGTGCTCTACTGACTGAGCCAGCAAGCTGCCCTGGTTTCTCTCTTTTTGTAATGTCTTTATCTAATTTTGTATCAGGGTAGGGCTGACCTCATAGAGTTAATTGGAAATTATTTCCTCTTCCACAATTTTCTGGAAAAAATTGTATAGAATTAATAAGATTTCTTCACTAAAAGTTGGGTGGAATTCACTAGTGAAGCCACCAGACCCTGGAGTTTTCTTTGGGCAAAGTTTAAAACACATCCTTGCTGTCTCAGTTTTGAGAAATGAATATTGACATCCCTGACTATAATTATGGATTTGGCTATTTTTCCTTGCAATTCTATTACATTTTGCTTTATGTATTTAGAGATCCTATTACTGGGAACATAAACATTAAGTATAGAAATATCTTCTGGTTATTTGACTTCTTTATCATTATACAGTGGCTGTCTTTATCTTTGGTAATATTGTTTGTTCTAATTCTACTTTGTTATTAATGTAGTCAGTCCAGTTTTCTTTTGAATAGTATTAGCATGCTTTATCTTTTTCCATGCTATTCTTTTACTTTGTTGATTCTTCATATTTAAAGTCCGTTTTTGTGTACAGCATGTATGTGTATTCTAATCCTTGCCCTTTAATTGAGATGTTCACATCATTTACTTTTTAAAGTGATTGTTGACATGGTTAGATTTCCATCTGCTTTTTGGTTTTTTGTTTTTAATTTGTTCCATTTCTTCTTCATTCCCTCTTTCTTTTCTTCTCTCTTTTGAATTGAAGTTTTGGGGTTTTGTGTGTGTGTGTATGATTGCATTCTATTTCTCTTTAGCTTATTAGTTACAACTGTTACTTTGTTATGTTAGTTGTTGCTTTAAGGTTATAGTGTGTATATATATATATATATATATAGTACATATCTGTATACTATATATAGTATAACAGCTAACAACTAACTAACTACTAACTATGTATATATACTATACTATATATAGTATAACAACTAACAACTAATTATATATACTATATATACTTTGTTATGTTAGTTGTTGCTTTAAGGTTATAGTGTGTGTGTGTGTGTATATATATATGTAAAATATATATAAACATATATAATATGTATGTTTATCAGAGTTCTGTAAAGTGATATTTTGCAACTTTACCTTTATTATAAGAAACTTGCAAGAATATACTTTTATTTTAACATTTTCAGTCTTTGTGCTGTTGTCATATATTTTACGTCTCTATATGTAAAAACCCACTTCTAAGAAATGTACTATTATTTTTGTTTTATATAGCCAATTTTATTTTAAAGCAACTTGAACATTATGAAAAAATTTTCCCATGTATCTAACATTCTAGTGCTTTTTGTTTCCATGTGTAAATCCATATAGCCATCTAGTATCGTATTCTTCTATAGGACTTCCTTTAAATTCTCTTGTACTGGTGATGAATTCTTTCAGATCTTTTAGGTCTGATAAAGTCTTAGTTTCACCTTTGTTTATGAAAGACATTTCACTAGGAATAGAATTCTAGGCTGATAATTTTTTTATCTTTTAGTTCTTTAAAGATTTTGCTCCATTTCTTCTCACCTGCTTTATATCCCATGAGAAATCTATCATCCTTATCTTTGTTTCTCTGTATGTAGTGTGTGCATTTTCCTTGGCTGCTCTTAAGATTCTGTCTTCATCACTGATTTTGAGCAATTACATTATGATACACCTTGGCATAGTTTTCTTGTACTTAAGGTTCCTTGAGCTTCCCAGATCTCTGTGTTTATAGTTTTCATAAAATTCAGTAATTTTTCAGGTATTACTTGTTCAAATGTTTGTTCTATTTTTCTTTTTTTCAGAGTAACAGCCTGAATGGATAATTTTGGTAGTAGTAATAGAGTTCAACCCTATACCATCTAAAGTAAAGTTTATGCATATATAACATTGTGGACTAAGATTCTTGTGGTGGCGGGGTTTAGAAACCAAGTAGATTTATTTCAAATTCTGGCTTTGTTACTTGTTAACTTGTTCTAGGGAAAGTTTTTCACCATTTCTCAACTTCAACATCTTTTTCTGTAAAATGATGACTATCATGATACCTATTTTATAGCAATCCTGTGAAAATTAAATACTTAGCTTGATGACCACTATATACATTATAGATAATATTTTTATAAATAATACCAGCTGAGAACTCCATAATCTCTAAAAATATGCCTTGAGCCCAATAGGAACTTGGACAATTTATACAGTCAATGACTAAATAACATTTGACAAACGACTGGAAGTCTTCTTCATGTTAGCATGGTGAAGGATCAAAGTAAGTGACACAATCACACAGGAATAGGTCAGTGTACATATGACTTCCAAAAGAGGCCTCAGTTTCTTTTTTATTAAAGATTTATTTATTTTAGAAGGGAGAGAGGCAGAGGGAGAGAGAGAATCTCAACCAGACAGGTGCTGAGCATGGAGCCTGATGTGGGGCTTGATCTCATGGCCCCGAGATCATGACCTGAACCAAAATCAAGAGTTGGATGCTTAAAAAACTAAGCCACCCAGATGCCTCAAGAGGCCTCAGATTCTAATCCTCACCTATCTTCAAGAAGATGGTTGAAAGGCTACACTCTTTGTGTTCTGTTAGTGCTTTCAAATTCCTCTCTTGTGGGTTGCCGGAATTTTATGCTCATACAACAGCTAATCACCTCTTTGTGGAACTATGCAAATATGTTTAAGTCAGTAAAGCATTAAGTCACCATTACTAAAAGGAGAAGATTCACCAAAAGCGATACCATGAATTATTTAGAAGCCACAGGATAAGGAAGTTTATGAATAAGAGTTAAAATGCATGAGACAAGAAGATAGGAAAGAGAATCATGAGTTAAAAGAAAGCAACAGGTGGGAAGTCATAGGTTTTCTTTGAATTCTTTCTCTTTTCTAAAGCAATGAAATTCTACACGTCAGGATGTCTTTTAGTTAATGAGTCTCACTATTAGAACTCTATCACTCTCAGAAATATCCCACACAAGGAATCAAGGAAAGGGATAACTTTTCTCCTAACATGAATAAAACTGTTTTCTTGAGACATCTTGTTTGTGCTCTGACAGCTATATTCCACAAAACACATTTCTTATTTCAGACAGTCCAGTGGAATTCTTCTGGTGTTGTGTCACTTGGAAAATCTCATTCGAATGAGACATTTCTCACATTAGTTTCTGCAGCCTGGTTTTGGGCTATTTTCCTGCCAGCCTTTGTGGGGGTCTCAGTTATGAATCTTTGTTTTAGATGCTGCAGGAAAAAAGGAATTTAAAGGAGTCATGGAATCATACTAAGATGTTAGTAAGAACCCATTGCCCTAGAGTAAAACAAAACAAAATAACAAACAAACAAAAACCCTTGGACATTCACGATCAAGAGGACCTTCCAAAACTTAAAAAACTATCCTCAGTCACCTAATATTTACTTCACATCATTCTTACTTAAGTCATATTTCTAGAAAAAAGTCTTCAAAATTTATATCATTGCATCCTTCTTTAAAACAAGAATATACAGACTTTTTCTTGCTATCTCCATTTTATATAGTCGTGGAGTATTAATAAATTGGCTACCTTGAGAATGTTTTTTGAGTCAGTTTATTATCCTATATTGTCAATTCTTCTCCCTCCTATCAAGCTGGAAATGAATTGGGTGCTTCATTCAGATTTCCTGTAAGTTATAGGATCATTGGTTTCTTTTAAGAGAAAGAGAAGGAAATCTGTGAACATAAGCCAAATTTGCTGAAATAGCATTCTGCCATTTTTCTGTGACTTTTCCTAGTTACTACAGTGTTCGATGCACAAACATGGATAGTCTTCCTTTTGCACAATTATGATCCATGTTCTTATAGATGCTCTAGTGGTACAAAAAGCATAAGGCTATAAAAGCAATGAGATCATAATTACTGAGACAAAGATTATAAAATACCCACTATAAGATAAAATTAGGAGGAGCAGACTTACATTGGATCTTTACCATATGATTTTCTACATGCAATGTCAAATAGTTCTCATATTACAATCTCTTACAGTGCAGCGCTCTATCAGGCTAACTAAGCATACTGGACAGTTATGTTACAATGCTCAGTCCCACTCCTATCTGAAGTTTTTCAAAATGGTACCATATTTTATGTCTGCACTTCTTTCATTTGGTGTTGCCACATGAAGGATATTAGTGAAACGGGGGTGCCTGCATGGCTCAGTGGGTTAAAGCCTCTGCCTTTGGCCCAGGTCATGATCCCAGGGTCCTAGGATCAAGCCCCGCATAGGGCTCTCTACTCAGCAGGGAGCCTGCTTACTCCCCTCTCTCCCTGCCTGCCTCTCTGCCTACTTGTGATCACTGCCTGTCAAATAAATAAATAAAATCTTTTTAAAAAAAGAATATTAATGAGACAAATTTTAGCAGTCTTCTACAGTTGTCATGACCTCCAAAAATTCCCAAGTATTCCCTTATCCCATTGATCTTACATCTTTACATTACTCTAGTAAGAGTTTTCCATTTCACATTATAAAAATAAGCTGTCACATGGAAAATATTAGTGCTAATTATACAATAATTCCCCTCTATTATATCTTGTCATCAAAACCTATGAATTAATCAGATTTATTATTTGACCATTGGCCATGAGCAATTATATCCTAATGTTGATCACGATTTATGGAACATTTTTTTCAGGGATCTGAATTATGTTTTGAAATTCCTAAATGTTTAACTCCTTCTCAGTTTTGCATAATGACTTTATATTCATTGGGAAGACACTGCAACTCAATCAAGTGGCTGAGATTGAATAAGGATGTAAATGTCTTAGCATCATGGCATCACATATCCTTGGCATTGACAAATAACTCTATTTCCTTTTCCAGGGAAAGGGAAGTTTTATAGGCTGCTAGTCACAAAATGAAAAGGCCAAGATTTGTAAACCAGAATCACAAGCACATTAGTCTTGGATAAGTATCCATGTCTTTTAAATTTCTCATCCTTAATTATTCAGGTACAATTAACTGTGGTTGCTATTAAAGGAACTAGTAGCTTCTGCTTTCTGATTTTGCTGCTGTTTCTGAGTTTTAAAACTCAGAGGAGTTTCACCCGAAGTCTTGACTTGCTCCTGTTAAATTTGAGCTGTTTTGAACATGCACAGTAGTCCATGGCTAAAGAGGATATATTTGGTGCATTTCATCATTGTACTTTAATTCAGCAAGCTTTTAGAGCAATTGATTGTATTCCACAAACATGGTGGCATCTTTGCAATGACAGTAATAGAAAGAAAGAAAAAAAAGAAAGAAAGAAAGAAAGAAAGAAAGAAAGAAAGAAAGAAAGAAAGACAAGAAAGCTGTCTGTGTGAGGCCAGTACATTTTAAGCAAAAAATCCCTGATACCTTCTTTTTAGAACGCTTTTCCTTGCAAGTCTTGGTCTCACTACTGTGACCTTAGCAATAGGCAACTTGAATGCTCCAGACAGTAACTTGACAAGGAGCTTCCACAGGCATTGTGATCCTTTTGTGCCCTGGATTTTTTTTTTCTATTATTTAGTGCATCCATAGGAATGCAGAGAGAGACGTGGAAACTTGCTTCTTATCGGTAGGTTACAAATGGAGTTGACTGACCTCTAATATTTGCTCTGAAAAATTTCACAGCAGGCATTTCAGTAGCACATATATGGGGGCTGGCTGGGAGAGAGTAGACAATGTGTGGACATTTTCAGTCCTGAATTGCTGCTAATTAGAGTGGCTTCCAGAAATGTGCATTACCTTGAAAGGTTTTTTCCCCAGGGTTGAGTGGGCTTTGGGATGGAGAGTGAGACTGAGAGGGTAGACAGGAGACAGGATAAAGGCTTCCAACATACAGATGGAACATGTCTCACTAGAGGATGTCCAAATGCCATGCTAGGGCTGATGCTTCCCATGTGGAGCTCTAAGGAAGATGGCTCTAGATCCCATGGCTCTAAGGAAGAATGCGGCTTCTTAGGAATCAAAGTAGGGGCTTTTTTCTTATCAACTGTCTGACTTTCTGTGGATTTCAGCAGTGTGATGGATCTGGAGTAGCAATGATTGAACTTTAATTTTAGTACGTTACACTGATTAATGAGGGATGTTTAATTGGGAACTGCATTTTGTTTGCTTTCTCCATGCACCTTTGGACCAAAAAATGAATGGATTTCTAAAAATGTTAGTATGTGCATCGTCTCTTGTCAACATGTATTACAGTAAAACCTAAAACGGTGGTATATTAAAACATTCTTGTTAGTGTTTATCATTACGAATATAAACGTTTGGGGCGCCTGGGTGGCTCAATGGGTTAAGCCTCTGCCTTCCGCTCGGGTCACGATCCCAGGGTCCTGGGATTGAGCCCCATATCGGGCTCTCTGCTCAGCAGGGAGCCTGCTTCCTCCTCTCTCTCTCCCTGCCTCTTTGCCTGCTTGTGATCTCTCTCCAATAAATAAATAAAATCTTAAAAAAAAAAAAAGAATATAAATGTTTTCATTGATGGCATCCAAATCCGCAAAGTATTTTCAGATACAGGCCTATGAATGAGTTACAAAAATATCATCGAGCCCAATAAAAGATACTGCAATGTGATTTTTAAATATCTATAAAACTACAAAGAAAGCCACGTAGAAAAGATGTTTCCCCAGAAACTCGGTGTGAGCCTTTCCACACAGACAGTAGACTTTGGTAGTTTATTTTTATTTATTTTTTTATAAAGATTTTATTTATTCATGAGCGAGAAAGAGAGAGGCAGAGGTACAGGGAGAAACAGATTCCCTGCTGAACAGGGAGCCCGACCCAGGGTTTGATCCCAGGACCCTGGGATCATGACCTGAGCCAAAGGCAGACATTTAACCAACTGAGCCACCCAGATACCCAGAATTTAACAGTTTAAATAGTAAGTTGAGGATTGATCAATTTGGTCTACATCCTGGCTTACTCCAATGACCACGGGTGGTACATTTGCATGCACTTGGTTTCCTTTCTCTGACTGCACATAAATTTCAATATGAACTGCTATTCCTCCCGATTCACTGAGACTTATGTGAGAGATACTGGCTGGGTCCCTATCAGTCACCCAGAGGCATATGTCTCTGATTTTGGTTCACGAGGCTTTTACGCATTGACCTTGCAGCCCTAACTGTGCCTAAATAGTTCCTGGCCAGATGCCTTTTAACCAGGAAAAAAGCAGTTTAGCTATAAAGGTACACGTGTTGGGCAAGAGACAGGGCCGGGCGCACTTCAGCACCTCCTTTAAGTGACTCCTCCTTATGCTCCTTCAAGCAGAACTGGCTGTTCTCATTTTCACTTAACAAGTCCAGTAAAAGTTAAAAGAGAACCAAAGCCTTTTTCTTCCCAACTTCCTGAAGTAAATCTCATGTCTGTGAGAACCTGAAAATTACAAAGTGTGACTATTCCAAAAGTTATGGCTGCTTGAAATTGACTGAAACAATTATATGTCTTTTGTTGAAAAATGGCAGTAGAGAAAATGTGTTAGATTTGGATTAATCAATAGACTTATTTGGCTATTCATTGTGGCTATGCTGTAGCGTAAGCTCATTGAATTTTCTCTGCTTGGAGGTAATTGTACGTTTACAAATATTAAGTGTGGGCTAGTATAGGAATAAGTTGTTCGAAAGAAAGACTTTCTGTGGTCTTCACATGTTGGATCAAATGAAAAGCTCCACTCTACCCAAATTCTGGGAGGCAAAGCTCCAGCTCATATAAAAATGTAGTCATATGTTGACTGAATGAATAAATGAATGAGTGAATAAAACTACATCTACTACTCAGACAACATGCAATTAACATTATGCTATTATCTTGATATTTTGGTCAGTGTTGGATGATGTACAGAATAATTTAGAGCTAATCTCTTTCATTATTTTAGTAATTATCAGGAGTTACCTGGGAAATTACCATAACTTTGTAATTCTCTCAGTCACCATAGACAAGCTTGAAATGAAATGATCTTGACAGTTGCCTTGGTGGCCCCAAATCTTTCCATCATTACCGGTTACACAGTTTGTGCTCCAAGGCACTGTATTTGTGTCTGACTTCAATGTTTGTTGTTGGGACCCTATGTTGCTGTTTTTAGATTGGATGCACTTTTGCTCTGCAGGGCAGCTGGGGGTGGGAGTGGAAAATGAGATAGGCTTTTTTGTTTAATGAAGCAGGTAACCAGGGAATTTGGGAGAAACACACATTCCATTCCACACCCAGTCAATACAGATTGAGAAAACCAGAAACTTTGCTTTTTTTCTTTATCACAGTTTCCTTTATTATCATTTTATGGGAATAATTACCATTCTGGCCAGCAGATTTGCTTGATTACATCTATGAATCTGTTTTTCGTTTTCCTTAAAGGAAGATGTAGTATTAGAAACAGCCAAGTCCCTCAAACTCTTCGAAATGTTACTCTTTCCTCAGCTGTTTTCAAGGAAGAATCCAAACACCTCAATTTTTAAAAACGTTTAAAGAATTCATGCATCAGAGATTTTTATTTTCAGAAATAAATATTGATAGCACCAAAAGCTCACCATTATTTCTGGTAATATCCCTGGAATAGCAATAACAATGAGCCTCGATTTTATAGTAAGTATGGAACCTATATTTAAAAGGTATAACATTTTTTTAACATAGATAATTTAAAAATTTCTTTAAGAAGTTCTTGAACTCAGTATATTCAGAACTCAGTATAGGCAGCTTTTCAGATTCTAAACATCTTCTCTTTAGACAAGATTAGATTGTGGTGATGATTGGACAGCTCTATAAATTTACTAAAAAATCTTGGCATTGTACCCTTAAACTTAATGAATTTTATGATACATAAATAGTATCTCAATAAATCTGATAAAAATTATGATAAGGTTATCAATGTCCAAGTGCTATCTGTGGGCTGATGCTCTTTGCATATTTAATTGAATTGATAATTAATGCTGCTTTGGATTAGAAATGACTCATTTGATACAAAGCCTTCCAAAGCACTATATCTGCCATTACAGTGATTAAGACAAAGGTTCAACCCTACCCTGCCTCGTCCACCTGTGTTCTAGTGTTCTGTAATCATTCCTAACCAGAACTTTTAGTAAGGGATTCATGATGACAATAGTTGAGTGTGCTGATCTATTCTGCTTTATTATATTGACATTTGGTAATGAGGCCCATTGCCCTTGGTAGATAAAAAGAAAATCAGATTTGCTCTATCTTAAGAGGCTTTCAGAGCAAGTTTGAAAGAGTGGGTAGGACTAAACAGGTTTTTCTTACTATGTTTCTTGTTTGTTCGTGAATTCCATAAAGAATAAAATCTAAAACATTTCCTTCAGTGTTTGGAAAAAAAAACTGTGTTTTACAGTATGTCAAAGATTTCCATTTACTTATGGTTGTTTTTAAAAAGAAGGAAACGACTTGTTCTGAAGGAAAAATAAGTTGAAGTAGTTGGCTTTCAAGGTGAGCATTCCAACATCATTCTCACCTCAATAAATAATTTCAAAGAAAACTCAGCAGTGAAATAAATATTTCCTAGCTAAAGATTACATATTCCTCTATACTCATGTCCTGTTAAAGGCTTTATATAAAATTTTATGCACAAAGCCCTTCAGTTACCTACCTAGTCCAGACCTCTGTAATGATCATGGCCTTGATATCTTTTTTTTTTTTTTTTTTTTTTTTTTTTTTTTTTTTTTT
>NC_081562.1:129167263-129249586 GCF_022355385.1 Mustela nigripes
TTTTTTTTTTTTTTTTTTTTTTTTTTTTTTTAATTTTTTATTTTTTCCATATTTTAATACAGTCTTATTGTAGTGCTATTTACATTTCATAAAATTCATGTATTTAACAGGTATAATTCAATGGTTTTTAGTTAGTTTATAGACTTATTCATTCACCACTACAATCTAAGTTATAATATTTTTCTCACCCCAAAAAGAAACCATGTACCAGGTATCTGAGTGGCTCAGTCAGTTAAGTGTCTAACTCTTGGTTTTGGCTGGGGTCATGATCTCGGGGTCAGGAGATTGGCCCTTGCATCAGGTGCTATGCTCAGTACAGAGTCTGCTTGAGATTCTCTCTCTCTCTTTCTCTCCCTCTCTCAATTAAATAAGAAAGAAAAAGAAAGAAAGAAAGAAAGAAAGAAAGAAAGAAAGAAAGAAAGAAAGAAAGAGAGAAAGAAAGAAAGAAAGAAAGAAAAAGAAAAAAGCAAAGAAAAGAAATAATGCACCAATTAGCAGTTACTGCCCATTTGTGCCCCTTTCCCCAGCCTCACTCCCCAGGGGAAACAACTATTCTGTTTTCTGCCTCTACACATTCACCTTTTTTAGACATTTCGTATGAATGTGTTCATACACTATGTGGTCTTCTGTGACTGACTCCATTCACTTGGCACAATGTTCCATATTCCATTCCATTTCATCCATTTTGCCTCAGGCATCAGTACTTCCTTCCTTTTGACTGGCAAACAGGATTCCATTGTAAAGATGTGCAATGTTATGTTTAGCCATTCACCAGTTGATTGAAGTTTAGGCTGTTTTTCCCTTTTAGCTGTTCTGAGTAATGCTACTATGAACATTCATGCACAAGATTTTGTGTGGACATATGTTTTCATTTCTCTTGGGTGTGCAGCTTGGAGTGGAATTACTGTGTCTTATGGTCAGAATCTATGTTTAGCACATTAATAAACTGCTAAACTATTTTCCAAAAGTGACTGCACCATTTACAGTCCCACCCGCAATAAATGAAGGTTCCAGTTCTCCATACCCTTGCCAATTCTTTGTCTTTTGAGTTATATCTCTTCCAGTAGGTGTGAAGTAATACTTCATTGTCACTTTAATTTGTATCTCCCTATTCATGACTTTAGCATATTTTAAACTTTCTTGTATATATGAATAAATATACATGATGCCCCCCAAAATAATCCAGAGATGCTTTTAAAATCAAGAGAAGAATAAAATATATACCCCACAGCTCTTGCAAATAAGCTAGACAGTCCATCAAACTGTAATCAAAATAAGGAGACATATTTAAATAATAGTATAATAGTATTTTTCCACTACCAGAGAAGCCAATTCAGGAGTAAAACTTAAATAAGCTGTCACCTGAGTCAAGTCATCTTTAAAGTATATTGAGATACATTTCAACTGCTGAAATTTAGTGTAGCAAAAGCCATAAACAATTGCAGGGTAATAAACTCCAGGATTAGGTACAATATTTCTTCTCCCCCATTGAGAAGTCAAATAAAAAGTTAGAAAATATCAATAAATTTTGTCCTTACTCTCTATAAGCTAAGCTTAGCTCTGATAGAAAAATGAAGGTGGAAGCAATTACACTGCTTCCTCGCTGGTCAAGAGGGTTCCCACTCTTCATGTGGCAACCTGAGGCATCTTCTAAACAGATTGTTTTTCCATTTAGGCAAATTTAGTCTACAGCTAACACTGTCTGGTGTGCTATCAACTGACCCAGGGGTCAAGGACTAGGGGGAAGCTATAAGAATAAGGGCTGTGGGAATTGGCACTATGACTTTCTTAATATGAGTATAACATAATCTCTAAATAAGTGAAGCTCTATAAACTTCCATGCTAGGGATCCCTGAACTTCTACATTACTTGACTATTGTTGGCCTTAGTCAGCCTGTAAGGGTAATTAGTATATCTACTCCATTTGAAATACCAGAACTTGGAAGGCACCAGGTCAGGGAAGATTGTAGCTATATTGGGTATTACCTTCACATTTTTTGCACACAAACATGTATGTGTATGTGTATGTGTGTAAAATGTACATGTATATATATATATGTGTATACATGTATATATGTGTATATTCTATAGTTAATGGGCCAATATTACATGGTACACTGAACACCTGGCTTTTTACATTTAATCTATGTTAGATACCAATTCACATCAATCCATCTCTTAAAAATAGCTGTGTAGGGGTGCCTGGCTGGCTTAGTCAGGAGAGCAAGCAACTCTCAATCTCAGGGTCACGAGTTCAACATCCACATTGGGTGTGGAGCCTCTTTAAAAAATAAAATAAATAAAAACAGCTATATAACAACAAAAATATAGCTGTATAATATCCATTACTTGAATGTTGTACATTTTAAAACTTAGTCCCCTTTTGTTGGACATTTAGAGCATATATGTGCATACACACACAGACACATCACATAGGATAAAATTATAAAAGTGCAGCATCAAAATGTAAGTGAATTTTTAATTTTAATGCATAACACCAAATCATCCTTCTGAAAGCATACATTCCCACCTTCTGTGTATGGGAGGGCAAGTCTCTCCAAAGTCTTATTAATGTGAACTTTGTCAAACTTATTATTATGTTGATTTGGTGGCATTCTGTGTCTGTTGTATTTGGTTCATTTTGTCGATCTACTAAAACCATTAGTGTTGACCAGAAATGAGAGGGAAATGAGAGGGAAAAAATAAAAAAAAAATAATCATTCATATTTCATTCCTTTGAGGTAAGTCAGCCATTTGCCCAGAAGGAAAGTCTGGTGATTTCCTGTGTTAGAGCTGAAGGAATACAGACCTTGGGAGGGTTAAGTTACACATCCAATGTCCCAGAGCTCTTAAGAATCAGTCAAGGGCAAAGACCACTGTAACCATGATACATGATTAAGATTCTACAGTATAATCCCACATCTCTTCAGCAGGAAGCAGCTTCTCCTTCTGCTTCATGCCAGTCTGTAGAGCTGGGGACAAGTCACTAAGTGGGCCATTTTCAGTCTCCCTCACAGGTAGAAAGATTTTCCACACCAGCCTTGCTATCTGGACAGAGGCAGACATGGCATTTATTTTAATCCTCTTAGAAGGTAAGACTGTCTTTATATTGGTATCATGACTGGAAATATTGGTGGTGCGTTCAGCTTCCTACCATCAGCTTAACTTCCCACAAGGGAGTGACTGACTCTGTGAGATTAAACATGAACACAGGAAAAGAAGAACTTCTTTAAAGTACCACAGAGAGAAGAACATGACATGATACTTTTCTGTGATAATGTTCAACCTACTGACAGCCAAGTATTTACACTGGTGAGCATTTTATTCAGTCACTTCCCAAGTTTTTGTCAAGGGTGGTCTTGTCTTGAATAGGTGTTTTTCCTCCATGTGCCATTCTATGAGAGAAGGTGAGCTCATACAATCAATGGCTCCTGCTCCTTTTGAAGAGTAACCCTACTCTTGGCTCTGGGGGTTCAGATGCCCCCAAATCTTGGATGTGTGTCTCACTGGCTGTGTGACCTGGGCCAGTCACTCCAGCTCTCCGAGCCTCTGAATTGTACCTTATCAAATAGACTTGACCACGCCTTCTTCTCAGAGTACTCTGTGTACTAATGAGATCATGTGTGCAGTGCACTTGGCCCAGACCATGTGAAGCACACAACAAAAACTTCACAATTTTCTGCTCTCTTCTCTCCCTGACTATTGTGGAGGGAGCCCAGGATTCAGGGAAAGAAAATCAAAACCACTTAGGTGGCTCAAGGGAACTGGTGAGTTCCTAGACTCTGTTTTAGAAAATATTTAGCAGTAATGGTGGTTTGGTTGGTAAAAGAGAAAGTGGAGTGTGTGCGTGTGTATGTGTATGTTGGTGACAGAGTTCAGATAAAAATATAGAAGATAGGTTTTAAAGTGATCTTTGAGAAAAGACAGAGAAAAGTTTTTTTTCAGTTTGCTTTAGGGACTAGAGGCTTTCAGTGTCCAGAAAAATAAATCCAGAATTGATCCCCTGTGAGAGAGAGTGTAGCAGATATCCAAGGTTTAAAGATGATAAAGAAACATGATTTCCAGTCTCTGGAAATGAAGCATAAATTAAATTCAGGCCAGGTGAGGGTCAGCCAGCAGTTGGACAAGCTTCTTTGTTTTCACTGACCATCATTCTGAAACATCATCCCAGTGGCAATCAGCTTGAACAAGGGAGCTCAGGCTGAGCAATCAGGCCCAGATGTGCCTTCATCCCCAGGCTGGGTGTTAACAGGCCAAGGCACGGCAGGTCAGGACCCACCGTGGGGGCCAGTGAGTTAATCTAATGTCCAGGAAATACCAGGATGTCAGGAAATCCAGGAACAAGGAAAGGGATGCCTGAACCCAAGCAGAGATTTGGAGTTACAAGAGACTAGCATCTACATAGGCATGGGCTTTAAGTAATAAGCCCAGTGTACTGTCGGCAAGAAAGGAGTTTGATAACACATCAGAGGCTTATTCAGGGCCAGAGCAGATCACAGTCATTCAAAGAGTGTGTGTTGAAACAGAATGTACAAACTGAGGATGGAGAATATAAAAGAAATAAGAAAAAGCTCACTCTATCAATCTATCATCCAAAAATATTTCTCCAAAATCAGAGAGAGAAAAGTAAAGTGATAATGAAAAACATTGTGGGATATGTCAAAGAATTTTCTGGAAGGATTCAACTCTTGAAATGTGTCTCCTAAGGAGAATAGTAAATATGAAAGAGAATGGGGGAGGGAAACAAGGGAAACATAGAACTGAGTTTTTTGGGGGGAAGATGAGCCACAGTCACCCGGTACAAGAGAGGATGAGAGGTGCTGTGGAAAGACATGTTATGATGGGACACTGCAGTTTTATTCAGAATAGATCCCATAGATCAAGGAGGCCTGGTCTTTGGGCAAATGTCCAATGAGAGAGGTAGGTGGCTAATGCAGCACATGTTATGAACGGATTTATGATTCTGACCAAATCTGGGGTCCCTCTGATCTTCTACCTAGAAGAGCTCAGCCCAGGATAGTCATTTCTGCTTGTTGAAGTCAACAATGTTCAACCTTCCAACAACATTTTATTTCTGGGCACTTACACCGCGATATCTTTGAGAGCCTACACATAAGGGCTAGGTGGACATGGAGTCCTTTGATGCCCCAGACACTTCTTTTTCAACTCTTCTTCCATAGCTCTGGTCCCTGCCCCAACCAGCGTGAGTATCCCAGCTATTGGAAATTTGCCAAGTCTTGTCTAAGAGTTGTTCAGAAAAGCCACATCTTGGCAGGATCCTTTCTCTGAGGCATTTTTTGTGGACATATTTATGTCTGATAAGATGTGTTGTCAATGGTACCACCAGTGGGTCCAAAGACTGCAGCACTCAAACACACCAAGATTTTCTTTCCTTACCCATCAAATGAAGATGTTGGCCTGATGATCAACAGATAAGTTTCAATTCTAACATTCTTTATTTTGAGACAGTTTACACCGAGGTTGGAAAAGTGGCTTTTGGGAATGTCAAAATTGAGAGAAGCCTCACTGCTAGAGGAAGGCATTAAGACTCAGGAGCAAGACACTCGTCTAGAAGGAAGGAGGAATTCTGTTTGGTGGCAGAGGGTGACTGCACGGTGTTGGAAACCCTCAGTTATTTAGAGTAGACCCTCATTTCCTAAGGTTTTCAAAAAGAAAATCAGTTAACAAGAATCTTGAGAAAACCTCAGTAATAGAGACTATGTCATTAACCCGCTGGGTTGTAAGTTCTGTGTCTCCAGAATGTAGGCCAAAAGAGTCTCTGCTGGTTGAATAAATGCATGGTTTGTTGGTGTCATAGATATATATTTATCTTGTCCATTAGGATATGTACAGACACTGTATGCTGAAACCATGAAAACTGCCCTACATGTGGCCCCCTTTTTGTTCCTGCTAAATCTACCCAAATAGAAAGCATTCTCATTTAAAACCTATGAGCTATGTGGCAAAATTGCACTGAGCTCTTTCTTGAAAGTTATGGTTGTAGATTTCTTGAAAATCCCAAGCCTGTATACTTGAAAACAAAAGATACAGAATATAGGTGAGAGAGTGCGTGTGTTCGTGTGTGTGGGATAAAATATTACAAAATTCTTCATACACAGAATGGTCTTATTATCTGTGGTCGTTAAGCTACATAGAAAAATAAAAGTCATCAGAATATTATTAATTAATGAGCTAAACAGTTATAAATGGAAGTCACTGAAAATTTCTTCCATGCCGAATGTTTAACCATCCAACTAGTAAAAATATATAGATTGCAAAATGAAACTGGAAATCCTGTTAAATAACTATAGGATTTATGAATTTGATGAAAAATATTGGCAAACTACTTCAGCTACATGCCAAATCATTGACAAATAAGAATCTGGCACAACTCACCAATTAAATTGAGGAAGAGAGAAAAAAGACACGGAGATGACCACAACATCATTATTTCAAAATGGAGTAATTTGATTATACAAGGATTAGGCCAAACTCTTGGGAAAACTGATGAAGCCTTTAAATATTTCCTTGCAAACATTACCCTCCCTATAATTATGCTGCAAAATCAAACATGAAGTGAAGGAGTTCAAGTAATCACCATACATTTTTTTCCTGAGAAGTAAAGAAAAAAAAAAATTCTCACTGTTTTTATTTTCAGGAATCTATCTTAAGAACAGAGTTCCAACATCATAGTTACATTTGCAACATCAGTTTAGTAATGACAACATATAAGGTGAAATAGACTCATTTTATAACTTGTGTCCTTCTTTTTATGATAGGGACTTGACCCAAATTGCATTTTTTTAAAAAACTATTTGCTGTGAAATTTTGGTCATCATCCAAGTACCAGCTATTAGTTCTATAAGAAAAATCTCCTATCTATAATTCTTGCAGGAAAGTTATAACTAACAAACAACAACACAGAAACCTATTAACATTTTGTCTTACAAACTGTCATGTGTTTTCTTCCATCCAGATACAAGGATGTAGTTCTATAGGTGTCATTCCATCATCAGTGCTTTTAATCCTTTTAGTTCATATAAACTAAATTGTTTCCCTAAATAGTTTCCCTGTGGAATATTTTCCTGGCTGCTCATATTTAGGAATAAGCAACAGACTTGGGGCTATAACTTTACTTCTTCTAACAATTGATTTTTGTCCCCCCTCCCCCAATATATGAGCAGAAAAGCCTGCATGAGACCTGCCAGGTCAATGTTCTCATGGTTTTCTGTGTTTTTGTTTTTGTTTTTCATTATTGCCTCTGTAAAGAGCCAGATTTTTTTTTTCTCCTAGGTTCCCACGAATGACATTTAATACTACAAATTTATTATAGCTCACATACATGGCCCTTGGAAGGGTGTATTAGTTTTGCAATGTTGCTATAACAAATAAGCACAAATTCAGCAACTTGAATGCAGATTTGTTATCATACTACTCTATGAGAATTAGAGGTCTGACTTGGGCCTTGTTGTGTTAAAATAACAGGGGTGGCGGGACTACATTCTTCTGTGGAAATCTAGGGGCGAATCTGTTACAGCTTGTTGAGACCGTTCCAGCAGTGTTTTGCTTGGGGTCCTCTCCCTCCACCTTTAAAACAAACATTGCATCTCTCCGCACTTTTCTTCTACACGTCTTCCTCTTCGGCATTTAAGGACTCTCGTGATTTCGCTGGCCTCATCCAGAGAGTCCAGGATTATCTCCCCATTTCGAGGTCAGCTAATTAGCAACCTTAATCCTATCTACAACTTTAATACCTCTTCATCATGTGACATAACACGTTCACAGTGACAGGGATTAATTAGGGCATGGACTTCAGTGATGGGATGGTGTACAGGGTGAGGGAAACTTGGTTCTGCCTTCCACAGAAGCTCACAAGACACTGCAGGATCTAACATTTTCTTGCTCCCAAGAGTCCCTTTGCACCCCCTCAGGAGCATTATCGCTGAGAACACAAGCCCTAGGCACCAGCCCTCCCACTATCTCCTTCTCTTTTCATCTTTGGACTTTCAGGCCAGTGTTCAATATGCCTCCAGACAAGAGAATCTTCATAGGAGATAAAGACTCTTCTAGACACACATGTGTGCACCTTAACGCAGAAACATTTTTCAAAATGAAATCAACAGCACCCATCTTTTTTACAATATAGAAAAACTCATCATTGACCCTAATACATCATTGCCCTTTTTTTTTTTTTTAAAGATTTCATTTATTTATTTGAGAAAGAGAGAGAGAGTGAGCACAGGCTGGTGATGGGTGTTGGAGGGAGAAGCAGGCTCCAGGCGGAGCAGGGAGCCCAGTGCCAGGCTCAATCCCAGAACCCCTGGGAGCAGCACCTGAGCTGAAAGCAGAAATGTGACCGACTGAGACACCCACACACCCCTCTATCATGGCCCATATTAAAAGCCTTTTATTTATCCAGTTAGCCTAATAATAAATATTTTTCTATGCATCATCAGAAATACTAACAAAAATTTCGATTGGGGAAAAAAGTGAAACAAAATGGTTTTTCCTAGATTGCTCAGTATTTCTATCTCCTAAACGTGCTTTTGTTATATATTAACTATCTCTGGGGCTTCTGAAAGTTTGAAATACCCTCTCTTCGGGGAAATGATGGATCATATTGTTTCCTTTTCTTTTTCTCTTCTTTTTGTTGTTGTTGTTGTTAAGTATTGCTATGGAAATAGCAATAAGAAGCTGACAATTGAGACCTGGAGACTTTCTCCCTTTGAAGTCTTTCTTTCCAAAGAGGACCTTGACTCAAATCATCAGGTTCCTGTTCTCTATTACATCAATTAATGCTACGTGAAAATCCAATTCAACTTAATTTTCTTGAAATGGAAACCTAGGGAAAACTTCTCTTTTTCAAAAGCAACCTCCCTGAAAGCTGTCCCGGCTATCAAAGTTGATTGCACTGGGCTTCAGGAGGGCAGAAACACACTCATGCTAATGGCATCTGGAAAATAAAACAATGTTACAGCACATTTTGTATTGATTTAGATAATTACTTGAGAAGTAAGGCACTGAATCTGTGTATTAAAAATAAAATCGCCTGCCATAGAGTGTTCTCTTAATGATAAAGCTTCTCAGCCATTTAAAGATCAAAGGATGTGGTGATTCCCTGCCCGCACTTCCAAGATATTATGGGAAAGTCGGACTTCTTCAAGTAAGAATCCAATTCTTAATTAAATTGTGCAATAGATCAAGTGGGTTTTCAATAAATTTGGTTTGCCCAGCCTTCCATCTATTTAATGTGGAGCCAGGTAGTCCTGATGCCCAGGGTACCAGGGAATTCATTTTTTCAGCCTGATTTTGTGCAGGGACAACCCCCAAAATAAACAACCCTTTCCTCATCCCCTAGTAAATCATCATCTAGGCCTCTGCCTTCGGCTCAGGTCATGATCCCAGGGTCCTGGCATCAAGCCCCAATCAGGCTCTCTGCTCAGCGGGGAGCCAGCTTCCTCCTCTCTCTCTCTCTGCCTGCCTCTCTGCCTACTTGTGATCTGTCTGTCAAATAAATAAATAAAAATCTTAAAAAAAAATAAACCCTCTCTCTGGGTCAAATAGAAATAATCTCCAGATCCAAAACATCAGACCACTTCTCACCCCTCCATCGTCAGCCACTACTGCTAGTCAGTAACTGCTCAGTGGGATGTTATCCAGCTCCAATGTCAGCATCTACCACTCTTGCCCTTCACAGTTCTCCATGGAAACCAGGGGCATCCTTCTGAAATGAGATTATGTCACCCCCTTTAAAAGCTTCTCATCTCACTCAGAATAAAATCCAAATATTTGGGGTGCCAGGTGGCTCAGTTGGCTAAGTGACTGCCTTCGGCTCAGGTCATGATCCTGGAGTCCTGGGATTGAGTCCCACATCAGGCTCTCTGCTCAGCAGGGAGTCTGCTTCTCCCTCTGACCCTCCCCTTCTCATGCTCTCTCTCTCAAATAAATAAATCTTTTAAAAAATTAAAAATAAGTGAAATCCAAATATTTGTCTTGCCTACCACATCCCTCCTGATTGGCCAGCCAAACTTCTCTCCAACATTATTTCTAATCACTCTTGGTTCCCTCTTTGTGTTCCAACCACACAGGTGTCTTTAACTTCCCTCAAACACTGTAAACGCAGTTGCCTCTGGGCCTTTGCACTTGCTGTTTCTTCTGCCTGGTACTCTGTCCCACGTCTTTGCATTGCCTGTTCCCTCTGCTCTTCCCCCAGATATCTGACTCACTGATTCTTCCACTTCATTCAGGCCTCTACTTAATGTCACCATTTTAGAGAGGCTTTCCCTCATTTACAATAGCACATCTCTATCCCTTTCTCCCCTGGCCCAGCTTTATTTTTGTTCCAAGTTCTTATCACCCTCTAATATACTCAGAAGCTTCCTGTCTCTCCTCACTATAATGGGAAGTCTACAAGATTGGGGTTTTGCTTTGTTCTCTCCTGTATGTCAAGCACCTGACCTATGCCTGGCACTGCAATAAACTATATTATTCTTTATTGAGCAGATATTTAATGAGCATCTCCTATGTGCACAATACAAAGACAGTTCTGCTATGAGGGAGCTGCTCTCCAGATAGTGCCAGTTAAAGGAATGAGGGTTGGAGATGGTGGGAGATGGTGGACTGAACCAGAAATCAGCTGACCTGGCTTCCTATCCAGTTGTGCCACTTATGAGCTTTGGAACTTCATGTAATGATTTTACTGCCGGCCTTAAGTGAGTCACCATCAAAATGGAATTAACAATCTTTGCCACACCAAATCATTGCAAGTATTAACTGAGCTAACGTATATGAAAGTACTTAGCATGCTGCCTAGCAAACAAAGAAAGGTCAAAATATGTTTGCTTAGCAAAAGAGCAAGCAGTGAACCAACATGGAAAGATCAGCTGGAACAATGGCTTTGCTACAGGCCACTTTTAATGTCCTTTTATTGTAGGGCCATACTGAGAGTGTCCTCTTAGGGGAAGGGGTTGGAATATACTTGATGCTGAATTACATTTTCTTTTGCCCAATTTGTTTTCTCCCACTGTAGGGAAAGGGAGAAATCCCAAGTATTTTATGGACTCTGGCTGAATTCTTCATTTGGAATTCCACTGTAGTACATTTAGAAATGAAAAAAAAAATTCTATAAATGAGTAACTGAATTCATCTTTATTTTTATTATTGAGGTATAGCATTGTGTTATTTTCAGGTGTACAATATGGTGACTCAGTATTTGTATATGCTGCCAAGTAATAAGGACAAGTCTAGTTTTCCCAATACTATATAAAGTCATAAATATGGAATGCAATATTGTTTACTATAGTCACCATTCTGTATCTTGCATCCCCTGAGTTGGACTTTTTTGACATAAGAGGAGTGATTCAATGGTATCGAAAATTTTCACAGCAGGCTTCAGTTTCCCTTGGTAAAGCTTAAACAATACAATGAAGATTTGGTCAGGATTTAAGGGAATCTGAATCCTTCATATTTAACAATTATATCACTTGCCTTTCTTGGTATTCAAATAGGTACAATTAGAACCTTTGTCTCACCGAAGAATCAAATATCGCACCAAAATCATAAGAACTGGAGAATCAAGTAATGTATTAGTTAGTTCGGGCTACTATAACAAAATACCATAGACTAGGTGGTATAGAAAATAGACAGTAGTTTCTCGTGTTTATTTCTTTATTCTGGAAGCTGGAAGCCCAAGATGAGTGTATTGACATGGTTGGGTTCTTGGTGAAGGCTCTCTTCCTGGTGTATAGTTGGCAGGCCTCTTGCTATGTCTTCACATGGCAGAGGAGAAGATCATCTTTTTGTATTTCTTTTCATTAGGAAGGGCTCTGATTTCATGACTTAATTGCCTTCCCAATGCCCATCTCCAAATACTACTGTACTAGGATTTAGGGCCTCAAGATATGAATTCTGGGGTGACACAACATTCAGTCCATAGTGAGTAACTGCCACAGAATCCTTGCTTTATTCTCGGACTCTGTGATTTCCTGAGTTGATAGCCTCAATATGTGGAGTGCTTGATCCTTTAAAACACACTCAAGTAATTAACCTTGCTCAATCTAATGAGAAGTAGCATCGTTCAGATTTGAACCCATGACTTAGGAGTATAAATCCAATGCCTTTGTGACCTCTGCAGGTGCTTGGGAGAATCAAACAGCTAAGTCAATTGAGAAATAGTTGAGTCTACAGCACACTTACACTTGAAATGGTGACCTCTGTTGCTGACCTGGGTGGGTGGGAAGAAGCATCTTGTACTCCGTTCTTTCGAAGTAGTCATTTTTGGACAGCAAAGCTTTTTTCTTTTTTAAATTTTTATTTAAAGAAGAGCAGATGTAAACTACTAATAGCACTTTATTCACAGCATTGCCCTAACGTCCCACCACCATCACTATCCACCATAACATCTTATTTCAGCCATGATTATTTGTTAAATACAAAGTAGGTTCCACTTTGTATTTAACGTCCCACCACCATCACTATCCACCATAACATCTTATTTCAGCCATGATTATTTGTTAAATACAAAGTAGGTTCCACTGGATTTCAGATCCCAACTCTTCCATGTCTTCAGTGCAAATACAGCATGAAGACTTTAGTATCAACTCTCTGCTGCCTTTTGCAGCTCAGAGTAAAAGGAATTCAAAGTTCACGCCTTTGATGTGAATTTGACAATTAGCACCTTGAGGTACTAACTGTTGCATATTCTCTTTTCGTATTAATAACTTCTTTTAGAAGATATGAATCCTCAGAATGAAATGTCATTCTAAAAGATCTAGCTGTCTGATCATGACTAAAAATGGAGGGTCCCTAGTAATTGGACATTTTATTTTTTTATCGAAAAAATTTGCAAGTAGCCTTAGAAAGTCTTTATGTAAACTGAATGAAATGTCTTAGTAGAAAAGACGGCACACATTTATTTTCTATCTTCCTTCACATAAAATGGATGATTTCTTAGTCGTGTGTGTGTGTGTGTGTGTGTGTGTGTGTGTGCGCATGTTGAGATAATTCATGCTAAAAATATGTTTCTTGCTTTATTATTTCCTGACATTGGCAATCAAATAAGACTTATAGAATTTGTACTATGTAAGCGATATATATTACATGGTGAAAATTTAATCTCTGATTGTAATACATTCATATGGAAGGGTTTTATACATTTAAGGTTTTGAAGTTACTTTACTTCTTGAAATGTTCTCTGGCTTTTATGCTAGATTACAGTAAAAAACGTTAACTATATTTGCATTTCAAAATGTACGAATTAAACTATTATGCTACAAATGAATTTTTCTGAATACAAAAATACAAAATACATGGTATCTGGTTTTTTTATCTGGGTGGTTAGAACTATCCAAACTTGTTAATATCAACAAATGGCTATTTCATTTTTTCAAACAAAACATAATAGGAAAAATGAAGAATATCAGTTATATTTAATGGTATCATAAAAGTATAAGCTTTATTTTGAACTATAATACCTGTTTAAAAAAGAAAAATAGTAACATGCCTTCCCAAAGAACAAACAGCTCTTATTTATAATTTATTACTATAATTAATCATTTTTATCATATATACATAAAATAATGAATTGTTCTTTCAATAGCATGGAAAGAGTGATTATGTAAAATTATTCCAGAAAATTTCGAAACATAGCTCAGTGTCCTTAGTTTGGAATGATACATGATTCTAAATTAATAAATTGTATCAGTTTTACCTTTCTATCTGTGGTTCTAAGAGGCCAGAAGGACTCCTAAATTTTTTCTTTCTTGCTCTTTTCTTTCAGAGAAGCCCAGTCATTTAAAAATAGTCCTACTTTCATCAAGCATGTATCTAAAACTCTTGCCAGTTGGTAATAAATGTATACGCTTTATCAGTATTCTAATCTCTGTTGTCTGTGCCTGGTTTCCCACAGACTTCTGGCTGAAAGAAAAAAAAAAAATCCCCCCCCCCAAATCCTTAGACACTTTATTTAATCAGATGGTACCACCAGTCTCTGTGGTGTCTCTTCAGGTCAACATCTGTGTAACACGATATCCCCATTCCCTTTGAAATGTGTTCTGAATGGTTTTGAGTACACTTTCCTTTTGGGAAATAAAGTAGATTCACACTGATAAAGGGGGAAAAAAACCTAGTGAAAGGCTCAAAGTTTTGAATTTGTTCCAACACTGTATCAACTCAATTTTTATCATTTTTTTAGATGCCCTTTATTACCCTCAAGTCCATTTTAAAACTATACTTTTATCTTGGTAATGCCCTCCAGGCAGTTCTTAGAGGAATTAGGGTAATGTGCAATAAAGCAATTGAGGGAATTCTCCTCTCAGTCCATCATACGCTCTCTCATCTAATTCAGTTTTTTTCAATTAGATGTCAGAGTGGAAAATTCTAGAATTCAGATTAGTTTGGTTGAAGCTGCAATTTTATTGGTTACAAATTGCCTCAAAATGCTAAAGAAGAATATAATGAAAAGATTTCTTCTGTCAATTTACTGCCACAATTTCACAAAGCATTTTGAGGTCCCAGGAATCTTCACATTGGTTTCTGGAATCATCACCCTGATTCTTTTGACCCCATTGTTCCCTCTGTGTTTGGGGTTTGTGTTGTTCTGGCTTTAGATGTGCTATTAAGTGGAAGTTAAGATATATTATTTAAAATTTTCAATTATGTTAGTTCTCCCATAAATTGATGTGAAATGAACGCATAAGCAAAGGAACAACATGCAAAGAAAAGACTAAAAGGAAATGTAACAAAACAGTCAGTTTTTCACTAGAGGAAGGTAATGACATTTCCCTATCTTCTACTAGTTTGTGTCTTCTAAATTTTTTAGAAAAAGAAGCAATTTTATAACAGTAAAAAAAAAATTATTTAAAAAATTGTAGTGTGGGGGTACCTGGGTGACTCAGATGGTTAAGCATCTGCCTTTGGCTCAAATCATGATCTCAGGGTCCTAGAATCTAGCCCTTGTCAGGCTCTCTGCTCAGCAGGGAGTCTGCTTCTCCCTCTCCCTCTACCCCTACCCCCACTCATGCTCTTTCTCTCTCAAATAAATAAATAAAATCTTTAGAAAAATAAAATAAAAATTAAATAAAAATACTGTGTTTAAGTAAGGGAATCCCTTTAGTCTTTAGAGCTACTTACCCCATTATTTATTCATAATCACACATTCTCTTGAGTATTGTTTAGAAAACAAGAATAAGAATTCAATGTATGATCCTTTATTAAATCCTGATTTTAAAATGTTATAAAGGACATCACTGGGAAATTTGAATATGGCTAAGTATTAGAAGGTAGAAGTGCATTAATGCAAAATTTTTTAAAAGATTTTTATTTATTTATTTGACAGAGAGATCACAAGTAGGCAGAGAAACAGACAGAGAGAAGTGGGGGGGGGGGTAGGGAAGCAGGCTCCCTACTGAGCAGAGAGCCCGTGAGGTGCTCGATGCAGGGCTCGATCCCAGGACCCTGAGATCATGACCTGGACTGAAGGTAGAGGCTTTAACCCACTGAGCCACCCAGGCTCCCCAGTGCAAAATATTTTGAGTGGGATTATTGAGTTACAGTTTGGTAGGAAAATATCTTTGTTCTTAGGTCATATAGGCTAAAGTATTTAGAGGTGAAGTGTCAAGATATCAACTGACTCTTAAAGAGGTCATGAAACTTAGAAGAGAGTGAGAATAAATCCAATGCAACAAAATGTTAGTGATGTCTGAATCTAGGTAAGGGACATAGGTTCATTAGTTTATCTTTACAATTTCCATACAGGTTTAAATAAATAAATAAATGTTTTGATAGGAAAAAAATTTTTAAATAAAAAATAAATATATGATTTGATAGAAAAATTTAAAGAAAAATAAATATGTTTTTTAAAAAATAAATAAAATAATTTTCATATCGGTTTAGAACTTTCAAAATAGAAAGTGGGTGAGACACATGAAGATATGTTTTTAATTTTAAATATCTTTGATATCAAGAAGAAAAAAAATAGCTTGTTTTGCTTAACTTTGTAAGATTGGCTTTCTATGTTAATCAAGATGGATTAATCCATTAATCTGTATTAATCCAGGTGGAGGTAGTTCATTACCTTTACTTATTAGCTTTATTACTTTCAATTTCTTCCCATGACAGAACAGTCAAATAGAGCTATATTAGTTCAAGTCAGTGAGTCTGAATATTTATAAAGAGTTGCGCTTTGAGTCCTTTCAATTAGAGAAAATAATTCGGGGAGTACAAGATCGGGGTTTTGCTAATGGACAGGTAATTTAGGGTGCTTTAAATTCAAATTACATGCCCCCTACAATGTAGTTTAAAATGTGTATCTTCTGAAGTGGTATTTCCCTTCTTAACTGCCTAGAGGAAGATGGAGAAATATGAAATGAAAATGGGGGAAACATTATTTTAAAAGACTCCATTTAAAATAACATGCTTGTTTTTTCCTTCAACTCAAATTTTGGATTCTGATGCAATATCCCTGAAATACCTGAAACATATATTACAGCTCAAAGAACTGGCACAGCATTGCCAAAGCTCAGTACGACCATCTTCCTAGTTTATAACTAGACTGGTTGGGACTTCTCACGTTGTAAATCACAACCACACGAAATAAGTACTCCATAAAATTGGTAAGCGAGTTTTTAAAAGTGCTGATGGGAGAGTGAGCTTTTTGAGATTTGGAAAACATGTGCAATGCTCAGAATAAGTGAGAGCAGAATGACTTACAGCCTCCAGTCTCCAGGCTACCAGAGGATAAGGCTGGAGGTCTGATGAAAGGAAAGTAGCCTTTGTTTCTCTGTCTTCCCACATAGACATCCTGTGCATTCACTGAAGATGTGTGGAGATGTGTGAGGTTCACCCAAAGTTCTTCTGCTTCTGATGCTAAAGTTTACCATGCCCCTGGGGTGGCTGATATAGATCCATCTTGGTTTTCACGGCAACATCCCTCCTGATGCTCTCAGTTGGGGCTGTGGGTGGTTTAGACCCAGGGTCTACTCTCCTGTCACCATCACTTAGAGTTTTGCTCTTTGGTCACCATTAGGTGGACCTGTTGTCATTGTTCTTTCCTTAGTTGTTCATGCTGATGGAATTGGGCCCCCATTCCCACTGTTACCAACTGTTTTGTGCATTTCCAACAGGGTGGCCTTACCTCATGAGCTTTTTGTTTGTTTTGTTTGTTTGTTTGTTTTAATGTTGCTGTGGTTTTTATTGATTTATCTTATTTGCAGATCAGTCCATGACAGATTTTATGGTCAGGGCCATAGGACTCCTGAGGAGGCGGGGGGACGTACTTAGCCTGATCTCTCAAAGCACTTCTTCCCTGTCAAGGATAAATCTGCTGTCTAGGAAGGACTCAAATATTTAACTTCATCTTTCCTCAGAATGAGTAACTTTCCCACACCCTACTTTCAAAAGTTTTATTCTTCGGGCTCCATAATTATTTCCCTCATTCTCTTATTTTTCTAAAAAAGACTTATCAGGAGCTCTGCGAACAAAGAGCCCCAGGAAGTCTAATAGATGCATTTATGAAATGGATAACCTTTTCAGAACTCTCAAGAGCAGCCTAGTAAAATTGCTGCGATAATTGTTCTTTTGAAAGGACAGAACTCTCAGGTATATGTAAAATAATGGACTTAACAAGGTGAATGTTTTTAAGAGATAAGAAAATTTCTTTGTTGGGGATGCCACCTGCAATGAACTAGAAGTTAAACTTGGTTGCTTAGTTTCTCTTTTGTGACTTTAGGAAAATATATAAATTTGTATACTTCCATGATTTTTTTCTTTCTTTCGTACACTGATTTGGGGTTGATACTGAGCTGATAGTGAGATTCTGTCATACGGAAGCATGGTTTTCCCTAAGAGGAATGAATTGGCTATCAGAATGAAAATTATCTTGGAATTAGAATTTTAAGATCATCAATAACCATTAAAAGATAATAATATTAAACATAAAACTTTGGTGGCAATATGGCCAGTGTTTAATAGTGACTATGGAAAATTAAGATTTGTAGCCATTTCTAGTTCACTACTTCCTCTTTTCTAAGCAGAAAAATCTGTTATAAGATTTTTCTAAAATCTTCAGCTAGAGATCCCCAAACAGGCAAATTTAGCTTTCTGATCAGAATTTAAATCTGCCTGACTCCAAAGCCTATATTTTCCATCACCCCATTTAAATTTTTTTTTTTAGAGGACAAGGAACACCTCCCCCCACCACACACCCCCACAATGTTCAGTCTGGTCTCATAACAGGCATTTTAAATGTACTATGTCCATGAAAACAAACAGAGTAAAAGAAGGCTAAATGTATTCATTTTTGTGTTCACATCTTTCTCTCATTTTTTCCTTTGTACTGTATGTCTTTTCCTTGTTGATCTGTGCTGTCCAGTATAGCAGTCATGTGGCTCTTAAGCATTTGAAATATGGTCTGGCCAAACTGGGATGTTTTTTAAGTATAACATAAAGATTGAACTTTAAAACAGTATGGAAAAAACATAGACGGTCTCATTACTAATTTAATATGGATTTATTATTGAAATGATAATATTTTTGTTACAATGGGGTAAATAAATTATATTGTTCAAATTATTTTTACATGTTTCTTTTGACCTTTTTGGATGTGAATATTAGAAAATTTAAAGTTTTATATGTGTTTTGCATTATATTTCTATTGAGCACTAGTGTTTTAGTTTTATACCAGTCTTTTTTTTTTTTTTAAGATTTTGTTTATTTATTTGACAGAAAGAGAGAGCACAAATAGGGGAGCAGCAGGCAGGAGAGGGAGAAGCAGACTACCCACTGACCAAGGAATCTCACACGGGACTTGATCCCAGAACCCTGGGATCATGACCTAAGCCGAAGGCAGACATTTAACTGACAGAGCCACCCAGGATCCCCTTTTCCCAGTCTTTGCTAGCAAATCTATATGCATGTGTGTATGTGCGCGTGTGTGTGTGTGGTTTGTCTATCACTTTTCCTATGTTATGTTTTGATGAAAAGAGATGCTACAGCTACAGAATAGAGACTGTGATGGTCCCAAGAGGGAAATGAATGAATTCCAGAAAAAAAATATTGGAAAGACTACTGATGTGGTGATGATGAAGTGAACAATAACATAGAATTTTCAGGAATGAGGGTCATCTGGGTGGTTCACATGATTAAATGTCTACCTTCAGCTCAAGACATGATCCCAGGGTCCTGGGATGGAGCCCCATGTTGGGCTCCTGGCTCAGTGGGGAGCCTGCTTTGCCCTCTGCCTCTCCCTCTTCTCATTTTCTTTCTCTGGGTGTATATCTCTCTGTCAAATGAATAAATAAAATTTAAAAAAAAAAGAATTTTCAGGAATGACTTCCTAGGTTTCTCATGGCACCATATAGTATGATGGGGAGACCAAGGAAAGAATAGTCTTAGAGGGAAAAACAAAGTGTTCAGTTTTTGACTTGTTAAATTTGATGCGTTCAAGTGGAGTTATAAATTGAGGAAATGAATCTGGAGTACTCATATTCTAAATTCTGGGTGATCAAGGGAAGGGGGTTTGTCTCCATTAGCTATTGAGGTATAAAAGACAACCATAAAAGTTTCCATGGGGTATAACCATAAGTATTTATTTCTCATGCATTTGCAGAATGGTTGGGTTCAGTTAAACTGAGTTGGGGTTGGCTTCTCAGTGCAGATGGGGCTTTGGTCTATTTAATCTGTTATTATAGGGTTCAGCCTGAAGATACAGCAACTACTAAGGAACCTCTTTGTCTAGCAATCACAAATGCTGATGAAGTAACTACATGCTTGTGTCATAACATGCGTTGCCTCATCAGCCTCACTTGACACCGGCACACAGTTGCTTCTGCCCATATTCCATCGTTCGGAACGACTCAACGGCCAAATCCAGTGTCAGTGGAATTGGGGGCTAATCTCTGCTCACTTTAGTGTTGGTATTGAAAAGTCACCTGGCAAAGGTTGTGGACATGTAAGGCTTCAAGTGGTGCGGTGGGGTGAATAAAGAGTTTTGAAAAATGATTCAATTTACCTCAAGGCTTATCATTGTAAGATAAAAATAAGGACTCTAACATACTTTGTTTAGGGACGCCTAGGTGGCTCAGTCAGTTAAACATCTGCCTTCGCGGAGGTCATGATCCCAGGGTTCTAGGATCAAGTCCCGTGTCAGTTTCCTTGGTCAGTGGGGAGCCTGTCTCTCCCTCTCCCTGCCACTCCTCCTGCTTGTGCTTTCCCTCCTCCCTCCTGGCCAATAAATAAATGAAATCTTAAAAAAATAAATACTTTGTTTAAAAAAGATTCTCAAGAGTTAGTAGATATTCCTAATCAGTGCCATAATCTGACAGCATATAAGGGTAAATCTAGATGTGAAGAAGCAGAAGAATGAGATAGAGAGTACATTAATAATCATTAGAGAAAGTGCTAACAGAATGATTGATGCTTCTGGGTCTGAGCTTTTCTTACTGCTGTTTTTCTGACCTTTTTATGAGGTCCCTTAACTTTCCTGAGCCTTGCGTTTCTCATTTGTGAAGCAGAGATGGAAATGTGTGAGTTACAGTGTTGCAGTGTGTATTGAAATGAAACAAGTTATGTAAATCACCTAAACATTTGCTAATATTGTCTTTTGTTACTCCGTCTGCCTATAAAATCCCTTTCCTGGTCAGACAGTCATACTTATTTGTTTGCATCTTTCTCCTCACCCCTCCGAAACTGTAACACCCTTGAGAATAAACAGATCACATTTGTGATTGTAAGTAATATCTAATAGGATACTAGGTGTATATTAGGCATTTGGCAAAATTCTCTTTCACAAATTGAATGAATTAATCGCTTTTATGTTGCAGGGACCAGAAACAGAAGTGGGGATCCTTTGTAGTTGTCAGCTTCTCTTGAATAACAGTATTACGAGTTATTTTACCACATAGTAGAATACCTTGGAAAGTACCTGGCACATATTATAAGCTCAGTAATTCCTGGCATACTTTCTTTTCTATCTGCAGATTTTTTAGAAAGAACAAGAATACATGACAATGAGCCACTATACCATCAGACATCATAATACTATGACATTTTAAATAATTAAATTTAATAATTCAATTATTTTGCTTTAAAGATGTTTTAAGCAACTCAAAAGTTCTCTTTTGGAAAACTATTTCTCTATAGAGAAATCCAGTAACTACTTCAGAAGTTAGAATGGCCAGAGAAGTGTTATTGCTCTAGTGAATTCTCAGAAAGGTAACTGAAAAATGACTATACCAGATAGTTACATTTGAGGTGTTCCCCTAATTTTTTCCTACAGTGAATTTATATGGGGAAATTTTTTTCACTGTTAACCAAAATTGTCATCCTAAGTAAAATAATCTATTTATTGATCATTATATGATAGAGGTCTGATGTCCATTAAGATGTTATACATCTAACTTAATGATAAAGACAAATTCTTACAATAAAGAAAATGTATGGACTTCATCAAAATTAAGGATTTTTGTAAAAGTAAATCAATAGGAAGGTGAAAAAGTAAATAACAGAAAGGGAGGAAACACTGACAAAAAATATATCTAATAAGGAAGTTATATCTTAAATATATGAATGTCATGTGATACAATAATTAAAAAGACAATCTAATTAAAATGGGCAAAGGATCTGAAGAGACTTTGCTCTAAGAATATACAAAAATGGCTAATAAACATGTGAAAAGATACTCTACATTATTAGTCATTAAGAAGATGCAAATCAGAACCATAGTAAGCTACCACTGCACACTGAGTAGTATGGTTACAATGGAAAGGACAGTAACAAGCATTGACAAGGACGTGGAGAAATTGAAACTCTCATACATTGTTGGTGGCTGTGTAAAATGGTGCAGGATCTTCAGAAAACCAATTTATCATTTCTATAAAATGTTAAACATAAAGTTACCACATGCCTCAACAATTCCATTTTTAGGAATATAACCAAGAGCAATGAAAACATATGACCACATGAAAAAGTTGTAAATACATATGGTAGTATTCATAATAACCAAAATTGGAAACAACACAAATGTCCATCAACTGATGAATGGATAAAAAAAAGAATATGGTATATGCCTGCTATGGAATAGTATTCAGCAATTAAAAGAAATAAAGTACTGATACATGCATGGTATGACATGGACCATGAAGACATGTTAAGTGAAAGGAGCCAGTCACAGAAAAACACACTTACAAAGCCATTTGTATGAAATGTCCAGAATAGATACGTCTATGGAGACAGAAAGAAGATCAGTGGTTGTCTAGAGGAAGGAGAGGAAGAATGAGGAGTGATCGCTATTATGTATAGTGTTTCTTTTGTGGGTGATGAGAATGTACCAACTATGTTACAATGGTTGACAACTCTAAAAATACTACAAAACACTGAACTGTATACTTTAAATGCATCAATTATATGAAATGTGACTTGTATCTCAATAAAGTTGAGAAACTAAGAATAGTAACAACACATGTAGGGTAGTTAGTGTTGAGAAAACCTCAGGTTATCTGTGGAAAAGGTCAGGTTGATCTTAAATTTTTATTCCATTAATAGCATCGCAATGTTGTTTCTATAGTGCATTGCGAAATACCTAGCACATACCTAGTTCTGCTCTAACTTTTGGGTAGACAGGAGTTAATGAGAGACAGAAGGTCTATGTGTTTATCAAATTTGCATTCTTCTGGTAGCAGGAGTAACAGATAATAAAAAGCTCAAAAATAATAATTTCAGATACTTATAAATAATGTGTGAAGAAAAGGAAATAGGACAGTTGAACACAGTATGAATGGCATTGGGGATGGGGCGAATAGGGATGGCCTCTTTGGCATTTGAGCTGTGACCAGGGGCGAGTCAGAGGAGGAACTGGGGAACAGCGCTCCAGACAGATGGGGCTCTTGAAGAGGCTCTGTGGTGAGGAAGACTGACAGTGTATCTGCCGCAGTGAGTGAGCAGAAGAGAGATGGGATGCGAGCCAGGCTTGCAGAAGACCTGGTAAGAAGCTTGGATTTTATTTTCAAGACAATGGGAAAACGCTGAGGGATTTGACAGAGAGCAATGAGATGAGAAACCTGTTAAGTTTTGTTGGCCAATCTGCACCCAGGGGCCTCATCTACTTCTGGATCTGATTTAAATAATGAGATTCTGGACTTTGATATTGAGTCAGATATGGTAATGGAATGAAACTCTTGAGAGAGACAGCATAATTTGTATGTCAGAAAAATGTAGCTGTGACAGAGGACAAAGTGTAATGTTTGGAAAACATGGCAACAGTATTTTGAAGGTCCTTCCTGCCAAGGGAGCTGTTTGCCCTGTGTGGTAGAGGTGACCCTGTATGAGCTCTCCTTGACTTTAAGAGGCCTTAATCCTGTGGGCACATTTGTCCTAACCTCTAACCTTTTGGGCTTTCCTTTTACTTCTGGAACTTATACTTCATAAGTCCATCTGTGAATTTACTGTTTATTCTGTTTAAGGTGAATTTTCCTTCACATATTCCTATACCTGCTCCTTCTTATCATTGATGGTCTTGGCCCCAATTGGCACCTCCCCAAAAAAGACTTTCTCACAAAGCCTCCTCCCCATGCCCAATACTTTTTCTGTGGCACTATCTTGTTTGGTTTGCTTCATAACAAAACTACCTAAAAGCACTGTTTTTTAAAACTTGGATTTGTCCATCTCCCTCCACAGAAATATAAGACTTAGGAGAATGGAGACTTTGTGAGATATAATACTGTATTATCAGTATCCATATCATTAACCAGTTTTTACTTATTAAATAAATGAATAGTGGGTACACAAATGGATAAATAGAGAATATTTTTTACAATTTTTTATGTCCAAGTAATTCAGAACAAAGTAGGTGATCAGTGATCCCCGATATGCTAGCTATTATGCTTGCCATTTTAAAGGTAATGGATCTGAAGTTCAGTGAGATTAAAATATTGTCTATCATAGAAACTGACAGAGTAAAATGTAAACCCAGGGGCACCAGGTGGCTCAGTCAGTTAAGCATCTGCTTTCAGCTCAGGTCATGATCCTATAGTCCTGGGATTGAGCCCTGCATCAGGCTCCTTTGTTCAGCAGGGAGTCTGCCTCTCCCTCTGCCCTACCCTCCAACCCCTACCCCACTCTTTCTATCAAATAAATAAATAAATGAAATCTTTTAAAAAACCTAAAACTAGATCTTTCATACATCAAAGACCATGAACTACGTTCAGGTGCTCCTATATTTAAAGTAGAATGTCAAAAGATAGGGATGGCTATGGCTATTTCTAGATTTCAGTACTTAGATTGTAAAGAATGCATTTTTTTTCCCCAAACAACCTCTACTTCTCTCAAAATTTTCACTCCATGTCACTGAATATCAGTAACCTTCTGGAATCTTGGCAGAGTTTCATACCTATGAACGGATGTGCATTGATATATGAAAGATACCACAGAGGTGTCTGTGTGGCTCAGTCAGTTAAGCAGTTGACTCTTACTTCAGCTCAGGTCATGATCTCAGGATCTTGGGGTGGAGCCCTCAGTCAGGCTCCTTACTCAGTAGGGCGTCTGCTTGAGGATTCTTTCTCTCCCTCTCCCTGATCAAAGATAGGAAATAAGCACCTGAAAAGATATTTAACATCATTAGTCCTCAGGGAAATGAGACAGGATTATACATCATTAGCATGGCTAAAACAAATACTGACAATACCAAGGGTTGACAATGGTGTGGAAGAATTAAAGCTCTCCTACAGTGCTGCTGGGAAGTATAAAATGGTACAATCACTTTGGAAAATAGTCTGGCATTTTTTTTAGGTTAAATGATCACTTACTATGTGAACTATATTCTTAGATATCTACCTGTGTTAGTTTATTGGGGCTTCCATAATTAATTGCCACAAACTTTGTGGCTTAAAATAATAGAAATTTATTCTCTTACAATTCTGAAATCCAGAACTCCAAAATCTAGGTGTTGGTAGGACAATGCTTCCACTCTAGGGTCTAGGAGATGATCCTTCTATGCTTCTTCCAGCTTCTGGCCCCTCATTCTGGTGGGCAGCATAACTCCAGTCTCTGTTTCTGTCTTCACATGTCCTCTCCTTTTTGTCTGTCTTCTCATCTTCTTTGTCTTAGAGGAACACAGTTACCAGATTTAAGGCCCACCTTTGTAATCCAAGATGATCTTACCTCAAGATCTTTACCTGAATTATATCTGCAAACATCTTTTCCCCCAATATGGTCATATTCACAGGTTCTAAATAGACATATCTTTTTTGGCAGGGGGAGAGGGTTACCATTCAACCCACCACACTACCCAAAAGAAATGAAGACGTACATCTCCACAAAGATTTATATGCAGCATTATTTATAATATCTCCAAATGGATAAAACACATATATTCATTTACAGATGAATAGATAAACAATGGGATACACATATACGGTGAACTCACATTAAGAAAGAATAAAGTACAGATACACACAATGTTATATCTATATCTATATCTATCTATATGTATGTATATATATATTTTTTCTAACTGTTGTCTGATATTCCATCCTATGATAGTGTTATATTTTCTTTTATTCATCCCATTACAACCCACATGTTGGTAGTCCTAATATTTGGCTGCTACAAACAGGCTGCAGGGGGCAGCGTCTCATAGTCGGCACCATTGTTGTCCAGGAAGTATCAAGAAGTGAAATTGTTGGACAATAATATATATCTTTCTGTTTCTCTATATCAGGTTGCATTGTTCTCCACAGTAACTCTTAGGCTGGGAGGCTACGATGATAAGACCCAAAGACAAGAGTGCATCCCAATTGTTCCCAGCCTGTGCTTCATACTTCTCCATGCAGTAAATCAGAAATCTGGACTCTTGACAATGCATGGTTCTGCTCCCACCACCTCCAACTGGTGGACAGGGAATGTGAGAGTACAGGAGGCACATCTGGCTCTTAAGAGCTCTGTCTTGGAAGTGGTACTTTCTGACTTCAGCTGTGAAAACTCTTCTCCAGGCGATATCCAGCTGTTGGAAAGGCTGGAAATGCAGTCAGTGGCTAGTTTGACAACCACCTCCCAGCTAAACTCACGTGTTCTGGGGAAGCCCGAGCATTTTGGTCAATAACTAGCCCCATCTGTCACAGTTTTGTACCAACTCTTAATCCCATCAACATCTCCCCCAATACTCGGTATTGGCAAAATATGTTTGCCAATCCTATACTGAAACAGCACATCTCATTAGTGTTCTCCTTTGTATTCAACTAATTTTTACTGAGTTAAAAAAGGAATATATACTTTTCCTCAAAAACTGGGAGAGAAAGAGAGCAAGTAAAGAAGATATTAAGAACTGAATGTTGGAGGCCCCCCCAACATTTTGTATGTTAAATTTCAATCTCCAATGTGATGGTATTTTGAGGTGAGGCCTTTGGGAGGTGACTAGGTCATGAGGGTGGAGCCATCATGAGGAGATTATTGCGCTTATATAAGAGGTTAGAGAAGTAGCTAACTATCTTTCTGTCATGTGCCATGAGCAGATGAAGATGTCCACTTCAAATGACATTGATTATTTAGTGAAACTATGACAGAATGTCTGTGTCTATAGACTTAGGAACATGGTGACATTTCGTTTTCCTATGTCATGGTAGAAGGGAAGCTCCTCAGGTATGTGAAAGACTGGAAGTAAAATGGCTGCTGTCAGGTACGAATACTGAACTTTGTAGCTTCGACTGCCTTTTGAAAACATGAAGTATTTCTGGTCCCAAACATGAAGGGCAAACTGGATCCTACAATCTTACTTGAGAGTCAATATGTATCATCCAGAGTTTTACTTGAAGGAAAAAATCCATCTTCACACACACACACAGAAGACTTCATCATAAACAATAATCAAGCGGTGATCAGGTCTTTAAAAAGAGATTTTATGGGTGCCTAGCTGGCCCAGTCGGCCTTCAGCTCAGTAATGGTCCCAGGGTCCTTGGATTGAGCCCCGTATGCAACTCCCTGCTCAGCAGGAAGCCTGCTTCTCTCTCTCCTACTTCCCCTGCTTGTATCATAAGCCCAGGGTCCTGGGATCAAACCCCCATCAGGCTCCCTGCTCCGCGAGAAACCTGTTTCTCCTTCTCCCACTCCTCCTGCTTGTGTTCCTTTCTCACTGTGTGTCTCTCCGTCAAATAAATACAATCTTTAAAAATAAATAAATAAATAAAAATAAAAAGATTTTAATTGCCAAAACCTAATTCTACCTAAATTATAGTAACAAATGCCCAAGAAAGCTTCCAAAAACAAAACAGTAACTACAGTTTTTCTTGGCATTCAGGGCCAACCCAATTTGTCTCTGTGGTGTTATACTCATTCACAGGGGTATATTTGACTGCTTAAATACTATGCCATTTGCCAATATCTGTAAATAGCTATTCATTATTGGGTCTCCTTCACTATCTGCAGTTTTACACCATTTTCCCTTTTTTAAAAAAATATTTATTTATTTATTTATTTATTTGTCAGAGAGACAATGAGAGAAGGAATACAAGCAGGGGAAGTAGGAGAGAGAGAAGCAGGCTTCCCTCTGAGCAGGGAGCTGCATACGGGGCTCAATCCAAGGACCCTGGGATCACTACCTGATCTGAAGGCAGATGTTTAATGACTGAGCCACTCAGACACCCCTTCCTCTTTTTATTTCCCCAAATGCCATGTAGCAGAAAAATAACATTTCTTCAAATTTCACAAAGATGTCAGGAATCATTATAACCTGGAATTGGGATTCTGTTGTTTTACTTTTGCAGTATATAATACATCAAATATTAATTCATGATAATGATTCTCTGAGAGACTTTAATTAAATTAGTTTGGCCCATCTCCTAGACTGCTAATTACTATAATATCACCTATAGTTGAATATGAATATTGTGTATGCCAAAATAGACAAATGAATTTTTGGAATATAGAGCATAACCGTGTAATTTTGAGTTCCTGATGGCTATGAAAGTAATGTGAGATTGAATCCTCTGAACTTTTTATCTCGGGTTTGTTGTTTCTGTTTCTGTATTTATTTATAAATCATAGTCCTATTGCAAGACACTTTAATTCTATTGACAAGTTTACTTTGTGCTTAGTTTATTTCCTACAATTTCTTTTATTTATTTTTTCAAAGATTTTTTATTTATTTATTTGACAGAAAGAGAGAGAGCACAAGTAGGCAGAGAGGCAGGTGGAGGGGGAAGGGAAGCAGGCTTCCTGCTGAGCAGAGAGTCTGATGCGGAGCTCGATCCCAGGACCCTGAGATCATGACCTGAGCTGAAGGCAGAGGCTTAACCCACTAAGCCACCCAGGCGCCCCCATCCTCCAATTTCGTTTAAAGGGTAGGCTTTCTATTTCTTTTTCTTTCATTCTTTTTGTATTTTTATGTGATTTTTGTTTCAGGAATAGTTTTGTTCTCTCTCCCTTTTTGAAAAAAATACGCTCTATTTTTCAGTTTTAGGTTTACAGAAAAATTGAGTAGAAATCATAGAAGTTTTCTTTATGCCTCCTTCCAGCTACAGGCTGTCTTCCAAAGTGGCAGTGCCATTTTGCTTTCCTATCAACAATGAATGAGAGCTCCTGTTCTCACAATATTTGGGTCTGTTGGTGTTTTAAATTTTGACCATTCTAATCGGTGTATGGTAGTATCTCAGTTCACAATTCCCTAATGACATATGATGTTGAACATCATTTCATAGGCTTATTTGCCAACTATATGTCTGGGGCAAGCTGTTTGCTCAGATCTTTAGCTCATTTTAAATTGGGTTGGGTTTTTTGTTTTCCTATTGTTGACTTCCAAGAGCTCTTCGCATGTTTTGGATACAATGTCTTCATGGGAAATGTGTTTTGCAAATATTTTCTCCAAGTCTGTAGTGTCTTCTCACTCTCTTAACAGTATCTTTCATGGGGCAGGAGTGTTCAATCCTAATGAAGTTCAACTTACCAATGTTTTTCTTTTATGGATCTTATTTTTGTTGTTATATCTAAAAAGTCATCATTAAACCCAAGGTCACCTAGGTTTTCTCATATGTTTTCTTACACTTTTATAGTCTTGCATTTCCCATGTATGTTTATGATCCATTTGGGGTTAATTTTTATGAAGGTCATAAAGTCTGCAACTAGATTCACTTTTTTAGATTTCTAGTTGTTCCAGCACCATTTGTTGAAGAGCCTATCTTTTCTCCATTGAATTGCTTCTGCTCCTGTGTCAAAACCCAGTTGACTATATCTGTATGAGTCTATTTCTGGGCACTCTATCTGTTCCATTGATCTGTTTGTCTATTCTTTTGTCAATACCTCACTGTCTTGATTACTATAGCTGTCTAGTAAGTCTTGACACTAGGTAGTGTCAGTTCTATAATTTGGTCTTCTTCAGTATTGTGTTGGTTACTCTAAGTCTTATGCCTTCCATATAAACTGTAGAATCAGTTTCTATCTATCCACAAGATAACTTGCTGGAATTCTGATTTGGTCTCTTTCTATTTTCTGGTCGTGGTGATTCAACTTTCCTCTCCCTTTCACTCCTACTGTCATGATAAGCCTCTAACTGCTTTTTCTTTAATTGCTCCTTTGAAACAGAAAATTAGCACATAAACCCTTTCTAAGATATTTACCCCTCACTTGGAAGAGGCTTGAGAATTTCAGAGGTCTACAAATCAGTTTGGAAGCTGCCCTCACCTCGCTCACACAGACCATGAGCTCTTTTCCAGCTTACTCTTCATTCTCTATCAATGATTCATTTATTCTAAATAGCTAAGGAGTATGTAAACTGGACAGGAGTCAAAAGTAGTTGCTTATCAATGTGAGAAAATATTAATAAATTTACTTTATAATGTCATCCCATTAAACTTTCTGTTGAGAACTCTCACATACAGAGATAGCTCTTTGCCTGTTGCCTATATCCTTCTATGGAGCACAGTCATTGGCCTCCATAAACATCACTAAATCCAGGGGTTTGGAGTCCCCTCAGGAATAGTTGAAACTGCAGGACTTCTTTTCAAAGAGTGTCCTGCTTGTCCATAATCACGTGCGAGTGGAGTGGTAACCAGTAAATATTCACCAGGAAAGTATTTTAAATGAGAAATAGGGGGCTTATATTGAGCCTGATGTCAGGGGCCCATTCACAGCATAGCAGGAAGCAGAATTCACAAGTTTTTCCAGCTGTGTATGTGTGATGGCAAAATCAAACACATCCTTTAAAAATAAAATTCATTTTAAGTCAGTACCTGTACAACCTGTGTGTGTGTGTATGTGTGTGTGTGTGTGTGTGTGTGCACATGCCAGGCATGAAGGCACATGTGGTTAGTCTTTGCTCAGCATCTACCTCCCAAGGGCAGAAAACTTATACTTCCTGTTGACCATCCATGAATGAATGAATGAACAGTTCATGTGTGAATGAACAATTGCATGAATGAAGAGTTCTTTACATTTTGTATTTTAATACTAGTCATTAGGTCCTTTGGGGAAAATATTGGTTTTCTCTTTTATTCTGTGGATCTCTCAAAGGCAAAGACCGTGTCATCCCAACTTCTATGCCTGTGGTTTCTAGCACAGTGTCTGGAACATAGCACGCAATGAATCTTTTTAAAATTAATAAATAAGTAACCTGGAGGGCCTCAAAGGGAAATTCATTTATCTCTGACTACCTAAAACTAATTAACAGCTAAAAATTGAAAGCCTTGAGAAAGAAACAGAGATATGTTCCTAGAGAGTCACATGCCATTTTGTGTGTGTGCGGGCACACATGCATATCTTGCTTCACCTACCCTCCATGTGGATGAAATGTTGGGAAAGCCTTCTGTTGTGTTTTATATTTTATGAAACCGAAGTAAGGGAAGCAGAGGCAGCGATATTTGGGGTACGAAAGAGGCCAAAGGAGGAAGAAAAAAGAGGATGTTAGAAAAGAGAATGGAATGAACAAGAAGATACTTTTATTCAACGAAGATACGAATATTGAATTCAGACCATAACGAAGTCATTTTTAGGGTGTTGTCTTTAAAACAGATGTGATTCTAGAAAGGGCTACAGAATAGGAAGCCCAAAGGAGTCAGGAGTCCTTGCCCAGTTAACCTAAACAAACTTAAATCAGGTTAGGCCTGCTTGCCACAGTCAGTGGCCACGAGGAGGAGAGCGGTGACAGCTGATAACGCCACCTGGCTGAAACGATTAAACAATTCTTTCAAGGTGACTATTGAATACAGAGTCCTCTGCAAATATTCCCAGTGCTTTGTTGAATTTCATTATAGAGCTTTGCAAACTCTTTTAACCTTAGTGAAATCGTTATTAGTTAAACAAATCCTCTTCCTCGCAATAGTTCTAGCATTCAGCAGCATCCCAAATTTATACTAAAAGGAATCTGGCCATCACAAAGGAAATCCTGTCCTGAGTTAAGGCATCAGCCAAGGCCCAAACAACCAAAAATAAGTTCTGTGAACCTTTGAGGAAATATATCTTCAAGTATAAAAGGCAACATTGCCAATAACCTGTTATCTAATATGACTATCATTTCAATTTTTATAGTGGAAGTCACCCTTTTAAAGATTCATTGTGGTAAGGATATTTCCTTTGTACATCATTGCCAAATCTAATTAGAAGTAAGTGTCTCCTGGGGGATATAAGCCACAAAGCATTGTGTGTGTTTGTGACCAGGTCATACTCTCTTTGGGATTAATTCCATCATGCCTACAACCATCTTTAATCCTTTCTATAATTGTCCAAATTATAATTTTTTTCTTATCACTCCATACCTATAATACTATTAGCAGTATCATTGTGTTGAGACAGCAGTTTCTCAGGCTACAGATACCATTTATTTTAACTTTAAAAATCTAGCTTTTAAGCAGAGAATGTCGGGATATTTTTTCATTATTTTAAAATTTCTCTACGGCTGAATATTATTTGTCACTATCAGTCACTGAATCCATTCACCTATATGGTTCATTATGAACGGAACAAATACATCATGCTATTTTCCTTGCAAATTAATAAACCAACTCAATAAAATAAAAAGAATGGTACCATAAAATTATACAAATTAATGTTTTTCTACTTTAGAAACACTGTAAGTACAGTCAGATAGCTTAATATGTACAGTTAATACATTTGTTTCCAACTTGGAATAGATTCGATAAAGTCAGTATAACATGTATTTGCAACTATTTTAGTTTTGCTTATCAATTTCTATCTTTCTGTAGTCTATTCACTAAGTATAGAATTTTGGAATTTTAATACAAAAGAAATCATATGCAGGGGCGCTTGGGTGTCTCAGTTTGTTAAGTGTCTGCCTTTGGCTCCGGTCGAGATCTCAGGGTCCTGGTAGGCTCCCTGCTTAGCAAGGCTTCTGCTTCTCCCAATCCCTCTGCCCTTCCCCATCATACCTCCCATGCTCTCTCTTTCTCTGTCTCTCTCAAATGGATAAATAAAACCTTAAAAAAAAGTCATATCCATAGAATTTGGGGAGAGAAGATATGAGGTTTCTTTCAATATTTAATCCACCTTAATCTTGCATATTATACCTGATGAGGTTCACCTACATTTCTTTAATCCTCAATTACCTGTTTCCTATATATTTCCTATATATTTTTCTACTTAAAGCTTATTTGATCAGAATGTCAATGAATATATATCTTGTCTTGAAAAATCTATATTGACTTTAGCATAGCAACTTGTTTAATTTATTAAACTATATTTTCAATTCAACGTTGTTAATACAATCTTATAAATCATGTTCTGAATCATTGTCTTTGCTTCTCAAGGGCTCATGTGTACCCCTCTTTAGACTGTGACAATGCCCCTTAGCCAGTGAGACAGCACTTCACAAACTTTTGCCACTAGAAACTTACCTGAAGTAACAGTGATGCTTGAGAAAAATCTCTGCAACAGTAGATATTTCATTTCAAAGTCCCAGAAGCTCAACACTCCGGAGAAAAAGTGATGAAACCCTTCGGGTATGGAAACCCAAGGCAAATCTCTTGACCTTTTAAAAGTGTAGTCACTGTCTTTCTATTTCATGAGAAGTTTCTGAAAATAGAAAACAACTTTCACTCTTCATAGGGAATGTTTATTGAAGCCAGAAATGATTTTTGTTTACTCCAAGACATTTCTCTACATTCGGGTGATCTTATGTGTTTCCTATGAACCCCTCCAAGGTGTGATCTGATTTTATGAATTCAAGATAAGGACTGCATGCTGAATGAGATAGGCAGTCTCACTCAGAAACAGATCCTGAGTGGAAAAATAGCAATTTTAAGACTAAGAATGTAGAATCTTAAAATCTCAATTTTAAGACTAAGAATGTAGAATATCTTCAGAACACACACCATTTGATGGCTTAAGCAATGGTGACTTCATTCTGCCTGCCATGCCAAGAGTGGTCCTCAGACCCCCAGCACCCACATGTCTTGGGAGCTTGTCAGAAGTGCAGATGCTTAAGACCCACACAACTGCTCCTGAGTCAGAATCTACTTTTTCCCAACATCCTCAAGTTGTTTATATCTGCACATGAAACTTTAAGAAGCCCCGGCCTCATCCACTTTCGGCTTCAAAAGATAAAAATTCAGGCAAATGAAATGGTGGGCTATGTGTAGGATTAAAAACAGGCAGGTAAAAACATTAATGAAAGCCAAAATTTGTTAGTGAAATCAAGCTGGTGTACATAACAAAATCATTTGTAAGAAAAGATAGGAAAGTTTGATGTTGCATAAGAAGCATTCTCAAAGCAAGTGCAATTTAAGACACATGTTGGTCTGTCCAATGCCAGGACATCCAGATTAGAAAGGAAATACTGATGGGTCACACACAGGTGCTCAGTTCAGGACATCTGGTCTACTTTGAGAACATCCTGTTGACTTGATTTTCAAATTTTCATTTTCATTTTCATCAACATTTTTGACCTCCTATGGATGCAGCCAGCCTAGGTCCATAGCTCCTTTTCAGAATTCTCCAGAGTCACAGCATTTACTTACCAGCTGCTGTTTGTGCATAGGGGAAAACATGGGGCTGTTTTCCTGAGTCATTGTAGATTTCCTGACTCTGTGGTATCTGGTCTGTGAGCAGACAGGGTCCCTATGTGATCCAGGTGTTAAGCTATTGAATAATGGATCTTGCAGTGGTGCTTTTGAATATAGCACTTCAACCGAAGCATATTTCACATTTTTCACCAGGGCATTGTTTCCAGAAGTAGTTGAAAGTTGCACCTCAAGAAGAGAGACATTGATTTTACTTTCAAATTTTCTTCCTGGAGGGAAGAATAAGTTCTGATCCTGGTTCCATAATTGGAAGCACCTAGTGCATCTGTTCCGAAGCAGATAAAGGGCAATAGTTTCTGAATCGAATTAACTCAACCATTATTTTATCACTAAATTACTGGAGTCGTCTGTTTATTTTTCTAGCTCCAGCTGGAACATTTTAGGATTAGAGGTGACTTCCTGTTAAAGTAAAGAATTATCTTCATTTTACTGATCTAATTTGTTTGTTGTTCCGATAAAGCCCTGGCTTATTTCCCCTGCTTTAGATACAGTTATTGGAACTTTCATGAAACCAGGTGAATTCTGATCCAAATTATGTATGAACTGAGCTCTGTTATTGTCAAAGACAAGGATCACTGCAAATCAGCCATATTCACGGAGGCCATGTTTTTTCACCTTAGGTTTAGCTTTAATTTTGAACAAAGAACTTAGAAATGGTGAAATGGACCATCCACGTCATCTCACAGGGAAGCAAAGTGATGAAAGAATTATATAAATGTGATTGTAACAATGATACTTTAAAAATAAATATAAATTGTAAGAATCATTAGTAGTTTTCTTGGATGAGAAAAAGTACTCTTGGAAATATTTCTTTCCTAGCAACTTTGAGAGTGTGTTGTTGATGTCACGTATACAAATATTTCCCAAATCTATATGGTTTCAGAAGCTTCTCCCCACTGTTTCTCTAAAATGCACAGATTTCCTCACCTCCCCCTCAAGTTATTGATTAAGGAGGATGTATTTTAATATAATTTTTTATTTTTTATAAACATATATTTTTATCCCCAGGGGTGGAGGATGTATTTTAGTAGCTTTCAGTAAAGTCACTCAAAATCTATTGTCAGATTCTCAGGGAGAAAGCATGCCCTCTTAGCATTTGTATTTAGCTTAATTTCTTCTTGGACTGCACTCAGGTCTCACCTCTAAGAGCTTGCCTACATGTAAGAGCACAAGAATCAGAAGAGTGGATTGGGCTTACCATCCATATCCAACCCAGCATGCCAAGATAGGGACCCCAAGAGATGTGTTTCTGGAAGACGGATGTGTTTGACTCCATGAGCATCTCCTACAAAGGTAAGAAAAACCCTAGGATCTAAGAAAGGTGCTCTTCTATTTTGAACTTTGAGTTTACTTAAATCATTTTATTTTCCTCTTCATGTTAAACTCTATAGCACTAGTTTACATTACACTTTGAAGAGTTATATCACTAATATTAACCTAAAGCTTTTTATACTAAAGATGGAAGAGATAGCCTCCTTGCTCTAATATGCCAGGATTTGATGAACTAGTGGTTACTCTCCTCCATCTTTGTCCTTTGCAGTTTTCAACATCAAAAATAGCCTCACTCAATCCTTCCCTTTCCAATATGATTCTAAACTTTTTCATTTGTCTTCATTGACACCCACCACCACCATTCTGACCATTTTCTTATCTTTTCTGGATCTCTTCCAGGTCAATTTTATTTTACCCATTACAAATATATTAAATTTCGTGTTAGTGAGCAGAAAAAGAAGGGAGATCTTGGCACATAATAAGCCTCATGGTTAATTTAGATCAATGGTTATAATACATAGTGAACTTTTAATGTTTGGCATTTTTTAATATTTTGACACATTTTAAATTCTCTTTTAGTTTGATGATGTTTTAAATATTATTTTGTGGTACTATTTCTATAATCAGATATCTCAGACTTTACCACTTGGTGATAAGATGTATGTCATTAACACCAAAAATAATATTCACTGATAGTTAAATGATTATTTCTGACCATTCTATTAATGTTGATGTTTTTCTGATTTTTCACAAAAATTTTAAACATATTCTCACCAAAATGTTTTAATAGTTCATACCACAGTATTGTTCATGTCTAGCCTAAAATGTGAGTAAAGGGGTTGTTTTTCTTTTTAAAAAAGTCATTTCCCATGCTTTTAGTGGTGAGATTTTTGTTACTCTATAAAGTTGATATTTTCATTGAAATGGACCTTATGAGACAACAGGATTATATAGCTCCTATAATTCCACATTTCAAGCTTTCAATTTCAGTACTAGGTACGACTGTTACAAAATTGTGATTAGGTCAGCAGATGTTTTCTGGCATATTTCCAGATAGTCTTATTATTTATATCACCAACTTTTTAAAAAAATTATGTGTGTCTAATATAATAATCTCGGTGTGGAGAAAACATATTTAGTCATGTATCCTGAGTCTTATTTGATAGAGCACAACTGACCAATTAAAATCCATTTTTTAAGATGGATTTTTATTTATTAGTAGTTCATTAGCTTTTTCAGTGTTCGGTTGGAGTGTATTAGTCATTTTTGTCACTTTTGTTCATTCACAAAGCATGAATTCATCTGTGGTTTTCCTTTCTGGAAGAATTCATTGACATATGTAAGCTTGGGGGTTTCTTCATATATATTCTCTACCATTTTACATAAAATAAATTTAAAATAAGACCTTAGATCTGATTTTTCTAAGGAATTCCCTTCCTTAACTTTTTTTTAATTTTTTTTTTTTTTAATTTATTTGTCAGAGAGAGAGCAAGCGAGAGGGAGCACAGGCAGACAGAATGGCAGGCAGAGTCAGAGGGAGAAGCAGGCTCCCTGCGGAGCAAGGAGCCCGATGTGGGACTCGATCCCAGGACGCTGGGATCATGACCTGAGCCGAAGGCAGCTGCTTAACCAACTGAGCCACCCAGGCGTCCCCTTCCTTAACTTTTTTTATGTAGAAGTATTACCCATTATGCTCTACACATTTTATTTTATTCTTTGTGCTTCCTTTTCTATTGGGTTGTGGATTTGGGGGAATATGTCTTACTTTGTATTTTCCATACTTCCTAACTAGGCCTGTAATAAATATTCATCAAATTAAATGTCAATTTTCTATAATGACAAAACAGTTTGCTCCTATTGCCAATGGATTGGTGATTTAATTAAAATATAATAGCCTTGGTGTAAAACTTTCTCTAAGACATCCTGAAAATTTAAACAAGCCATATTTGCAGTGTCTGTTTTTCCACATAAATATGTATCACCTCAACAAGTCTATTGGATTAGTCAGGCATGATTTATGCCTAGGAAAACCACATTACCATTTTCCCAAGTAGCTTATGTTAGTTAGGGAAAGGTTCAGTGTTTCTGCCCCTGTTTTATATATATGCAATTCATTCCAACCAATCTTCACTGATGCTGGGCACTGGGTCACCTGTCATGGGATGCCTGTTTTTAGAGCATTGACCGCAAGGGACTCATAATATATGTTCTGCTGATAGCAAAGTGTATCTGGGTTCGTAATTTCCCCCTTGAAATGTCACTCAGGTGACGAAAGTCAATTGAACACAATAACCAAAAGGTGGGAAAACCCCAAGTGCCCATCACTCGATGAATGAGTAAACAAATGTCATATATACAACATAACAGAATGTTCTTCAGCCATAAAAGGAATGGGGCTCTGGTATATGCTACAACATAGATGAACCTGAAATACATTAGGCTAAATGAAATAAGCCATACAGAAAAGGGCAAATACTGTCTGACTCCAGTTACCTGAATTATCTAGAATAAGCAGATTCATAGACTAGAGAAAGTAGATTGAAGGTGACCCACCTGGTGTGTGTGAGACAAGGGAAGGGGAAGCTTTGCTTAATAACTACAGAGCTTCTGTTTGGGGTGAGGAATTTTTTTTTTTTTTTAAGATTTTGTTTATTTATTTCACAGACAGGTTACATGTAGGCAGAGAGGCAGGCAGAGAGAGAGAGGAGGAAGCAGGCTCCCTGCTGAGCAGAGAGCCCGATGCCGGGCTCGATCCCAGGACCCTGAGATCATGACCTGAGCCAAAGGCGAGGCTTAACCCACTGAGCCACCCAGGCGCCCCTGGGGTGAGGAATTTTTTCAGGATGAGTCGATAACAGTAATGTTTGCATAATATTGTGAATGTAATTAATGACACTGAATAGCACATTTTAAAATAATCAAAATGGCAAATATGATTTATATATACCTTACCACAATTTAAAGAAATTAATCATTTAATATTATAAAAATCCTCACTGCACACTTTAAATGGGTGAATTATATAGCACAGAAGTTGTATCTCAATAAGGTCATTTTAAAAAAAGGTAATGAAAGATTAGGGGTGAAAGCAACCATTTACTGTCCTTCAAAAAAAAGATGGGAGTAATAGTCATTATAAAATGATAAGAAAAGAGTCTACCACACCATGAGATCCACGGAGTCTGGGATAATTCTGACACATGTGTGGGAATCAATACACGAATGGCATTCTGGAATGCCCACTCGTCATTTATGCATTTTCGAACTTTCCGAAATAAGGTTTCTACTAGAAAGATTTGTTAAATACATTCTGTTTCACTCTCTGTCTTGGCAGAGCTGTTCATAGTTCCAGAATACCTTTAGGTGCCTATGATAGATCTTTTTTTTCCCTCCCTCATCTAAGAACTTTGCAAAGTGTGAGAATTGCTTTGTAGTCCGAAGGGCTCCTGAGTCTGCAAGCCGCATGGCTTTGCCAAGATTGCCAGTCTGCCAAATTCTCAGCTGCCAAAAGACTAGCCAGGGCTTCCTTGTATAATGAAAGTACAAAAAAGGCCATGTGCTTGGCCGTCTTGCCTGATTCCCTCTGCTTCACAGAGAAAATAAATCTCTGAAGAAGTCCAAGAGAGAGCTACCATCTGGTCAGACTCCTGGCTTTCTCAACATGGCTCCCACCACACATTGCCAAGTGTCAGGAGGGCTTCCTGTGTTGGATGAAGGTGGCCTGCAAGGTTTGGGGCCAATATGCTAAAATCAGATGGGAGCTTAATGAGGGGGGACTTGGCAGACCGGTGTCGACCTGCCATCTCATCATTGCTTCTGGCACATTCACAAAAGGGTCAGCATGTCAGCAATAAAAATTGGAGCCATTTAAGATCTGGCCCCATAGTTGCTGACTATCTGTTAATTTCTTGAAGAATCTGCCACACATCCAAGTAAAAACCTACCCAATAACCACAACACTGTTCAGCCCGGATGACTCGAAGGCTACACTATTGAAAAAAGCTGTAGAACTGTTTGACAGTGCTGACGCGTCACTGTTATTTTGGCCCACTTTCCACACACTGAGATCTTGAGTTCTCAAAGCCGAAGCCAATTTTTCTTTCATACAGAGTAGTTCATGCTGCAAAAGTTCATGTCTTGTAAGTAATCTTTCTTTTATAGTAAATGAGAGTGTGAACCTTGTGCATTTATTGTATAATACTGGCCTTGGCCATCTGTTCAGTTTAAATGAGAGTCATGTTTATTCACTGAAGTTTCGCTATGACCTTCCAGGTTAACAGTAATTAGTAAAGTCACAATATTAAACTGTATTCATATTTCAGATTTTTTTGTAACTGGACATCACGGATGGGGTGTGCAAAGTTTGAACCACAGAGAAGATCACTATCCCTTTTTGGGTTTCCATGAGAGAACTGGATAGTTTTCTTATTTGTCTCTTAAATTTATAAGCAAGGTCTGCACATCAATATTGTTTTTCTCCAGTGGAAGACTCTTCTAGAAGTTCCCCAGGCCAGCAAAACATTCATATGTAGTTGTCCTTTGATCCAAATTTCAGCACAAACTGAGCCACAAGATCACATGTGTGCTAGATGTCACCTCAAACTCAATGTATTTGACCTTCTTCAGGTATTTGACCTTTCTTTCTCATATCCCATATCTCTTCAAAATCTGGGAGTCCTCTAAGACCTTTCCCCTGGCCTCTACTTTCTCTGTCTAGTCAGGCATCAGGTCTGTCCCTTTCCTGTCCCTTCGGAACATGCCAGCCCCAAATGGTGTGACTTTGGCATACTGATAATTTTGAGCGGAAGGCCTTTGAAAAACCACAGATGGGAGAAGGGCTTTCTGTCCTCCTCTTTTCTACCTAAAAGCAGGTCATGAGATTTCCCATGAGAAGTGTGTCCTTCCTGCACCAGGGAGAGAATATTCTTATCCCTGAAGACTCAGAGCTGATGCCAAAATAAACTTGTACAAACCAACCTGCTGAAACTACCTTACCTTTCATTAGTTCCCCATTCGTTCATTACTGGATATTTCTATTCAATGGCCCATAATTTACTGCTCTCGCCCAAGCCCCTATATCTTATCAAATCTCCACAATGTATTCTTTGTTTGAAAAGTATGTCAGTTCTCAGTCCTCCATGCTTCTTTGGATCTTCATTTTCCTCATGAAGATTCACATACGCACCTAAAAATATTTAAGACTGCATGATTTTCTCCTGTCAACCTATCTTATGTCAGTTTAATTTTCAGGCCCAGTCACAGAACCTAAGAGGGTAGAAGGGAGTTTTTACTTCCATATGTGCTGTTATTGTTACCCTCATTATGTCACATGGATGACTATGAAAATTTACTACTTTCCTTCACACTTTTTACCTCTGCATACTATCACATTAAATGTTCCTAGAGGTTGCTTTTACTACATCGGGTTAAAAACAGAAAGAGAGCGAGCGAGCCCCATTGCCATTGGTATCCAAAGGAATGAAATGAAAATGCATGGACATGTTTCCAGAATCACTTGTGCATGGGTTCCTCACCTCCGCTCACGCCATCTTTCCTGCCAAGAGGATACCCTGTCCACTTAGGTGAATAACTCACTCCATTTTTCTGGTTCTCACCTTTGTTTATTCAACCTTGCTTGGCCATCCCAAAGCCAGTTCTCCCTCCTTTAAGTCCTTATAGACTTTGTTGAAAAGATAACTTTTAAAACCGTATTACACATTTGATTATTTTTTATTTTAATGTGTATTTTATTTGTATTTGTATTTATTTGTTCTGCGTGCCCCACTAGACAATGAGCTCCCTCAGAGGCCTTCTAGAGCTTGCTGTCCTGTGCTGAGTATACTGTCCCACATTTATTCACATCTGTCTACATGTTTATTGTATCTGTGGGCCGGGTCTGAGGTGATACAGGTAGTGACCAAAGCACTCTCTGCCTACCTGGAAGTTATAGTTTATTGAGGAATGAAGAAATAGGTCATTAAAATGCCAGAACGTGGATTAAGAGTTTATAGTGCTCTCACTGTTATTGTGTGTATTAGCAGGTAACAAACCTGGGCAGGGTAGCCCAGGAAAGCTTTATAGGAAAGTGATATTTAAGCCCAAAAGGTGAGCAGTAAGGGCTTAATAACCAATAATACTTTCTAATAACTAAACCACAGAACCGACTTTACTCTGCAGCACAGACAAAAGGTCATGGGGGATTTGGAGAGTCAACCGATTGTCAAGGCAACTTCCATGCAGGTGAAGGACAACTAGGCAAAGAAATGGCACTTTATTTGATTCCCAATTTCTCTAAAATCTTCCTCAAGAAGACAAAAACATTTTTGTTTTTTTTTTTTTATTTAGATTTTTAAAAAATAAATTATTCTCGGCTAGAATTGGAAACAGGATAGGAATTCTGAGTGAAATAGACAAAGAAATGAAGTTGAGGTAACGGGGTAGGGAAGTTAAAGCCAAAGGCCAAGGCAAGACCAGGCAAGACAAATCCAAGTCAAAGGATCCCATGGCCAAGCTCACAGTCAGGGCAGTTGGAACCAGGCTGATCTGCAATGCTGATAACTAACCTGTTGATGGTTGAAAGAACAAATGCTTCTCGGAGTCTCTGTTTTTAAATACAAATTCTTTTCAGTTTAACCATATCCACTCCTTAATAGTATCTACTTCCATCCCAAAGTGTTTGTGAATATTACATGAATTAATCAACATAAAAGCTCTTTGAGAATTCAAGGTCTCCAAGGATAAAACGGCTTCCTCTGAGTGCTACACAGAGGGGGTTTTCTGTTTACAGAGTATATACTAAAGAGTAATGATTAAGCATGTCCTCAAATAACATCATTATGTACAAATAAATGACTACTAAAATTATACAGAGGCTCATGAAAGTATAAATAAGAGGAAGAAAAGACATCTTCAGAATCTTTCCTTATAGCCATGTGAGATTTCTGTGCCCCTTGGAGGCAATGTTGTTCTCTTAGTCTTTACCAAAAGAACACAGAGAACAAGGACAGAGTCTACAAACGGACACTAATGGAGGATGAAATGATGTGATTGCCCCAATTGCCAAGAGGCAAACCAGCTTGCCTTTACAAAATGCCTGCAAGTAATTAATTAGATTCGAGGGAGACATAGACTTAGTGATTGCAGACAGATCTCTGAGTACCCCCTTTGACGATTACAGTTAGGGTTAAAAATGGAAGGTCGTGGGTAAATGCACACAGATGGTTCTAGAAAGCGAGCTGTCCAAGGATTTCATGAGATATACATCAGAGAATGTTGTCCTTGCCTCTATTTTGTAAACCGATTATAAGGCAGTGATTTTCAAAAGGAATTCAAGAAGAGAACTCCGTTTGCAAATGAGATCGTAAATGGAACTCTCATGTAAACACAGATAGAAATAAAGATGCTCTGATTGAAGCTGGTGATTAAAGACAACAATTGGCTCTCTCCTAGACCCGTCTCCGTGAAGATGTCCCTGCTCCTAGAGCTTCACTCGTGGAAAGCAGAGACATTCCCTGGATCCGAAACCCAGGTCCCTCTCTCTCTCTCTCTCTGGAAGCTGGAGTAAAGTTGCAAAGCCTGGAATTTACATACTCAGCTTCTGTAAGGGATAAACTAGGCAAGTACAAAAGGAAACATTGTCTCAGGGGGACAAAGTTGGAACAGAGGTCTGAGCACAGCTGCGGATCCAAAGGGGTCAAAACACCCAGACACGAGGAGTTTGGTCAATGGTGAACAGTGCAAGGGGGAGTTGGTACCAGGTCAGCTCAAACTAGCAAGCGAGATTTTTGAACCTGGTGCAAACTTAAATTATAATGTATTGAGATTTACCACGGTATTTGGATTTCCACGTTTTCATTTCAGACATCTGAAAAAGCTTCATTTTGTATTTCAGTTTTTGGTTCATGTCATAATGTTCCCAGACATAGGATACGTATTTAAAGTTTAGTAAAAAGACATTAAAAGGTATTACAATTCAAAATTAGACATTGCAGCAATATTTAGCCAGTGACTATTAAGAACTCAATGTGGAAGAAGAAAAGATAAAACTTTCATGTTAGGGATTTATTTTTAATGAGGAGTATTTTCTGTCTACGTAAATGAAGCACTGTAAATCAGTGGGTCATAAATTATGGATGCTGATATTCGAATCGTGCAAACGTAAACTTAGACCACTAGAGTGGTTGCTGTCCTTTCATTATGCAAAACAAAACGTAATCACAGCAAGAGGATTTCAGTGTGGAATAAAATCCCTAAGATTCATTTTTGTCTCTCTGTCATTCCAATCTTTTGGGAAATAGGGTTCCAAGTTGACAATATTTTATTCATTAATGTTTTCTATCTGTTATATGTGGCTCAGATGCTCATGACTTCCTCTGTGCAAAATGAAATTTTAGGGAAAAAAAAAGAGAGAGTAATTCTTGACTTGGCTCTCACTGTTGTGGTATTTGTCATAGGTCTGAGTTCAGCTCTGGGTTTGGTAAAGCCATATCTTTATATTTATATATAAATTTATATAATTTATAAATAAGTAATATATATTTTATATGTTTACATATATTTATTATATTTTATTATATATTTATTATATATAATTATATTTATTATATATTTATATATTTATTATATATTTAGATTTGGGGGAAAGTGGCATATATATCTAGCTCTATAGAGATTGCTTTATATATATATATATATATACATATATATGTGTGTATATATATATATATATTTTTTTTAACTGTATGCTGTGTAGCCATTCCACCCCATAGTCCAAAGCTTGCTTTAACTTGAGAATGGTGAGAGGAGCAATCTACTGGCTATGGGATGTTCTATTCCTCCTCCAGCTTCCCAGTCCTGCCCAACAGAAGGGTGGCAAGGTTCACTGTTTCAGGCATTTTTATTTTAATTGGTTTATGACCCCTCAAAACATTGCTGAAGGAACCCAAGCCTTTGGGAATCCTTGAGGACCTAGCCTGACAAACACAGCCTCACTGCCTTCTGGAGGGCTTTCTGATCTTAGGGACTGGCCGCCCCTCCCACTTCGGCTCCAGAGTAAATCTACACAGTGTAGACCTGACCCTAACTCTCCAATACTGACCTGGGACCAACATTAGCCAAGCCCCAGCCTAAAAAGAGCTGCTCGGCTGAGTCCACCCTGGATCAACCGAACCATAGCCAGTCTGCTATGGGAATAAAAGTGTGTTGTCTTAAGCCACTTTGTTTTGGAGTGGCTGGCTTCTACATTATTGTGGCAATAACTGATCAATGTAGACCTTGAACCCACCCTACTCCAATTTTTTCTTCTAAAGCAGGTCTGAAAGAGAAAGTATTCAATCAGAAAGTACTTGGGTTCAAACATGTAGAAAAATAGGTTGCAGCTACATGGTGGAAAAGTGCTTCTATCATCCTGACGGCTGCTCTTAATCCTAAAAAGGAATTCATCACAGGCATTTTCAGGGCTTTGTTGCTCATAAAATATATGATGAAGATTTCCACAGAAAATCCATAGATGAAGTAACTAATGAAATCTATACTTAGGATAAGATGCAAATCTAATTCTTATGGTGATCAGAGTTTGCATAGTTTGTGCCTTTGGAGAGAAAAAGAGGTTAATCCCAGGTCCTGGCAGGGTTATTAACATCCTGACTATGTTCTGCATGGCTCATTATTCTTCCTGTTCGGTTGGTAGAAAATATATAGCTTTCACTACCGCACAAAGACATTTCACTGATGAAACGAGAAATTGCAGACAATGTGTTATGAGAGAAAAAAAAAGAAGAAGAAAGGCAGAAATCCCGACTTCATGCCTCATCTCCAGTATTTTCTAGGTCCATGGCCTTGGGTGTAGCACTCCATCCCTCCGGTTGTGTAGAGGATAAAAGGGCTGTCTCCTACCTCTACCTCAGTGCTGCTGGGAGAACCCAGGTGAGGGGGTTCTTCCACAGCTGCAAAGAGTGAGATCTACATAATTATGTGATACAGATGTTAGCAAGCAGAGGTTTGTAACCTCACAGGGCACTGGCAGTGAAATCATGCAGACCCAGGTTCAGACTCCAACTCTGCCATTTCTCCAACCAGTGATTTCTCCACCCTGAGCTTCAGGCAACCCTGGAAAAGTTGGGTAGTAGCATTTCAGACTTGTGAGTGCTCAAGGAGATAGGGACTGTGAAACGTAGAACACACCAATGGGCATAAAGTAGGGGCTTAAGTCCCATGCATTGTCTTTTTTAGCACTCATTGATTCAGTGGCGGTGGGTGCAGGCATTGAATCTCTGCTGGCACACCATCCCCTGCACCAGGGAGAAAGTCCAGAAATCTACAGCTGATGTCCTGGGCTATTGGGTGCAATGTCGCAGAAGACCCGTCCCCTTTAACCTGATGTCTGCTGTTGACAATGGACACTGCTTTCTGGACAAGAGTTTTCACCAGCTGCTCTTCTCTCTTGTTTCCTCCCACCAGTTCCTTGATGACTGATCATCATAGCCCTGATGACTATGTCAGCTCTAACTGCACCATCATTCATTAACCCCCAATTTGGTATCTCTACACGTGGCAGTTGGAATGTGCCAGGACAGAATTTCGGTTGATTCATATTAAGGAAAACAAATCACTAACTCTGGATCATGGTTTCAGCTTGTATGATAAAGAAATCGTACTATTGATTGTAGCATGAAAATAAAGAAAGCTCATACTCCACAAATACTGGAGATCAGGGGGCCCCGGGTTTTCTTGTTCTCTATCAATAAATAAACATTTCAAGGAGGATTAGAGGATTTAAAAATTCACTTCTAAATTTTAGCCACTTACTAAGCTAACATGTTCACTTTAGAAAGGAGCTGACATTCTGTTAGAGGCGGGTTGACGTTCAGTTAGAACATTATAAAATATTTAGTTTTATCTCAGTCCAATACTAGTCACCATTTCATTTATTCCCACTGTAGAAAATTTAGGAGAAAAAGGAAAGAGAGAAGTTGAAGAGGAATGAAGTCCCACAGTTCGTTTTCCTACAAATGTTGACTGTTGATGTCTTGATGCATTTTCTCCCGATCGTGTTTGCTGTGGACAGTTTTACCTAGATCATTTCCAAGTGGAATATTTTTAGAGCCTTCTGGTACGAGGCTGGGTTTCAGCGAAGACAGGCCAATGTTACAAAGCTAGGCCTCTGCCAGAGTCACACTGGCTGTTTTGCGTCTTTGGCTCTGGACTTTTCGAAGCCCGAAATATCTGGGCCAGCCTTCCAAGGCATCTCGAAAGATTGCTTAAACAAGAAGCCAACAAATACTTGTTGTCTTCAAAATTTGTGTCCAAACCTCAACTAGTTAGCGAAGAAATTAAGAGACAGGTTTCAGCAAATTAAATCACGTAGCGTCACTCTCACTTCTGCTAAGAGGAGAATAATGAATTGCAGGTGACAATAGCGGAGGCACTTTATTTTGGATTTATTTTTCTGAGACTCTCGATTTGTGATTTACAAAACCTACACAGGCTTCAAAAAAGCTGCAATTTCCTGTCTAATAAACCCCAAATGAAAAATAACAAATACAATGAAAAACAGCAACCTAGTTGACAGACTAATATATAGTAATCCCATCGTCATGGTTGAGAGATGGAAAATTATTATTGAATAAGATTCTTTCATCAAACCAAATATTTCCTAATGCCCCAAAGTACATATCTGACATTGCTTCTGCCTTACACATCTGCTTGTCTTTTTGAACTCTGCTATTAATCTGAAGGCAGCATGCAGCTGCACAGTACTAAGATAATTAGCTCTTTCCTTTATATATTATGATGGATAGGGCAGACCTTAAAAACATTCAGAACTTGGATTTGCCTAAACCTGGGGCAGTTAGAAAAGTTGGAGTTTTCCAAAATTCAAATCAACCCTCTGGAAAAACTTGTATCATTTCCCAGTGCCTTCCTGGAATCTTTTACACATCGCCTCTTGCTGAATATTTTCCTTTTAACCCATTTCTCCTTATTTTTATACTTCATTGCCAGCAGAACTTTACGATCCTCCTCGGACTGTTTTGGAGACAACCATCCTACAGGGGGTGACACCTGTTCTGAGAGGTATGCTAGCAAAGCACTGGGCTGGCTTTGCATATTCAACATGGACAGTTTGGGTGGCCTGGCCCCCAGAGCTTCAGCAACTGGGAAACACCTACACAAAAGCTGTTTTATAGCGTTCACCCCGCAGGAGATGAAACCCACCACCCCCAAGGACACGGACAGAGCTGTGCTTGTCATGTATTATGATTGCCTCCCACGGCAGGGCGGTCGTCCACAGAGAGTGCTCCAGGGCCTCTCAAGGAACAGACTCCAAAGGGTCTTGTCTTATATCCAGTGCTTTTTTGTCCATGGAAGGAGACAGGGGAAGTGGGAGAGAAGGTGAAGATGAAGGGAGCCAGGTGAATCCTGGCTTCCTGTGTGGCCGGGAACTGGACCAAGGGTTAAGGAGGGAAAAATATTTCAAGCCAATTGCAATGTTCACGTCCAATAATACAAGGTCAGCTCATAGTGTCCAGAAATACCACCCAGGCGGCATCCTTAACAAAACTCACTTTCCTAAATGTAGTCTGAAAAGGAAGTGTCTGCTTGTCAACAGCATCCTTGCTTGATTTATACTCAATGGAAATATATATCATATTAATTTTCCCCGAAGATTGTCCTTCTCCCTAAAGACAAGCAGATGAGAGGGCAAAGGGTCTGACTTGGTTAGAGGACCGTCGGTGGGTACGCTGTTGGTTTTATACTCCTCTTTCTCTTTCTTGCCTATTGTTCCCACTAGGGATTTGTTTTTGCTCAGCTGAGAAAGATCATGGCTATTGAGTTTGTTAGATTTTTAATTTTTTCCCTTAGAAATTCACATTATTTAAGTATTTCCTTTCTTTTACAAAAACAGATTTCATAGTCTGGCCCAAACCCTGCTGGTAATTTTAACCCAGTAGGAAAGTATGCTGTTTTTTAATTTGTTCTAGATGGACTGGCAGGCAGCCTGGTGGAGAAAAGCACACATGTCACTTGACAGCTCTTTCTCTCTTGCTCTATTCTTTGACTTGCATGCTACCCCACTGGCCTGGCTCTCCTCCTGCCTTCCAGAACACTCTTCCTCTGCGTACATCATCAGACACTCCACCACTGGAACTGGAATGTTCTGCATGAGTGTTGAGCCTTCTTCTATTCTTCTACTCTTTCTCTGGGTCACAGAAAACCCAGAAAGAGCTGGGTCATAGCTCCTAGATTTTTTCCCCTCAAGCTGAGAGTTCTCTTCTGGGATCCAGAGTCTTATCTAAATGCCTATCAGAAATGTTCACTTGTCTCTCTCAATGTCCCTATGCTGAAATGAACTCTCATCTTCAAACCTGCTACCCTCATGCTTCCCCACATGTGATGGATTAAAGATGCCTCAAATTTGTTTGACAAATACTTCCATCAAAAAGTGGTATCTGGGGGTGCCTGCCTGGCTCGATTGGTTAAACGTCTGCCTTTGGCTCAGATCATGGTCTCGGGGTCCTGGGATTGAGACTGGCTCAGGCTCCCTGCTCAGTGGAGAGTCCGCTTCCCACTCTCCCTCTGCTGCTCTGTCCAACTCAAGCATGCTCTCTCTTTCTCTCGCTCGCTCTCAATTTCTCCCTCTCACAAAAAAATAAAAATCTTAAAAAAAAAAAAAAAAAAGAGGCAGCATCTATGTGCCCTTCTCTTGAATCTGGGCAAACTTGAAGTTTCTGGGTCCAGCATTTAAGAGACTTGCAGCAACCTTGTCAGTCTCTTGGAGTACTTTCAATGTATCTGGAACAGAAATTGTTACCTGGAAATAGGATGCTGTCTTAACCGGATACCTAAACATGTAGCTTCAGGACCAGTTAGCAGGTGGAAGCTAGAAGTGCCTCAGGAGACAATTGGTGAAACTTTGAAGCACAGTCAGAAAAATGCTGGAGATAAAATGACCCGTATCACGTAAAAGTATAGTGCAACTGTCAGCTGTAGAATGTAGAAAACAGAAAACGTATCTGATGAGCTCATAGATCTGGGTAAGGAGATTTTCAGGTCACATGTCAAAAGGGTCAACAATTGCCTTTATCTACATATGAAATATGAGAAGAGAGAAGTGAGTTTCAAAACAAATCCTGTTAGTTTCAACCTGAGTGTAGAGAACTTTGGTGAGCAAAGTAAGTAACTGTTCTTGTCTTAAGCTACTAAATGTGGGGCTGTTTTCCTAGGGAGCGATAGATTATTGAAATCACAGCACAATAATAGATGCCACATTCAACCCTGTCATTCAAGACATTGGATATTTCCTTTGAGTCACTAACAGGCATTCCCTCCTTGGTCTGCGTAACTGTGGACAACAAACCAAGAAACGTAAAGGTCGCATTTCATAATCGGTGTCGGATTCAGCCATGTGACAGATGTGTAACTTCAGACAAATCCTTAACACCTCTGAACGTTAGTTCTCTCACCTATGAAATGAATAAAAGGTTTTGAACTTGCAGAAATGTGGTGGATATCAAATGACTTGATGCATATTGGATCCTCAGTATACTGACTGCAGTATACTAAGCACTTCCCATCCAGGAGCTTAATCAGAAAGACCTCAGCCCAATCCTAGCAGAAGACCAATCTGCCTATAGAACCAATGGCCCTCCCCATCAGCAAACTGCATCCTTGCCTGAGCACCTGGTGCTCTTGTGTCCCAGGCTGGTCTCAGTTCCCATGGCCCTCTTGCCTCAAACACACCATTGGTTTTCCTGTTTCATTACTGGCCTCTGCACTCCTGCCTTTCCATTGGTTGGCCTGTGTCCTGTGCTTCACCCACTGGAGGACTAAGTGAATAGAGGCCAATCCTTCCAGAACCTGTCCAGGTTCCTGTATGTGACCCTGAATTGTCTAGTGTTGGGTCAAAGTAAAAGCTTATTAGTTTCATTAAGGAGATGTTTAAAACCCCATTAAAAAGTTTATGTGATTCTAAAAATGGAGGTGTATATTATAGATTTTCCAAAAAGATGGAAGATTCCTTTCATGAAAAGTATCTTGGCTACTTAGAATAGCTCATCACAATCCGAGATATCTCAGTGATAGTATTTTAACATCATAAAATCTTCTAACAACTTTGAACACTAGCTAAATCCAGGGGGCCAAAATTAGTTTGATAAAACAAAGGAACTTGCTTCTTATCAAAAGACAACTGTACGTTATCTTATTAATAACATGATGATAGATATAAATGGATCAAGATAATCTTGGATCAAGATAATCTTTGGGTGGAATAAAAATAAACTTTCCAGAGCCTACACGTTCCTCTTTCAACCTTCTCTTTTCTCTGCTTCCTTTCTCAGCAAAACTGTCTGTATATGCTGTGTCCACTGTCTCTATCCTCACCCTCCCTTGAACTCCTTCCAATCAGGCTCACATTTCCTAATTTTATCAAAAATGCTCTTGTCAAGGTCTCTAATGACCCTCTTGTTGCCAAACCCAAAGGCTAATTCCTGGTCCTCATCATATTTATCTTTCACTCTCTCCTTTTTTCAAAACACCTGCTTTACTTGGCATCCTCGTGGCCATTTCCTCCTCACTGCCCTCTACTTTGCTGGCCGTGAGCCAGCAGTCAAGCTCCTTGCCTGGCTTCTCATCCTTTCCATAGTCTTTAGACATCAGAATTCCCCCAAGACTCTGGACTGCTCCTCTTCTTCTTCTCTATTTGTAATCCTTGTCTAGGTGATCTCATCTTGTCTCCTGTCTTTACACGATATCCATGCTGATAATTTCCAAATTTTGATCTGCAGCCAAAATTCTTTCCTAAACTCTAAACTGGTTTATCCTACTACTTACCTGATGCCTCTACCCAGATGTCTAATGAACATCAAAAAAACTAACAAGTGCCAAATCAAATTTCTGAACTTTTCCCTGCCTCACCCTTTAAACCTGGTTTTCTTAATCTTCCCCATCGAAATGGAAGCTTCTCTATTCCAGCTGCTCCAGTCAACAATTTTGGAAAAATTCATGATGGGCATTTTTTCCCTCTCTCATCCCATCTCCAATCTGAGCTAATTCTGTTGAATCTGTTTTCAAATTAAATCTGGAGTCTCGGCACTTCTTCCTTTCAGTGTGATGGCCATGTTATAGACCACCATCCTTTCCTTCCTGGTTTGATGCAACCGTGTTCTAGCTGGTTTGTCTACCCCTGTCCTTCTTATCGTATTCTAATGTCCTTCATGGCAGCCCTCAGCTTCCCCTCTGATGTCACTGGCTTCTGCTCTCTCCTTTACTCTGACCACTCTGGTCATACCGGCCTCTTTGTTGTACCTCAAACAAGGTGAGCCTATTTCTGCCACAGGATTCTTTGTATTTACTTTTCTGTCTTCCTAGAATGTTTCTTTTCCAGATTATTAACATGGCTCTCTCTCTCAGTTTATTCAGGTTTCTGCTTAAACATCACCTTATCAATAAGACTTCCACTCCTCATGCAAAATAAAATAGCCAGCTTCCCACCCTGAGCTCTCATATCCCTATCCCTGTTTTATTTCACTCAATAACACTAGTACTTGGCATAATATATATTTGTTTTTCATCTATTTATTGTCTAGAATGAAATCACCAGGAGACAGTTTAGGGCTTTATTTGGTGTGTCTCCCCAGTTCTAAGAACGATATCTGGCTTGTGGTAGATGTTCAGAAGATAGAACTGAATGGAGAAATTAATGAATGAAAATAGACTCAGGAACCGCTGGGGGAATTCATTTGGTTGAGAGTTGTCGGGAGGTATTTTAAAATAGTTGAGGTGGGAAGAGAAGAGAATTTTCTTTGCTTTAAGAGAACATCCTGGGAAATTAGAACACAAAATAGATGATAGGAAATTGCATGGGAAACAAGCAAAGAAACAAATACTATTAACTCATTTTTCTCCTCCTGATTTGATGGGGGATTGAAAGAAGCTGGGGAGGAGGCAGTTCCCTGTCACAACCTGATGAATGACAGCTGACCACAAGGGAGGGGACAGCAAGTTTGGGGAACTGCCAGTTACCATCTTTTGTCACCAGCACCAACAATACATTACTTTTGCCATCTTTGGTGTCTGACCAGGATATATTTATAAGAAATGGCCTCCTATCTTAAGGAGCTTCTAATCTAATGACAGAACCATGGCCTGATGACAACAGTTTTTTAAAGATGCTACTGCACCATTCTTCCTCTCGTTGGCTTGGTATCCAGTCACCCTAGGCAAGAGCAAACAAACACACCACGGCTGTAGGGATACTAGGTACACTGCCATGATTCTTGCAGTTCGCTTACTTGGACGGCTTTATGATCGTGATGGAGATCCCTGCCTTGAGGCCCATCTTTATTTTTAGTGGCCTGGCCAGGGGTGGTATTTTAAGGTTACTAGCTTCATAACTGGATCAACAGTGCCATTCTTAGATTAACAGATTAATTCTTGTTTCCTTAAATGGTAAGAGGCTTCCTTCCTTCCTCCAAGTCCTCACATGCAGTCTACCAGACAGCCCTTAAAGCCAAATGAATAAAGTCATCCTTACTGTCACTGCTGTGCCATGGGTCTCCCTTTTTCTCCCACCTGTTCCTTGCTGACTCGCCTATAAGCTGCTGCTCTTTGCTGGTGCCTCTGAAACCCCTTCAGGTCCACACAGACTTTTCCTTCTCACAACTCATTTTGACCTTACAGTCACCTCCACATGGTTTAGTACTTACCTGTCTTCAGTTTCACTTGACTTAAGATTTTTTAAGGTCGTTGATGGTAGTACCAAACCTTATGCATCTTTCTTTTTTTTTTTTTTTTTTTTTTTGAGAGGGAGGGAGTTGAGGGACAGAGGGAGAGAGAGAATCTCCAGCAGACTCCCTGCTGAGCCTACCTCGGCGCTTGATCTCACGACCCTGAGACCATAACCTGAGCAGAAACCAAGAGTTGCACACTCAACTGACTGAGCCACCCAGGTGCCCCCCTTACACAGCTTTTTATGACCCACAGCTACAGGCAGAAGAGAACACATTGAGATGCAGAATAACTTGACTCAATACAGCATGGTTGAAACAGAGAGGCAAGCTATCCAAATTTTCAGAGCTGGCACCTTCAAGGAGTACGTGGGAAGTGAGAGCGTTTCTTGAAGTAAGGATGATTCCGTCTTAGAACTTGAATGTCGGTCGTGACCAGGAGTGGAAAACTGAATGTGTGCTTAATTCTGAGTAATAGTAGCAGTGGAAAATATTTTCAAGAAAAAAGACAGGGACTGGCGGTAGTAATAAGACGGGAGGCAGAATCCGGACAGTAATCACTGCACTTTACAAGTGGTTAAAGTTAATTTAATATTTATCTTCCTTGGGGCCCCTCAGGAACACACAGCTCAGGCTGTGTTATGTGCCTCCTGGCTTAATTGGCATCTGTATCAAGGAGCTTTCTTTGTTTATCTCCTGGGCCGCTAAGTTGCACCCTAGACAACAAGCCTGTCAGCCCTGAGGAGATTTGGGAGCAAAACCCAAAGACAACATGTGACAACCCTCTGACCTCCACACATGAAGTACCATTTCTACCCAGGAAGTCCAGCCTCCCATGTGGCTTGTCTGGCCTGACTGTTCACTGCCGCCATCACTCTAGCTTTCTGGGGTGGTTACGGTTTTACCACAGACTTGAGTGATTAGGAAAAAAAAAAAAAAAAATTAGAAGAGACAACCTAAAAAAACCCAAAATACTCCAGAATGACATCAAATTCAATTAGCAGCTTTTAAACAGGCATGGAAATGAATGGAATATGGCCAGCAAAAAAAAGGGAGGGAGAGAAAGACAGAGTGCTATTCAGTTGATGAATTAAATGATTGTTCTTCCCTACACTGCTATGTTGCTGAGAGCAGAGTAAGTTCTTAATGAGTAATTTTAAGTATGCTTGGAGTGAATATACCCGAAGGAAAAGACTTGAAAACATATTATCTTCAGAAGAAGCAAATGTGTCTGAGTTGTTTTTACTCAAATCATCTGTGCGTTAATGACTTGCCTCAGGTTCTCTTCCTCTCTCTCTCTCTCTCTCTCTCTCTCTCTCTCTCACACACACACACACACACACACACACACACACACACTCCAGAGCATCTGTATTACTCAGGGCCCCTCAGGTTTCAAGGATCAGGCACACATCAGGTTACCGCAGATGATGAAAATTTAACAAAAGCTGTAAGTTTAAAAAGGGAACAAGATATCAACAATTAAACTTAATTAAACCTAAGATCCCTTTCTACAGAAGCTGGCTTCCTCAGAGACCGAGGTTAGAAGTCTTTGCCCCCTCTTTATCCTTACCTGTCATTTCTAATCCCACGTTCCCATCAAATTTCCTCATTTTGTAATGATTTCTTAACCCATCTCCCCGGCTTCAGCCTTTCTATGTTCTGATCTATCATGTGTGAATCCACTAGATTAATCTCTCTAAAGTACTGCCTCCGTTTATTAATGCAAAAATTTCTGAGTACCTATTAGATGTGGTCTTTAAACTTGACACTAAAGAAACAATAAAAGCAAGACAAACGTTCTACATTTCACAAGCTCCCCATGTTGTGGGTAAAGACAAATGTGCCAACAATAATTATAATAGAATGTACTATAAATAGAGGTAATAATAGAGACTATGACATGTTTGAATCTATGCCAAGGGGCTTAAGCACTTTATTTAAACTTTTCAAGAAGCCTATGAAGGAAATACTATTACCAGACTAAAATAAAACATTATTTTATTATCTTAATAGTGAATATATGTTTACCACGTGTATATTATATATGTATATAATTATACACACTAAAGAGCTTTGGTAAAATAGCAAGCACATGAAAAACCAGAATGCGAACCTATGTTGCTTTAATGATAAATAATAATGATGATGCTTTCCAGCTTCTCACTCATTAAGTGCTCATGTCTTCATGGAAGGCTCCTGAGACAGTGACCATTAGTGGACTAAGGATGAGAGCCGTTACCCCAAGTTCCTCCGTCAGATCACATGCCCCTGGAATGCTGTTTCCATCACTGACTCTGGAATTCTGGAGCATTTCCCAGACATTACTTAGTTCAGGTGGGACAGGCCCCTGGATTCTGGGCCCATGCCTCTGGGAGGAGAGAAAAACTTTCAGGCTCATGCTTTGGGAGGTGAGTCCTCTCTTTGCAAACCTGGAGTCCACACCATTTACCCATTTGAATTCATTGTGGAATTCATGATGGAATCTGAAAGGAATGGGAATTGGGCTTTATTTCTGTTTGTATGATGTACACCAGAACGGTGAACATTCCAAAACCCTGCAATCAATACACAAAAGAAAGAATGTGCAGTTCTGATCCTCAAGAAAAAAGAAGTTCAGTACTCTGTGTGTGTGTGTGTGTGTGTGTGTGTGTGTGTGTTTATGGAGCTAAAGCGGACAAAAATATTTCCACTAGGTTTCTGACACACAGATGACTAAGTCAAGGCCGACCATCACCTCCAGAGGTGTATTAAATTGAGAGAGAAAATATCATGACAACAAAACTTAAAACCTGAGTCGAACAGAAAGAGAAATCTCTATGTGACAGGAACAAACAGGGACCTAGGAGGCAAAATGGTGAACTGATACAGAGGTAGGCTGACGGTGGTGGAGTTGGTGGGGAGGTCAGTTGTAAAAGTCAGCGGTTACAGAGATACAGCAGCAGGGCTGAGAGTGGGGGTCTCAGCCTGGATATGTTAATGTCACCGCCAGCAAGCCTTCTGGAGTTTCAGAAAGTGCTATTATTTATAGCTGCTTTGGCAGCAAATAGTAAGCATTTGTTATTTCCTTCCCAGTGATCTTACTCTTGATTTCTTTTTCTCGCCTATTTACAGTGACTGGGTCTTCCAGAATGATTCTGAATAGAAAAGTTGGTGTAGACAATCTTGTTGCTGATATTAAAGAGATGTTTCAAATATTCCATTATCGAGAATGATGTTTCAGACTTTTTTAAAAGTATTCTTCATGAGCCTTAAGAAGACTCTTTTATTAGTAATTTGCAAAAAGAGTGTGTCTTGAGTGGACCATAAGATTTGTAAGCAGGAGGATTCTGTGAGGCAGTACACCTGCCTAAACAGGACAATCGGCCGGGGGAGGGGAAGGAGCAGGACCAGGCAGAAGGAGAGCAGGAGCGGTGGTGCCATTGCAGAGGCTTCTGCTCATACCCGATGCCCCTCAGTGGAGACCCCCTGGAGGCACAGGTCAGGCCTTTGTACTCTTCTATCAGCAGATCTTGGGAAGCTTCTCCTGCTGGTGCAGGCAATGGCAGGAGAGGGACCCAGCAGCAGCTGCCGGAAGCTGACACGCACAGCCTCTGAGGAAGGGACGGCTTGCATCCTGAAGGCGTGATGGGGAGACACCCCACACAGTGGTATTTCTCTTTAATGCCTTGGATGACTGCCAAGAGAGTTGGACCTCTCCATTGTGACTTGACTATTCAGCATGGCTCTTAACCAGGGACCCAGAGAACCATTCCTGCTGTGTGTTTGTGTGGAAGACAACAGAAGGGAACTGACCCCCGAAGCAGAAGACCTTAACCTTCACGTAGTATGTCATGGTTTACAAAAACTCTTTCATTTCTGTTATTCCTTTGGATCCTCAATGCAATCCTCTGAGGGACTCTAGTTTCATAGGCTAGGACACTGAGACTAAGGATCGTAAGAGCCCAGGTCACACACGTAGAAGATTTTCAGGATAATCCCACGGCCAATTCTCACTTCATTGGGACTCAATGGTGTGTTCCTAGCTTTGTGTCCAAAGTGCCAGGATGTTAATAAAACCTCAGTTTCCCTTCATCTCCAATTTTTGGCAACCTTTTAAGCTTCCCTACAAAGTACAAGTCCAGAACATCCAATGACTTTAAATGCAAACACATACACACACACACACATAGAAACCGTGCATCACTGCATAAATATCTGCTTTATAAGTCACCCTTAATAAGGAAGCCTATTAAATTATGCATTTTAGCGCAAAATAAACCGATTAGTCTTGACAGCCACTACATCTTACTTACCCACATGTTGTACTGGAAACAGATAAAATGTCATAGATATGAATGAACATATCTGAGGAAAGTTTTTATGCTTACGATCTCAAGATAAAGCATAACAGGTCACTTTAAACCAATACAGGATGTCGATGAGGAAAAAATATAGGGGAAAAAACCCCCAACTCTCATTTTTATTTTCTTCTATCCATGCACATTTTTCTGACAGTCCTAGGACTCTGCATCAAGTTGGCACTGGGGATTTTCCAGAAACAATGGTGGTTATTGGGAGAATCCCAAGCCAGCACATGGTATAAGAGCTTTTTCAGGTTGATTGGGCCTTCATTCTGAAAAGAAGGAAAATAGATCTGAGTTTTTCATAATGCTGTGGCTATTCATTTATTTTAGTAGCAGGAACACTAGTCAAATTATAATTTCATGGGAGGAAGTACTGAAATACAGCTCATTTTCTGAGTTAGGTTGGGATGTGGCTGTTCTACGGCAATTTGGGTAGGGGCAGGCAAAGGCTAAGAAAGATAAACTCTAGTGGTTCTACATTCTACAATAAAAAGTCCTCACTTTGGAGATTTGGGGGCATTCTGAAATAAAATATGTAGTTTTTATTGGAAGAGGTCCCTTGAATCTGTGGGAAAAGTCATAATGGGTAAGAAGTCCGGGAGGAGGGGGCCACGAGAAGCACCATCTGGGTCAGAACACAGTTTCTTAGATGGGTTTCCAGCTGCCAACATCTGCACCGTGATTTCACCTGAAGGCCGTAAAGGAGGCTTCCAGGCTTTACCAGGGCAGGAAGGAAGGGGACATTGTGAACTGAAGTCAGGAAAAAGAGGGATAGAGCTGAGGGCTCAAGGGAGTATTCTACGACCTGGATGCTTGACTTTCTCAGAGCACTTCAAGAGCTCTAGACCAGAAATCTCCACAGTAAGGGCCAGCCAGCTTCGAGCCTCAGTTACAAATTAGAAAGCACAATCTTAAAACCCGAGCCCAGAGGACGTGGAGGGTGTGTGGAGGTTCTGTTCTACTCGTTAATGGGTTAGGGAGGAAGGACAGAAAGTACAGGGGTGTAGCGAAGAAAAGTACTATATGGGAAAGAAAGGGCGGCTCTCTGCAGGACGTGAGGACTAGAGGCCGAGTCCCTGGGGTTTACTCGTGGAAGAGAGGAAGACTGAGTCGGTCTGGCTCTGAGCAGTAGGCAATCCCACGTGCGGATCAGAAGCTCCCGGACCGCTGGAGCCCCTCCTTTTAACCAGCATGGAACTTCAAAACATGAAACTGACAATTGGTTCATAGCCAAAGCACAGCCCCTGCTTTACAGCAGCAAACATGCATCGATTCTCTCTAGAGCAACACTGCCTTCCCAAGACCATAGTACTGAGCATGCTTGAAGAAGAAATCGTGGTGTTTGGGCCAGCAGGGGTGCGGTGCTGATGGCTGTTTCTCCCAGGCCAGAGTGAAGCCTGATGTAATATCGCTCCCTTGCCGAAAAAGAATTTCTCTTATGACTGGGTGTCTTTTTCTCCTGACAGCATCTCTCTGCTCTAAACAGAAGCACACGCCTAGTCTGGAGACCTGGAAGGGAACAGATCGTACCGTGACGGCTGTTCCGTCCTTCTCATGTCATGTAGCCTCTGCTTCTCCAGGCCCAGTTTCTTAACAAAAGCACCTAGACCTCCAGACAAATGGCCTGGTGTGGGCAGGTCGGGGAGGGACGGGGTGCTAAGAGTATATGGAATCATATATGAATAATGAAATCAGTTTGTTTCAATCAATAATGAAATCAGTTTATTTCTCTCCTTACCGTTTAAAGTAGCTAGAGCACCTGAATAAAAGGCATATAAAAACCTTAATCGAGAGTTTCCAAACCAGATCTTTGTCTTTAGGGCCTGAGGTCCAAGAGTGTTTGTTTAGCCACAGCAACAATTACGGTTCTGCTGGTTGGAATAAAGCTTTCTAAAGGTATTTTGGCCTTTTGGCTAAGATCAAGTGTAAAGGTATTTCTCTTTGGTGTTGGGACATGTGGCCTGGCATTTCGATCACTGGCCAGGCCAGGCTGGAAAAAAGAGAACCTTTCCCCAATGGTTGTAATTAGCAGTGGCTCTAGGAAGACACATGATGCATGCAAGACCTTCAAAGCATAGACGTTAGCCTGGAATTTGGAAGGTTTGTGCAATTTTTGGTGATCTATTATTTATATGGCAGAGTGTTTTCTTACTCTGTGTACTCCCCCCCCTCCAAAGAATACCAGACAATATCTGCTAAAACAATAACAGTAGGAACCCTCAGTCTTTAATACCTACAACAGAATAGCAGGAATATTCCCACCAGAGCAGAGGGAAACATCTACGGTAATCCTTGTCACGCTGACCTAAATACTAAAGAAGTATTTTGCAAACATTGGCTTTTGTCAGAATAATCTGAGGAACTGTTTTAAAAGACATACTCTTAGGACACATTCCCAGAGAGCTTAACGTTGCCGATCTGTGGGGGACAATTCATTAGTAACCCACGTTGTTCTAACACAGTGGCATTCAGACTTCTCTTAGAGCAAACGGCTCTCAAACTCTGTAAAGCGGTGGTGTCGATTATAATTTTTTATGAAAAAAAAATCGGTTATTCCATCAAGTAATGAAACGTACGATCACAGCACTATGAAGGGAAAGTCAGGTGGTAGGGGAGAAAGACTATTTAGCTAGAACCTTCTAACATTAGGTAGGAAATTCTTAGGTGAATATACTCTGCACCTTGTCAAGAAATACACAAATGAATGGCATTTTCATGAATAAATTGGCTTTTGCTATTTACCGGGTGCTTCTAATATGAAGAATTAGATTATATCCAAGGGTAATGATATGAAAGAAGAATTATGTATTGTGAAATCCTATAAAAACTTCAAATTTCCTTTTATGTATTTTAAGAAATGCACCATTCCACAACTCTTGCAGACACACAATTTTGTATCTTTTTGTTTTTTCCTGAGGGTGGAAAGGACAAACATTTTTGGGGTGCCTTTTGCAGACTAGACAGCCCTCATATAGCTTCCTGCATCCTTAAAGAAGCAAGATGAGGTGATTATTAATTAATCTCTAATTTTTGATGCCCTGCTTACTTTCAAATAATATTTAAAGCAAGGTAAGTGTGAATAGATTTAAGGTAGATAAAACAGAGGCACATAGGTGACTTGGTTGGTTAAGCGTAAACTCTCGATTTCAGCTCTGGTCGTGATCTCAAGGTCATGAGATCAGGCCCTATGCTGGGCTCCTCGCTCAGTGGGGAGTCTGCTTGAGATTCTCTCCCTCCCTCTCCCCCAACATATGCGTACTCTCTCTCTCTCTCTCTCTGTAAAATAAATAAATAAGTAAATAAATAAAATCTTTCTAAAAACTAAAATAAAATACATGAAATGGACAAATGTGAATTCTCTCTAATATCCTAATCTCAGAGATGGAAGAAAAAGAAATCCAGAAATATTTAGATATTTATTCAGTTCATTCAATGTAAAGTGGCAAAAATTGAACGCTCACTGAAGTTGGCCCTATAATCTATACTCCTCCTCTGTTTTACGCAGGACTAAAGCTAGTTTTATAAGGGGAGGATATTTTCTGCACATATGTTTTTCCGTTAGAATGCTTCAGGTAACAGGACTCTGAAATGAACAGAAAGGACTGGGGGTGAGCATCTGCCTTCTGACCCACTTCTGTGCATTTCTTTCTTTCTTTTTTTTTTCTTTCTGTGCATTTCACTTCCAGAAATATTTATTTAGTTATTTATTTTAAAGATTTTATTTATTTATATGACAGAGAGAGACACAGCGAGAGAGGGAACACAAGCAGGGGGAGTGGGAGAGGGAGAAGCAGGCTTCCTACCTTCAGAGAGCCCGATGTGGGGCTCGATCCCAGGACCCTAGGATCATGACCTGAGCTGAAGGCAGATCCTTAACAACTGAGCCACCCAGGCGCCCCTCATTTCCAGAAATATTTAGATTTCAGGTTGTTATTTTGTGTGCTTTTTCTCAGCCTTAAGGTGATTTTTATTTTTTCTGGAAAACATGATTGAGAGCAATGCATGAATGGAAAATAGTTTTTTCCATTTTTACCACAGGTTTTTTGGCTATTTTTGCATTTGAGTAACTGAAAGGGCCAGCGTGAAGGACTGACCTGTTCCATGTGTCCAGTATTACTTAGGAAGAGACTGTAGCCCATGTACAATGGAAAAGCTAAGTAATGGGATTGACAAACAGTGGACAAACACGGCTTTGAAAGTGAACATTGCACAATCCTGGGTCGTAGAATCGTTGACTTGTATGTGGCTGTGATTTCTCTACTATTTCTTTGTAGAATCGGATGCTTCCTTGCCGGACGATGAAGTTTCCTTTACTTGCTTTTCCTTGATTATGTTTACAGTTTTATTAAAAATAAATTATTTTCAACAGTTGATTCTGATTTGATTTTTTTTTTTTTTTTTACCTTTTAAGATTTTACTCATTTATTTGTCAGAAAGACAGAGAGCTGAGAGAGCCCAAGCAGGGGGAGCTGCAGGCAGAGGGAGAAGTAGGCTCCCCATTGTACGAGGAGTCCCATTCGGGATTCAATCCCAGGGCTCTGGGATCAGGGCCTGAGCCGAAGGCAGATGCTTAACCGATTAAGCCACCCAGGCTTCATTTGCCTGTGGTTTTAAACAGTCAGCCAAGAACAGTTTTCTGTTTCTGTTCTTCATTGCTGTGTTAGTCTCATTTCCAGTAACTCACTTCATTAATACTTTAAAAAAAAACTATTGAATGCCTTTTGTGAAAAGATTTGACTGTAGTGTTAATTACCATGTTGAAAAATTGAAAGCCATTTAAAAGTCCAAACATAGAAAAAGGATTTAATAGTCCCTCGAAATATTAAGAAAACCTAAGAAATGTGTTAATATTACTTAGTGTTATGGGAAACACACACACGCATACAAAAGCTAAATATTGGAAAAACAAGAAACACAATTATCTCAGTTTGTATCCTGTAATATATCAAACATAAAGATAACAACATACAAAATACATTGAACAATTCATCAAATCTAAACTTAATGTTCTATTTTTATAAAATTTTCCAAGCACAAAAACAACATTTCAAATATGATTGAGGCCCTCAGGATCATCTTCCTAAATCCACGGTCTTCCCTGAATCCTAAGAGTTAACTATTAATAGGAATTCTGGGGTCATCAGGGTGGCTCAGGCATTAACCATCCGCCTTGGGCTCAGGTCATGATCTCAAGGTCCTGGGATCAAGCCCCACATTGGGCCCCGTGCTCCGCAGGGAGCCTGCTTCTCCCTCTCCCACTCCCCTTGCTTGTGTTCCCTCTCTCACTGTGTCTCTCTCTATCAAATAAATAAAAATAAAAAATCTTAAAAAAAATAGGAGTTCTATGTTTACCATTCATATCCATGGTTTTATAATTATATTATTTTTGTATATAAAATCATTGTCTAGGATTTTGACTAGCATTTTAAATTTTATATAAATTTGATAAATGTGCATATTCTGCAACTTGTTTTCCCCCACCCAAACTAATATAATTTAGATTTACCCATGTCAGTATTTTCAAATTTAAAATTTAATATGTATTAAATTTTAATATGTATTATTTTAATTTAATTATATAAAATTTATATTAATATAATTTTATTTATATTATATAATTATATTTATATTTATATAATTTTAAAATTTAAATTTATATTATATATTTTTATTTATTTATTTAATTTATATTATATATTTATATTTAAATAATTATATTTATATAATTTTAATTATATAAAATTATATTAAATTTAATATGTATTAAATTTAATATGTATTAAATAAAATGAAAGCATGATGGATACAGGTATTGGGAATGAAGCTGTTATCCACATTTGCTACTGGTCTTCTGTGGATGCATATTCTTTTTTTTTTAAAGATTTTATTTATTTATTTGACAGAGAGGGATCACAAGTAGATGGAGAGGCAGGCAGAGAGAGAGAGGGAAGCAGGCTCCCCGCCGAGCAGAGAGCCCGATGCGGGACTCGATCCCAGGACCCTGAGATCATGACCTGAGCCGAAGGCAGCGGCTTAACCCACTGAGCCACCCAGGCGCCCGAGTGGATGCATATTCTTATTTCTCTTGAGTAAATTCCCAGAAATACAACTGGTGGGTTGTATGATAAGTATGTGTAAGAAGCTGTCAAACTTTCTTCAGTGTCTGTACCATTTTGCATTCCCAGAATCTGTTCCTCATCATGCCAACACTTGTCCTCCTTTCTTTCTTTCTTTTTTTTTTTTTTTTAAGTTTTAGCCATTCAGAAAGTGTAGTTATGGATCACTATGGATTTAATACGTATCTTTTCATGGATTTATCTTCCCTTTGTATATTATTTTTTACTTCAGTATCTTTTCAAATTTTTCTATTTTTATTTTTTTTAAGGTTTTATTTATTTATTTGAGAGAGAGACAGTGAGAGAGAGCATGAGAGAGGAAAAGGTCAGAGGGAGCAAACTCCCCATGGAACAGGGAGCCTGATGTGGGACTCGATCCCAGGACTCTGGGATCATGACCTGAGCTGAAGGCAGTCGCTTAACCAACTGAGCCACCCAGACACCCTTAATGGGGTTTTCTTATTAAATTATAAAGCATCCTTGGTATATTCTGGATACTAGTCCTTTATAAGAATGGGTTTTGCAAATACTTTCCTGTTTTTCGATTATTAATGAATGCTGATTTTTAGTAAATGTTTTTTCTTTAATTTTTTGAGATCAAATATGATTTTTACTCAGTTGCTGTGGCTGATTATATTTAAAAATTTCCAAATTTTTGAACCATCCTTAGTGAATGTATCCTGGACTAGATATGAATTGGTCATGCTTTTTAAAATATTTTATTAAATGTCTTCACTAATATGTTCTCTTAAATATCTGCAAGTACCTTTATAGATGATGTTAATCTATAATTGTATTTTCTCTCTTGTCCTTATGTACTCTTTATATCAATGCTATTCTAGCCAGATGATATGAGTTGGTAGATTTTTCCTCGTATTAATTTTCTAAACTGAATCATATAAAAGTAGTTACTGCTCACATAATCAAACACATCAGGTCGAGTCCCTTTATTATGTTACTTTTTTTAGCCCTGAAGATAAATCTCTAAGAGTGTTAATTCCTATTTCAATCTGGATTGTTGTACACTTAGCCTTGTACACAGTTTTTCTTCAACATTGTTACGAGAATTCTTTTCCTTTTCTGTGTGATTGTGTCTCTTCCTCTTTCTCTCTCTTTCTCTCTCCCTTTCTCTTCAACCCCCCTTCTCTCTCTCTCTCTCTGTCTCTCCCTCCTTCCTCATTTTGGTGGAACATATCTTCCTGGAAAAGGGTCCATCCATAGGGAATACATTGTTTTGAGAACTGGCAGGTCTGAAATATTCCAGTCTACACTTACACTTGATTTATGATCTGACTAGAAATAGAATGCTGAGTTCAAATCATTTCTGATTCATTTTGAGGTCATTTTCCATTCTCTACTACCTTCTAGGGCAGTTTTTGGAGAAACCTGATCCCATATAGATCCCTCTGGAATGCGACCCATCCCCGACCCCCTTCCCTCTTCTTATCCCTACAGATCCCTCAAATGTCACAATGATCATTTTAATCTCCCTGTCAATTTGTTAGACAAAATGTGATCTCTCATTACTCATGGAAATCTTGGGGAAATTTCCACTGAAGACCAGGAGTCCCCTTATGGACGCTTCTCTACAGAGAGAGGCAGGAAAACCTGTAAACACTAATGTTCTCTCCAAGTGGAGAAATGCACTAGACACAAGACACTAGTTAAATTAAACCCATTTGTCAAATAGATTGAATTCTGTTCATATTTACTCCATTTATCAAATAAGACAACTCTTCTCACTTACGTGTGATTTTGCTCCCCACTTTCATTTACCTCATGCCATAGAGCAAAGTAGATGGTTTGGGGTGAATGCTAGGAAAAAAAAGTGTTTAGCACAGACTCCTAAATTACAAAATTTATTTAAAAAAAAAAGTGGAAAATTAGAAACTCTTGCAGGCAAAAAAAAACCCAAAAAACAACAAAAAAAAAACCCTAATGACCCTAAAAGAACATATTTTGGTTGCAATTTATCTCATAAATTAAAAACATGTTCTTAAAGTAAAATTAAAAACTATGGTGAAGTGAAATTTACAACAGCGTACATAATTTGTTCTAGCAATTAATTTTAAATAGGATAAAGATGTCAAAAGGTGAAGGAAGAGGTCCTGTAAAGATTTTTAAGCAGAGATAATTACAAATCACAATGCCCAAACAAGCCAACGACAGAGTTCCCTGCCCAGAAATTCCTGCGCTCATCTCCCCACACACCCTCCCCTCTGTGCTCTCCCCTTCCCGCCCGGGGCTGTGTGTTCTGGAAGGCTGGCGTGTGTGCACTCTGGCTTCCTGGCTGTCCAGGTTCTCGCTGGTTATGTCTGATGAGAAGCACTGACAGGATATCAGACAGAAGGTGAGAGAAGAGTTGATGACTTCTCACCCCCAGGGTGGTGTCACTGCCTGTCCCAGGAGCCTGAATGTGGGCGTGTCTCTCTGGGGTGAAGCCAGGAGCTCTTCTCCCATGGCCACAACAGGCCATGGGTTCCAGTCCCAGGACCCCTATCCCTCGTTCCCTCCCTCCCGACAGTGACGGTTAATGGCTTCCTGCCCTTGTTAGACTTCAGTCTGGTTCCGCTCCATTCACACTTCAGAAGTCCCCTTGTTAAATCTAAATTCTGTTCACTTAGAGCCTTTTGAGTGAGTGTGCTAACTCATCCTCCTGGGAATTTCCCTGGTCCTGCCCACCTTCTAGCCTGCCCTCCCAGAGGTTCTGGAACGCCCGTTTTACTCTAGCCATAGAGACTTGTAAAGATACCTCAAAGCCTCTAAGCTTTAAGTAAAACATGTCTTCTTATCTTTCTTTGTATCCATCTTATATCTGTCATTTCAAAGTCCCCTCCAAGTTCACCTTCCCTGGGGACCTTGACCTCACCTCACCTTTACCTGAATATGACTTAGATGTCCTAGAGTCTATGCATTTTTTTCACCTTGTCATTACCTTTTAAAATTCTTTAGAAAATTTGCAGGTGCCTGGATGGCTCGGTTGGTTAAGTGTCCAACTCTTGATTTTGGCTCAGGTGATGTTCTCAGGGTTGTGAGATCGAGCCCTACATCACTGAGATTCTCCCTCTCCCTCTGCCCCTCCCCCCTCCCCACCCCTCTCAAACTCTCTCTCTCTAAAAAAAAAAATTGTTTCAGAGAATTTTAAATATCCTTTCTACCTCTCCCCACCGCCAATACTTGCGTTGGACTGAAATCTTCACAGATGCTCTGTCTTGGTCTTCTTTGACCCTCCAGCACTCAGAAAGAGTCGGTTGGCTCAAATCAGTCAATGGAGAGAAACTGTAAACCTTGCAGCGGATTGGGAGTTTATTGCAATAGGTTGAAGACAGGGGAGAAAAAGATGTTAGTGAATAAAAATGAAGAAGAGGAAGAAGACAAGAAGCATAAGAAGCTAACATGAATAATTTTGTGTCTGTTACCAGAAGTTAGGATGTGCAGAGAGAATATGACTTAGGAGGAAGATGAACTTGAGGCATCTTTTGGGGATACGGTGGCGGGGTGAGGGGGAAGCCTGGAGGAGAATGAGCTTGGATACAGATATGCACAGCTTTTCCTCGAAGTCGGTTGAAGCCAAGAAACTCGGCTGAGATTTCAGAGGGAAATCGCTTGGTGTGGGCTGTGTGAGAGCCGGGGCTCTGGGCGGGGAGCCAACAAAGCAGAACCAGTGAAGGGAGGAGAGACCAGCAGGGAGGGCCCGGTCTCCAACGACCACGGAGAAATGGGTGGCGAGTCTCCAGAATCAGGAGGTTGTGGACAAAAGCATCAGGATCAGGCAAAGGGAAAGAAGAGGTCAGCAAAATGAGCATTATGAACCCCCTCGGTGGTTTGGAGGCAGCAGTCAGATTTCAGGGGGTTGAGAAAGAATTTGGGGGTGAAACGGCGGCAAAAGGATACATAGGAATTCTGAGGGGATGACAGTCTGAGCAGAGGGCGCCCTTTTAACCTGGGTAGAAAAGAAGATGAAAGCCTACCTGAATTTCTTTGACATTCCTTCCCAAAGCTCAAAGAAATAGATTCTCACTCTCTGTGGTTTCAGATTTACAATTTGCTTCCTACTGTCCTTTGGTGGACAGGCGATGAGAGGATCATTGGCAGCAGTGCATTCCAGGGCAAACATTTGTGTGACATTTGGCCATTTTCATAGTTCATTCCAGCATACTGAAACTTTGCTTTATTACGTTGTCCTCATCATTCCACAGATGGCACACTTCAGGCTTTGGGATTTCTATCTTGTGATCTCTTTAGTGCAGTGACCTGCCTACTGCATTCAGAAATTCTTAGGGCCCCTTTGCAATTTGTAGTCACTTTTTCAGGGAAGGGGTTTTAGCAAAATCCCATTTAGGCAAGTCAGCATTTGATGATTTGCTCAAGTTCAAGGCTTGAGAATGAGGTTTTCCTATTAGAAACTAGAAAATACCCCTAAGGGAAGCTTTGCGAACGGGAAGAGAAACAGTCTCATTTCCTTGATTTTAAAAAAAGGAACAGGGGAAATGCTTATTCCTTCCTAAGAAAGCTTTTTGCCAAGTCAAGATCACCAGGATTTTCATTACAATAGCCATAGGCTCCCAAAATTGCTTTGCTGGGTCCAGGGATTGTCTCTTCGTTCCCTGCAGGAAAAGCTGGAAAAGGTGGGCAGAGTTACTGATGTGGTGCTTCCTCACAAAACAGAAAGGGAAGAGCCAGCTGATGAGAACTCAGGATAAAATAAATTCTGTGACTAGACACATGTGACAGACACAGCCCCGCCAGCAGGAAACGTGGCGCGGGTGTTATTTTAGTTAGAAAAAGGAAAGAAAACTGGAGTCTAAAATTTAAAAAAGACCCTGGAAGATAATAGCCCCTGCTGAACCTGAAGATCTGGGTGTCTTGCGAAAGGTGCGTAGAGAGAATAGATCCACGAAGGAATAGAAGAAAAGATCTGGTAGTGCGTGGGTGTGCAGATTTTTTTTTTTTTTTTTCCTCTTCTTGTCTTTGTGAAGATCCATTCTGAGTTAAGAAGGCAGAATCATTTGTATTCTTGCTTGGAGATAACGATCTCTATTGCTCTTCAGCTTCTGTGATGGGGAGGACACAAGCCACAGAAATTCTATTACCATAGTCCCTGATTCAGTGATAGAGATAGAATGACGAAGAAAACTGGTATTGTTCATAAAGGGAGTAGGATCCTAAATCTTAGTAGAAATCATATTACATTTTGGAGCAGAGATGTAAGTTTGAAAGTAGAGTATTTTTTTTTTTAAAGATTTTATTTACTGATTTGACAGAGAGAGATCACAAGTATTTAGAGAGACAGGCAGAGAGAGAGGAGGAAGCAGGCTCCCCGCTCAGTAGAGAACCCGATGTGGGGCTCGATCCCAGAACCCTGGGATCATGACCTGAGCCCAAGGCAGAGGCTTTAAGCCACTGAGCCACCCAGGTGCCCCGAAAGTAGAGTATTTTTATATTTGGGTGATGATAGCTACTTTCTATCCCTTAAAAACTTAGGAAGGGTAGAAAAGCTTGAAGCTGTGGATTCTCCTTAGAATTTGGAAGCGGGACTCTTGGTCCCCAGAGAGGCTGGGAGCAGATGGAGAATCAGAGTGAACTGGCCGGTTGTGAAGGAGCATTTTCCAGCATACCTTTATTTGATTTCTTCTTTAGTTTTTAGAATCATTTCCACCTGGCATTCTGTACTTTAATCTTCTGATTCTGCATGTTTGAATTTGCTGTGCATTCACTGCTAAACAGCAAAGAGACCTGACTCATAACAGGAAAGATTTTTTTTTTTTCTGCAGAATCTTAGACCATGTTTCTTCCCAGAGTCTAAAATGCTGAGACATCATCTCTCCTTGAACGATAAAAGTTAAGCTCCTTGCTGCAAAGATGTTTACAACATAACTGTTTAAGGAGGCTTAAGTAAAATGATGCTATAAGCTCCCTGATTAAATAAATTCACCAGGGTTCCCAGAAATGATGGAAATTCATACTCAGCCAGATTTGCTTGCCATAAAATACAAGCACTGGTGTGTAATGTCATTGTCTTTCTGTGTAGTACTTTGCCACAGGCACTTCGACAGAAGCATCTAAAGCAAACTCTTACAGTGAAGTAACCTCCTAGATAAAGATGAAATCTGCCGTTGGCAATGGGAACGCGTGGGGGTAGCCCACAGACTCGAAGGATTCAGCTTCTACCTTCACGCAAGCCTCTCTGAGAGGCTGGAAGGCTGGAGCTCAGCTATTCTCTGTGCCTATCAGGACTGCTCGTCACACCTCTTCCCTTCTTTTCAAGAAAAGTGACTCTGCCCAGGTTTTTTTTTTTTTTTAGATTTTATTTATTTATTTACTTGAGAAAGAGAGAGCACAAGCAGGGCGAGTAGCAGGGAGAGGGAAAATCAGTCTCTCCGCTGAGCAAGGAGCCTGATGCAGGAATTAATCCCAGGATCCTGGGATCATGAACTGAGCCAAGGGCAGGTGCTTAACCCACTGAGCACCCCACATTGTCCCTGTCCAGGTATTCCTGACATCTGCCCCCTGAGGTGGAGATTATTATTATTATTTGTTGTTAGTTGCTAATTTCCATTTCTACTGCTAGTTTTCCCCTGGGGGAGTCGGCCTATTGTGAATCTCAGTCTACATGGAATTATGGATATCGGCCTGAGCTACAGAGCCTGCTGAAGCTGAAAGTCCATTCTCCCTGCCAAGGGCTTAGTTCCGGGGTGGCCCAGGGTCCCAACCAGAATCAACGTGATGGAGTCTTTGGAGGCTTGCCGGGCATTTTGAAAGACGTATTACCTTTTTCCACTTGCCTTGAAGGTCTGGGAAAGCAAGCCTAGAGCTGTTGGCATGAGGACTGACGGACTGAGCTCAGCATCCTCACAAGGATTCTAGTGGCGTAATATATTCTTATGAGGAACTGAAAGAACTCTCAGAATAAAGTCGTAATTTTAGCAGGCATGCTAACACAGGTCTACCAGGCTTGCTCTTAGCTTCTCATTGTCTCTGCCTCTGCTGCTCTACTGACGAGTTACTCCCTTTGCCATGTCATATGGCTTCTGCTTACTCAAGGCTTGCATTTATTTATTTATTTATTTAAAAGATTTTATTTATTTATTTGACAGACAGAAACCACAAGTAGGCAGAGAGAAAGGGAAGCAGGCTCCCCGCTGAGCAGAGAGCCTGATGCGGGGCTCGATCCTAGGACCCTGAGGTTATGACCTGAGCCAAAGGCAGAGGCTTTAACCCACTGAGCCACCCACGTGCCCCTACTCAAGGCTTTTAATTACTACTTTCCCTTTATGTGTGTCTTGGCTTCTGTACTACTCTACTATCTGGGTCCTCTTGTATGTTTTTCCTAATCAACGTAATCAAGTAAGAAATTCTAGTTGAGTTAATTATTCATTGCCCAGGACAGAGTGCTCCTGTTAGGAAAATACAAACTTTTATTTAATACACTTATACACACCTTATAGGGGAAGAAAACTTCTATCTTTTTTGATTCTGTGATTGGGCTAGAGAATTAAACTAACGTATGACAAATGAGAAAAGAGAAAAGCATGATGTTTTATTTAATATTTTTACATGTATGTGGGAATCTTCATAAGGAAAGTGAAAAACCTAGGACATTATTGTGCCAAAAGTTTATATATCTTTTGAAACAAAGAACAACAGATTCTGGGGGAGGTGACAGGACAAGGATGCATGGGTTGGGGCAGTAGATTGTGGGATGGTGACTAGGAAATCCACAGGGGAGCTAATGGAAGGTAAGAGTTGTTTTAGTAGGTAGTTGGTACAGATCCATTTTGGTGTCAACTCTGAATCTCCAGGGATAAGAATGTTCTCCTCTTCTTGGTGCAGGGAGGGCACATTTCTCCTGGGAAATCTCATGACCTGCTTTTAGGTAGAAAAGAGGAAGACAGCCCTTCTTTTATCTATGGTTTCTCAAGTGCCCTCCACTCAAAATAAGAGTGTGCCAAAGTGGCAATTTTGGGCAATATCATGTTCTAAAGTCCTTCAATACTTTTTTAAAAAAGATTTTATTTATTCATTTGACAGACAGAGATCACAAGTAGGCAGAGAGGCAGGAAGGCAGAGAGAGAGAGAGGAGGAAGCAGGCTCCCTGCTGAGCAGAGAGCCCGATTCGGTGTTCGATCCCAGGACCCTGAGATCATAACCTGAGCCGAAGGCAGAGGCTTAACCCACTGAGCCACTTAGGCGCCCCAGTACTTTTTATACTATACAAGTAGGATCTATTTCTTTTAAAATTATTTGTTGAGCACCTACTATGTGCTAGGCATTGTACTATGCATGTTAAACTCATATTCACTCATTTTATTTTCATCAAAACCCACTGTATAGCTAGTAAGAAGAGAAGCAGTATTCAAATCGCTAGACTCCACATTGTTAACTTTCCCTTTATAATGACCCAGGCTTACTGGGCCACAGCTTGTCACAGGCTGTTGATTCCCTTCATGCCCGATCTATGGACCAGGGTTCCTTTGTGTCAGGGGCCAGACATGGGCAGATCACCTCTGCCCAGTGTGGCATGGCGGCCAACAAGTAGGAAAAGACCTCTGTCCTCCTGGGGCTCTTCCCCAGAATTTGTGTGAAAAACAACTTCAAATAATTGTTACCTCTTTCAACAGGAGTACTTGGTCAAACAATTCCTTCCCTACAAGGATCGGAGGCACTCTCAAGCCTCTTCTGTTCCCCTCACCCCTCGGCGCTCGCCAGCCTGCTCCCACTCCCCCTTCCATGTGGATAACATCCATCTTCTTCGTGGTACTTATCAAGGCGCTGACTTATCTCTCCTTTCCTGTGTGTCTTTCTCTAGTGTCTATCTCCTCCATTTCCACCATGGCTGGAAATGTAATGTCTCATCACTGCTGAACCGTCAGCAGATTTGGGCTATATATAGGAAGGCCACTGCATACACAAGCAAAGAAACGAACACATGAATGAATCCCTTATCTAGATTTCTCCTTTAGGGAAAGGAAGGTCTAAAAGAGAGGTGAAAGTGTGATGCTCAAGAATGAAAACAAGTGAACCAGAAAGCCAAAGAAGATGACTATCTACAGTGTTATACAAGCTCTGGCAGCCCAGTCAAGTTGGATAGTATCTCTGGTTAACGTTGCAGGAGACAGATGCCGCACAGATACAGTGACCACGTGTCCCAGTATGCCTGGGACAGTCCTGGTCTGTCTCTGGTGACCTGGCATCCTGTCTGGGTTAGCATTTGTTGGAATAACGTGATTACATTTCAATCTTTGTTGACCTGTGTCCCTTTTCCTGGCTCCTTCCAGTCCTAAAGGAACTTATATCTCTCGTTCAAGGGGAATGTGTGCGGATTGTGGTTGCTGACAACAAGTGTGCTCAGCCCTCGCCCCCTGACCCTTAGCCTCCAGTGGCTGGGGGAAAAACACCCCAACTTGCCACCTGTGATAACGACTTGGTCTGCCAACATAATGGGCCACAGAGAGTGACATTTGCTTCAACATGTACAAAGGTGCAGCTGCAAACGGAGAATCTGAGGAAAAATAAGGAAAGATTATAGGTTAGGCAGGTGTAAAATATCTGTGGGAAATAGCACGTCCTTCTATCTTTGAAAGTATGAATTGTATGGACACCTTTTCTGGAAACCTCATTCTTTCTTCTTTTTAATTTCATTTTCCCTTTATATGTTTTGTAGATATTTGTAGTTCTGAAATTTTTATATACAAATGGCCTGTTAAACACTCAGATTCCAGGACTCACTTGTAGATATTAAGATTCATTAGGCCGAAGGTGGGACCCAGGAATCTGCATTTTCAACAGGTTTGCTCTAAGATGCTGCCACAAGGGGTCTGCAGAATCCACTTGGAGAAAAGCACGGATCTGCACAGTGGGGTAGTGCATTCCCAATGGCGAGGCATTCTGGTAGAAAGAATTTGAGGTCTGACTGAGGATCCCAGGACCTGAAGGAGAGGAAAGATGCAAACCAAATTTTAGTCAGCTTCCTGAGCCTTGTCTTGGAATCCTCTGTGCAATGCCTTGTAAAATGCAGGTTTAGCAAGAACCTCGCTAAGTCAGTTCAGGGTGAGTCCTCTGTGCGCCACATCTGTTCACACTCAACACATGACTGACTTTCTCCTCTTCCACCAGCCTGCAGGCCTGTCTGTAGCAAAGATCCTGTAAGGCTGGTTTAGCCAGACTCCCTCTTACACCTGGTATTGCCTTTTAGAAGCTTTCCATCCACGGACAGCACCCTGCTCCTGGACTATGAACTCCCATTTGCCCCCGCTGCATTTGGAATTACATCTGGTTTTGTACTGAGGTCTCTCTTCCTGTATTGTTCTAGTCCCGAATTAAATCTGCTTTTTTTTTTTTTTGCTTTTTTTTTACTGTTTAACTACTATCCAGCTCTGTTTCTTCTTCAGCAGGACCGATATTTACATGGAAATACTATGGACAAGATGGGTATGTTTCATCTCAACAGGTCGGAAATAGAAAACCTGATTGTGGGTTTAAATATGTAAATACATAATAGCGCCTGGGTGGCTCAGTGGGTTAAAATCTCTGTCTTTGGCTCAGGTCATGATCCCAGGGTCCTGGGATCGAGCCCCACATCGGGCTCTCTGCTCAGCAAGGAGAATGCTTCCCTTCCTCTCTCTCTGCCTGCCTCTCTGCCTACTTGTGATCTCTGTCTGTTAAATAAATAAATAAAAATCTTCAAAAAAATATGTAAATATATATTACAGATTTTCTTTTAAAGGGTACTTTTTTTTTTGTCTGAGCATCTGAGAACATCCTGCTTTTAAAAAAAGAAAAAAGAAAGGAAGGAAGGAAGAAGATAGGAAGGAAGAAAATCAACCCGTCTGCTGTGTTTGCTATGCATAAAAGAAAAAGGTTCCAAGTTGGGTTGAATTTCACTGAAGCCATTGTACCCAGTTGATGTTTGACAATAACAGCTCCAAAAATCTACATTGTTCCTTTCAGAAAAAAACCCAGGTGGAATGTTTCTTCTGGTCCCCAGACGGAGCAAGAGTGAAGCGAGGGGCACAGTCCCTAGAACAATGTGCTACTCGGGCTCGCCACGCACTAGCATAGGGGCAGGCAGTGTGGCTGGCTGCCCAGAATCAAAGCTCACACGCACGCACGGCCAGTGTTCAAGAACTCGGCAACACATTTCCGCCTTAGTAGAAAATGAAAGCAACCAGACCAGTGGCATTTGTTAAATGTCAGCACTTCAAAAGAACAACAAAGACAGATTTCTGTGAAATTCATAAAGTTCTGGAAGTAGTCGTAAGATACTCCAGAAAAACACCTTACCGGAAGGGAGAACTTGAGGTTTGAGTCCTCTCTCCATTTACTGGGTGTGTGAAAATGTCAAGTCTTTGAGGGCGAAAGATGGAGAGGAATATTATGTATTGTGCTTGATGGTCTCAGGTCTTCAGAATTTTGACCGTGATGGGGCAGGTGGGAGAGGGCAGTGATGACAAGAGCTACTGTGTAGCTTTGTCCCACAGTGACAGGTTCAACCCATGGGGGGGCCATTTAAAAAAGCAGCTGATCCTAGCACAGAATTTTGGGTCTGGGGTCCTTGAGTCCCCCGGTGGAAGGGGATGGAGTGAGGGAAGAAGTAATTTACATGTTAAAGGTGCCTAAAGGCCTCTGGGTGTGGGTCTTGGGGTCCGAATCCCTGAATTTGAATTCTTGGCTTCTATGGTTTCAAGCTGGGGGACCTTTGGCAAGCAACTTAGACTCTGGCTCTCTGCATCTTTATAAAATGGTGAATCATGATGCTTACTTCTTGCGATTGTTGTTTAGATTTAGAAAGAGCTTCCAAACAGGCTAGAAGAGTGCCTGATAAGCATCAGCACTCAGCACACTGTAAATCATACTAGAATGATCCCCCTTAGTGAGACACAAGATGAAAATCAACAGCATTACATGAACTTCATTAACTCAAAACTTCTCGCTTAACATATTCTGGAAAATTCTCCTTTGATTTTTGAGGCTTTCAGAATTAATAATCGAGATGCTCCCTGCTGACCCCTCTTTTAAACCTTTTCTTTCTAATCCTTTGTTAAGAGAGTACATTCAGTGAACTCCTCTCTATGGCCGACTTCTTAAAGAACATTTTGAAATGCAGTTGTCTCTGTGAAAGTTACTGTAGAGGAAAAAAAAAAAAGGAATGGGGTGGAGTTGGGTAGGGAGGGTTTCCAGGGCCAAAGAAAGTTTGTGGACACTCTAGATTAATTTTTTTTTCTGAAGAATATTTCAGAGAATCTTAGTTATATAATAAATTTATAAATTTATAAATATTTATAAATTATAATATAAATTTATTTAGCTCTTTTAAATAAGTGCCTGGCACTTTTGAAAGTACTTTATAAACAGTAATATACTAATCCTATTAGGTAGAAGCTACTACCCTCATTTTACCAGTAAGAAAACAGAGAGGTTAAGCACATAGCCTGAGGTCTCACAGCTAAGAAAGGACCAGCGGGTATTCTGGTCCCTGCCCTCTGCTTTGAACCACTTGCCCAGGCTAATAGGCAGTTGGAAGCTGCGTCAGGAAGCCTGACCTACAGCTGTGTGGTTCCCTCCACTTATTTCAATAGAAACCATTTTTTTTTTTTTTTTTGCAGAACATCTATGAGACTAGTTTTCTCCATAATTCACAAATTCATGGACCCCAATAGGGAAAGGGAATTCACATCTATTGACCCGCTGCTATATCCCAGGGGTAGTGCTGGGTTTTTCTTCCCCACAGTGAGAGGTAGACAGTAGGTAGGCAATCTTTCACCTGACAATGGCGGGTGGTCTTTGGATTTAACTGACAAAGTCTCTACTATAGGCCACAGCTCTATAGCTCATCTGAGCTACTGGATTTTCCTAGCTGCTGGACACAGCTATTTATGCCCTCAGCCAGAAGGAAATAAGCTAGGTGTTAGGATTCTAAACAACAGTCTCAAATTAGATCACAAATCATTTCCTCAAGAGCTGAGCCCACTGCCCACCAGGGAGCTGAAGGTGTTTGCATTAAAAGATTCCCACCTTCTCCAGAGATAATCCATCTGCCCCCTATGGATCTGTTCAGTCACCTCAGGCCTTTTTCTCTGAAACCCTCCCACTCCTCCGCAAAACAAGGCTGACTGTTTCTAGAAGCCATCTCTATATTTATAAGGAAACTTTGTTTTCTGTTAGTTGGGAATTTTAATTCAAAGCATAAGACAGAGTAAAGTCAAAAGACAGAAATAAACATAGAATAGTCACCAAATTCTTCAGAAAGTTAAAAAAAGGCACATACAGTTTAAATTTAATAGAAATGTCCTTTAATAATCACCTCAGAAGGTCTAAGATATGAAGTCATCTCTGAACTACAGGGTTCAGTTGATTAAAGATAACCAAGGCTGAATGAAAACAATGATACGTTCTTCTACTCCCTGTGATTCCTCCAAACCTACGTGACAAAAAAAACCCCTTCTCTCAGCAAACAAATTATTTTTATAACTAATTTGTGCCTTGTCCCTTCTCTTTCGTTCAGATGTGGTTGCTAATGATAAGCAAATACATCTTCACATATTCCTAAATTTCTGCGTATCCTTTATTCATTTAAAAATAATTCGGACAGCTGTTTTGTGTTCTATTTTTATGTAAAATGAAAGAGCGTAGCCCTTAAATGCAATTGGACTGAACTACACTTTTTATACCATAGCTAGTTTTGCCCTATCAGCTTTTAAGACATTCCTGAGAGATGGCGAAAAACAAGCAAACAGCAACAGCAAGCCCTGAAGATTTAAAAAAACAAAAACAAAACCAGAAAGCTAATGTGTCCTAGAATGTTCTTGGAAAATCCTCCCCTTAAAAAATACTTTGCAATTGCTAATATGTCAAGAATGAGTAGAGGCAAATTTTCCATAGAGCTGTATAACTCCAGGAAAATGTTTTCATAAGAAAAAAAGAATTAGTTATCCAGAACCGCAAGGCTTTGATATCTGATACTAAACTTGGTGTTCACACACTTATTTAGTTAAAAGGGGTTCATTTCTCCCTTTCTCTGGAAACTCAGGGCCGTGCACAAAGGAATTTTTTTCTGGCTATGCTTTATTAGGACAGAGGTGAATATCTGATCAAGCTAGTAATGTATATATATTTTATTAATTTATCTATTATTTTTCGTCCTTTGCTTTCTGCCACTCAGCAGAATTCCGCTCTACACTCCTTGCCTCTCGTCCTGGATGTGGTGAAGGAGAAAAATAAACTGAAGAACTAAAATACTTGCCTTTTAACTTCTGTCTTTCAGAAGCCTAAACACCTGGGGGCTTCACAGTGATATAAAATGACAAAATTCCTGATTGTAGATAACCAGAGAATCTTGGCCAGAAACAGGAGGAAAACTCTTCACCAACTAGAAAGAGATTTCCCTTGGCAGGAAAGCAGGTAAGAGAGTGGGAAATTGGGAGCTTGCTAGACTCAGGAAGACTAGAGCAAAGGGAAAGTGCCAAGTGGTACATCCAGGAAAAAGCTGACCATCCCCAAGTACACCCATCTGGGCGCCGTTAGCAAAATCTCACTCAACCCAACCATCGCCAGGGAAAAGTCATCATGAGGGACCCTGGGAGAGTGCCTGGGGCTGTGAGGTCATAGTCCACAGACCTGATGCCTCCCCTGACCCCAGCCTTCCCTTGAACAGCCCTCCTTATGGCCTCTGACCCCAGGGCATGTCATATGTCCTTCCTATCAGAGCCAATGATGCCATCTCAGTGGGAGGCACCCACTTACCCAGGGAAAGCCTAGCTAAGCTAAGCAGTGTATTCATTCATTCATTCATCTTTGCGTTCAACCCTCCATTTTAATTCATCCAATCATTATTGACGACTGACCATTGCTGGGCTCCCTTGTGGGTGTTGGGCTGAGAGATAAAGGAGCCCCTCCCCTTGTGGCTCTTCCCTTCCTTTGGAAAGATCAACAGTAAACAAATAAATGCTGTAAAGCAGGCCAGGAAGCTGTAAGTGCTAGGAAGAAAAATAGGGGTTGAGGGATGGGAGAGAGAAGGGAGGTGGTTCTAAATATGGGCTAGTCTGGAAGCCAGCCTGGACAAGGAGGAGGAAGAGCTTTAGGCAGAGGGGCCAGCCAGTGCTGTGCAGAGTCCCTAAGCCTGAGTGGGGGCCGTGGGTGGGGGAGGGGAGCAGCCAGTTGGCACAGGCAAGATTGTGAGGAGGAGCCACCGGAGGGGTCCGTGAGTCTTCAGTACAGGAGTGTCACGGGCAGGGTTTGCAATAGACTTAAGTGACCAGGTAAGAGGCACAAAACTGATTTCCAGTCCCAGCAAGGGAACGCAGTCTGAGGCATGCCGACCTGGGTACTCTGTCTGGAGCGCTTGGTGTATACTCTGCCCCTCTGTTTCAAAGCAGATATTTTAAAGCTCAGCTATATGGTCCAAGTTACTGGGAATGTTATATGGTAATCGTCAGAAAAAACTTTCTACTACTGCTCTCTAACGTCTCTGCATTGGGAGACCTCAAAATTTCGAAGTAAGGACCTCAGTCTGATTTTTCACCTTCCGGTAAATCTTCCAGGCCTATGGAAGAGATTAAAGACATATTCGTTAACTTCCTTTATTTTCTTCCTCTGTGGCTCGAACCACACAGTGGAATCGAACATCTCATTCTTTGTCAAGGCCATTCGGCCCTGATTAATTTCTGACATAGAAAATGTGGTTACCAGCGTGTGCACACCTAGTGTTTGAGAGTTACTGATAGAATTCTTGGAGGCTTTGGGGCGCTCTTCCTTCGTGACTTGTAGATTGGGGTGTGATCCCACTAACTGCTGGTTTAGAATCTTGTACTTGTCCCTCATAGCTCTTACTGCTGTTTTGGTCATATATCTATGTGTAAGATAACTTACTTAATAATTTGTTTAACAGCTGCATCTGGACTATGAGCTTCGATAGGTTAAGGGGCAGGTTGGCTTTTGGTATCATTTTATGCTCAGTAAGTACTCAGTACATACTCAGTAATAACTCAATACGTACTCAGCACACATTGTGTGCCCTCAAAAAAAAAGTGACTGGACTGTTACTAATGGCTGGATAATGTGTATTAGGAGGAGGAGGTGAAGAGACACCATGGCTTTCCCATTCCCCTTTGGAGCATGGTGATGCCATACATAGCAGACCCCCTTCCTTCCTTCGAACACTGGTTATAGAGCAGGGAGGTCCTGCTCTACAGGGAGGTCCACCTACACCTACACCAGACGAGATAGGTCTACCTCCATTGCGGGTAGCTGACGCTTCTTAGATGAGGATAAGACACTGTAGGATTGGTCATCAGATTTCCCTTTGTTTGTGTCGCTGTGTGTGTGAGAGTGTGTGTGTGCACACACGTGTGCTCAAGCATGCCCTTGATAACATCAGTTCCCAAATGTGTTCATGTAATCAAATAGAATATGGTCCAGTATATTAACTTTCTGAGTCTTCACTTTCTCATAGTGCCCACTTTATTGAATTAAAAATAATGTGCCTAAATTATTAGCACAGTGCCCTGCCTGTAATAGGTAGCCAAGAAATGATAATTACTAGTTTTACTGTTAATACGAAAAAGGACATTATCTTGTGTCTTCAATCAATGCAGTATCATGAGAACCTTCTTATGTCATTAAATATACTTTTGAATCATCATTTTCCTGGGCCACAGTGTCCACTTTATATTGGGCTCATAATTTTTTGAATCATTTTCCTTGTCCAAAATGTAATTTCCCCCCAGGTTTTTTGTTTGTTTGTTTGTTTGTTTGTTTGCTAATGTAAATAACCCTGCAGAGAACATCTGTGCATATAAAACTTTGTCTAAGTTTCTGCTTGTTTCTTCAGGATGGATTTCTAGAAGAGGACATGATGAATGTAAGTACATAGACTGCAGAAATTCCTTTTATGTAATGTTAAATTGCTTTCCTGCAAGTCCAGCCCAGTTGTTTTCCCAATTATAGTGGAACTTGGTACAACCACTTCACTGCACTTTTGACATCATGCAGTGTCTGTTTTCAAATTTCTTCCTGGTCTAATAGTCAAAATAGTATCTCATTGTCATTTTAATATGCATATTTGAATGCCGTGATTTGGGACATTTATATATTCTTGAAATACTTCGTTCACTGGGCTCCTGAGACACTCCACTCCACTGCTCTTTTTTCGTTTCTCTGTTTGTTCTTCTTCAGCTCCTCAGCTCTTCACATTGGAATGTCCCAAGAGCCAGTCATGAGGCCACATTTCTTTTCTTTATCTATATTCATTTCTTGGATGATCTCATTGGTGCCATGGTCTTAAATACAATATTGATGTCAGACACTCTTAAATTTATATCTCTCTTCCAGACATCTCTTTTGAACTTCAGACCCATAAATCCATTATTCTGTTCAACATCTTCATTAGATGTCTTACACAAATAAAAGACATTTCAAACATGAGATGTTCTACACTGAACTTCTAATGTTCCCTTACAAACTTGTTCATTTTTCAGTCTTGCTTGTTTTTGTTAATGGCCGCTCCATTCCTCTAGATTTCTCCCCAAAGCCTGGACTTTAGTTGACTTGTCTCTCTCTCTCTCTCACCTTCCACATCTGACACATTAGCAGGCCCTTGGCTTTCCTTTCACATGTGGCCACAATCCAACCAATTATCAACATTTTTATTGCTTCATTGTAATATAGTTTTTTGTTTCTTTTTTTCCTTTCCTTTCCTTTCCTCTTCTCATCTCTTCTCGTCTCTTCTCGTCTCTTCTCTTCTTACTTTCTTAATGTACCTGAACCTGAGGTTCCAGCTAGAGTCTGGTCAGTTTCCTTTCTCAAGCAGCCATTAAGTCCACCACTCAGCTACTTCCCTTAATGGGCTCTCCCATTTGGGACCACTGTACATCCACCCTAACAGCTTCAGGGATGGGTATCCGACAACTACTAAGAGACTCTAAGCCCCAGAACTGGCTAAATTATTCAAAATAGCCAAGCCATGAAGGCCCCCATGGACACCTAGCTAACTCCGCACTGCATGTCACACATGAGCTCCTTCTTCCAACTCCAACTAGCTGTTACATTGTCCCTGGTTGCAATTCCCCATGTGACCTTGCCTGGGATGCTTCTCCCCTTCAAAGATATGAGTAATAGAGTTCTGCCCTTTATCATAACCTCGCTGTGTTATTTCCTCCATCACAAAAACTTTCAATCTCATAGAACATAAACCCCAGTCCAGGTCACATTCATTACTTCTCACCTAGACAACTGCATCTCCCTGCTGTCTGGTCCCACTGGAAGCCAGGTAATTTTCTGTTGGGGGGTCAGATCTTGTCACACAACTACTCAGCACTCTCCACTGGTTTTGCCTCTCACTCCGGATCATACTGGCCGTATTTTCTCTCTGACCTCTTTCTGTGACTCTTTGCCTTACTCGCTCTTCACAAGCCATTCTGATGTGCCTGCGGTTTCTTGAACACACCAGGAATGTTACCCCCATGTGGCCTTTGTACTTGCTGTTCCCTTTGAAATACTCCCAGCTTGTGACTCAAATGTTACCTTCCCTAAGTATCTACTTAAAGTGAGAAATTCACTTTTCTAACATCTGTGATCTCCTTTCTTGGTTGTATTTTTCCATTTAGCATTTAGTTTCTAACTTTTTACATTAGGATTATCTATATATTGTTTTGTTTTTTTAACTTCTTTTATTAACATATAATGTATTATTTGCTTGAGGGATACAGGTCTGTGAATCATCAGTCTTAGACACTTCACAGCACTCACCATAGACCATACCCTGCCATTGTCCATAAGCCAGCCCCCTACCCCTCCCCTCCCACCTCCCAGCAGCCCTCAGTTTGTTTCCTAAGATTAAGAGTCTCAGCTGATTTCTTTC
>NC_081562.1:129249596-129383480 GCF_022355385.1 Mustela nigripes
ATTGATTTTCAACCTTGACACTTTACTGAATTCCTGTATGGTTTGTCATTGATTTTCAACCTTGACACTTTACTGAATTCCTGTATGGTTTGTCTCATCCCCATTCCCAGCTTGTTTCATTTTTTCCCTCCCTACCCCCTACAACCGCCCACCCTGCCTCTCAAATTCCTCATATCAGAGAGATCATATAATAATTGTCTTTCTCTGATTGACTAAGTTCACTTAGCATAATACCAACTAGTTCCATCCACATCATTGCAAATGGCAAGATTTTGGTATTTTGATGGCTAAGTTCACTTAGCATAATACCAACTAGTTCCATCCACATCATTGCAAATGGCAAGATTTTGGTATTTTGATGGCTGCATAGTATTCCTATGTGTGTGTGTGTGTGTGTGTGTGTGTGTGTGTATGTATGTGTATACTACATCTTCTTTATTCATTCATCTGCTGATGCACATCTATGTTGTTTCCATAGTTTGGCTATTGTGGACATTGCTGCTATAAACATTTTGGTGCACATGCCCCTTCAGATCATTATATTTGTATCATTAGGGTAAATACACAGTGGTGCGATTGCTAGGTAGCTCTATTTTCAACGTTTTGAAGAACACCTATACTGTTTTCCAGAGTGACTGCACCAGCTTGCAATCCTACCAACAGTGTGCAAAGGTTCCCCATTCTCTGTATCCTTGCCAACATCTCACTTGTTAATTTTAGCCATTCTGACTGTTGTGAGGTGGTATCTCATTGTGGTTTTGATTTGTATTTCCCTGATGCCGAGTGATGTTGAGCACTTTTTCATGTATCTGTTGGCCATCTGGATGTCTTCTTTGCAGAAATATCTGTTCATGTCTTCTGCCCATTTTGTTATTGCATTATTTGTTTTTTGGATGTTGAGTTCTTTATAGATTTTGGATACTAGCCCTTTATCTGATACCTCATTTCAAATATCTCTTCCCATTCTATTGGTTGTCTTTTAGCTTTGTCAAATGTTTCCTTTACTTTGCAAAAGCTTTTGATCTTAATGAAGTCCCAATAGTTCATTTTTGCCCTTCTTCCCTTGTCTTTGATGATATTTCTAGGAAGACGTTGCTGTGGCTGAGCTTGAAGAGGTTGCTGCCTGTGTCCTCCTCAAGGATTTGGATGGATTCCTCTCTCACATTGAGGTCTTTCACCCATTTTGAGTCTATTTTTGTGTGTAGTGTAAGGAAATGGTCCAGTTTCATTCTTCTGCACGACGCTGTCCAATTTTCCCAACACCATTTGTTGAAGAGGCTGTCTTTTTTCTCTCAGACATTCTTTCCTACTTTGTCAAAGGTTAGTTGACCATAGAGTTGAGGGTCAATTTCTGGGATCTCCGTTCTATTCCATTGATCTATGTGTCTGTTTTTGTGCCAATACCATACCATCTTGATGATGACAGCTTTGTCATAGGCCTGAAGTCTAGAATTGTGATGCTACCAACTTTGGCTCTCTTTTTCAACATTCCTCTGGCTCTTTGGGGTCTTTTCTGGTTTCATATAAATTTTAGGATTATTTGTTACATTTCTTTGAACAATATTGATGGTATTTTTATAGGGATTGCATCATTAAACATGTAGATTGCTTTAGGTAGCATACACATTTTCACAATATTTGTTCTTCTAATCCATGAGTATGGAATATTTTTCCACTCCTTTGTATCTTCCTCAATTTCTTTCATGAGTACTTTATAGTTTTCTGAGTACAGATCCTTTTCCTCTTTGGTTAGGTTTATTCCTAGGTATCTTACAGGTTTGGGTGCAATTGTAAATGGGACCGACTCCTTTTTTTCTCTCTCTTCTGTCTTGCTGTTGGTGTATAGAAATGCAGCTGATTTCTTCCATTGATTTTCAACCTTGACACTTTACTGAATTCCTGTATGGGCTCTAGCACTTTTGAAGTGGAGTCTTTTGGGTTTTCCACATAAAGTATCATATCATCTGCAAAGAGGGAGAGTCTGACTTCCTCTTTGCTGATTCAGATGCCTTTTATTTCTTTTTGTTGTCTGATTGCTGAGGCTAGGACTTCTAGTACTATGTCAAATAGCAGTGGTGATAGTGGATACCCTTGCTGTGTTCCTGACCTTAGGGGGAAAGCTCTCAGTTTTTCCCCACTGAGAATGATATTTGCAGTGGGTTTTTCATAGATGGTTTTGATGATATTGAGGTATGTACCCTCTAAGCCTACACTGTGAAGAGTTTTGATCAAGAAGGTATGCTATACTTTATCAAAAGCTATTTCATCATCTATTGAAAGTATCATATAGTTCTTTTTTTTATTAATGCACTATATAACATTGATTGATTTGTGGATGTTGAACCAACCTTGCAGCCCAGGAATAAATCCTACTTGGTCATGGTAAATGATCCTTTTAATGTACTCTTGGATCCTATTGGCTAGTATTTTGGTGAAAATTTTTACACACGTGTTCACCAGGGATATTGGTCTCTAATTCTCCTTTTTGTCTGGTTTTGGTATCATGGTAATGCTAGATTCATAAATGAGTTTGGAAGTTTCCCTTCCATTTCTACTTTTTGGAACAGTTCCAGGAGAATAGGTACTAATTTTTCTTTAAATTTTTGATAGAATTCCCCTGGGAAGCCATCTGGCCCTTGGCCCTGGGCTCTGCCCTGATTTCCCTGGGCAATCTTTATATCAGATAAATTAAATTTTTAAGCCAAAGACTATAATAAGAGATGAGGAAGGATATTATATCATACTTAAAAGGTCTATCCAACAAGAAGATCTAACAATTTTAATTATCTATGCCTCTAACATGGGAGCAACCCACTATATAAACCAATTAATAACAAAATTAAAGAAACTTTTGACATAATACAAGAATGGAGGGGATTTTAACACCCCCATCACTGAAGTGATCATCCAAGCAAAAGATCAACAGGAAATAAAGGCTTTAAATGACACAGCAGACCAGATGGACATCATAGATATATTCAGAACATTCCATCCCAAAGCAAAATAATACACATTCTTCTTTATTGCACATGGAACATTTTCCAGAATAGATTACATCCTGGGTCACAAATCAGGTTTCACCTGGTACCAAAAGATTGGGATCATTCCTTGCATATTTTCAGACCACAATGCTTTGAAACTGGAACTCAACCACAAGAGAAAAGTTGGAAAGAATTCAAATACATGGAGACTAAAGAGAATCCTACTAAAGAATGAATGGCTCAACCAGGAAATTAAAGAAGAATTTAAAAATTCATGGAAACAAATGATAATGGAAACACAGCTGTTCAAAATATTTAGGACACAGCAAAGGCGGTCCTGAGAGGAAAGTATATAGTGATACAAGCCTTTCTCAAGAAACAAGAAAGGTCTCAAGTACATAGCCTAACCCTACACCTAAAGGAGGTGGAGAAAGAACAGCAAAGAAAGTCTCAACCCAGCAGGGGAAGAGAAATAAGAAAGATCAGAGCAGAAATCAATGAAATAGAAACCAAAAGAACAGTAGAACAGATCAATGAAACTAGGAGCTGGTTCTTTGAAAGAATTAATAAGATTGATAAGCTCCTGGCCAGACTTATCAAAAAGAAAAGAGAAAGGACCCAAATTAATAAAATCATGAATTAAAGAGAAGAGATCACAACCTCCTTCTCTTTTCTTCTTCTGGATCCCCATTGTTCTAATATTGTTTCATTTTATGGTATCAATTATAACTCGAATTCTCCCCATGTGATCCAGTAAGTCATTTATCTATCTTTTTCTGATCCTCTTTATTCTCCATCATTGGGCCTTCTATATCACTAATTCTCTTTTCTGTCTCATTTATCCTAGCAGTAAGAGCCTCCATTTTTTTTATTGTACCTCATTAATAGCTTTTTTAAATTTCAACTTTGTTAGATTATAGTTCTTTTATTTCTGTAGAAAGGGATTTTATTTCTCCAGAAAGGGATTCTCTAGTATTTTCTACACTTTTCTCAAGCCCAGCTAACATCTTTATAACTCAGAACTCTAGTTCTGACATCTTACTAATGTCCATATTGATTAAGTCCCCAGTAGTTGCTACTGCCTCTTGGTCTTTTTTCTGAGGTGAGTTTTTCTGCCTTGTCATTTTGTCCAGGGAAGAATAGATGAATGAGAGAACAAAATGCTAAAAGGGTAACAGTGACCCCAGAAAAATATACATTAACCAAATCAGAAGAGACCCAAAACCGGGAGGAAAAGAAAGGGGGGAAAAAAAAGTATGATTAAGCTGATGAATAGAACAGAGGCACACACTTGATTTTGGATGTGTTTTGGTCTGTTAAAAGAAATTACCTCCTAAAATTTTAAGGAAAGAAAAAATTTATATATATATAAATATGTATATAAATAAGGGTACACATGATGAAAGGATGGAATATGACTGTAAAGATAAAAATTTTAAAAATATTCTAAAAAAGGAGTTGATAAGAAGTTGGTTAAAGAAGGGGAAAAAAAGGAGAGAATGTGATCAGGCTGGAGACAAGAATGTGATCAGGCTGGAGACAGCCATATGCTAGATTTAGGGTGTATTTTAGTCTGTTAGAAGAAACTGTATCCCAAAATTTTAAAGAAAGAAAAACTTAAATGTATAAAAAAAAGTCAGGTTAAATACAATGAAGGGATAGAATATGACTATAAAAATGAAAAGTAAAAGATTTTTGAAAAGGCACTGATAGGATAAAATAGTTAAAATATGTTAAAATAGGAAAGAGGAAACATTAAAAAAATAGGAAAGAAAAAAAATAATGAAGATTTTAATAATTTAAAGACTAAAGAATCATGGGGGGAAAAGCCATGAATTCTATGCGTTTCATTTCCCTAGCTCTGCAATTCCGCAGTTCTCATTGTTCTGTGAACTTGGTCTTGGCTGGATTTCTGGCTGATCTTCTCCAGAAGGGACCTGTTGCACTGATTCTCCACTGTCTCTGCCCGAGGCGGAATTGCACCGCCCTTGCCAGGGGCCGGGCTAAGCACTCTGCGCAGTTTGCTCTTGGGAGCTTTTGTTCCCTGAGCGCTTTCCATAGAGTTCCGGAGGATGGGAGTGAAAATGGCGGCTTCCCAGTCTCTGGCTGGAGGAGCAGAGAGCTCGGGGCCCCACTCCTCAGTGCACCCTCGGAGAAAAACAGTCAATCTCTCCCATCTCCCTCGTCTCCAGCCAAGCTCTGTGCTCACCCGGCCTGTGACCAAGCATTTCTATCTCTGGCTCACGGTCCCGTTTGGAGTCTCCAAACCCAGCAGATTCCTGCAGCTTGTTCCCGCCGCTCCTCCCTGGGAAGAAGGGGAGTCTCCCTGGACCTGCCGCTCGTGGGGTCCCTGATCGAAGAGCAGGGGTCTGACAGTGCCTGGGATTGTGGTTTAAGGTAACCCTGAGCTGAAAGCTCACTCCCCGGCTCGGTCTCTGCTGCTGGCTTCCCCATTCTAATACCTGGGGACTCCGCCACACTCAGACGCCCCCAGTCTTCCTGTGACCCCGCAGTTCCTGAGACCACTCTGTCCCCATGAGGTCTCCACCCCTGCTTAGCCTCTGGAGCACTGTCCCTCAGTGGAGCCGACTTCTGAAAGTTCGGATTTTGTGCTCTGCTGTTCTACTCTTTGCCAGGAGCTGCCCCTCCCCCCATGGTCTCTCTTCCCATCTGTTGCTTCGGATTCACTTCTCTGGATTTCTTACAAAATCCAGAGAAAGTGGTCACTTTTCTGTTCCTAGAATTGCTGCTCTTCTTCTCTTCTACCTCCCGTTGAGTTTGTAGGTGTTCAGAATGGTTTGATGACGGTCTACCTGAACTCCTGGGACCCAATTATACTAGGTCTCTACTCTCCACCATCTTGCTCCTCCCTTATCTAGATGTTGTTTTATTGTCTGCCTTGCCCCCTTAGAACATAAGCACATAAGGACAAGGGATCTTTATTGTTTTCTTCTGTGTCAAAGGCAGCCCAGAGTAGTGGCAAAGAATACTGCCCCCAGGTGTTGCATCTGGTCTCTGCCTCTTACTTGCTGGATAACTCTGGACTGATTGCTCCACCACTAAGTTCCTCCACTTCCTCTTCTGTAACACAGTATCTTAATCAGTTCCAAGTGCTGTAACAAAATAGTATAGATTGGTGGCTTATGAACAAACATTTATTTCTCACAGTTCTGGAGGCTGGGGAGTCCAAGATCAAGGTGCCAACAGATTTGGTGTCTGGTGAGAACCTTCCTCCCCTGCTCACAGAAGGCTGTTTTCTAGCTCTGCCATCACATGGGGTGGGAGGAGCAAGGGAGCTCTCTGGGGTCTCTTCTTCTTTTTCTTCTTTTTTAATGATTTTGTTTATTTGAGAGAGTGTGAGAGAACACAAGCAGGGCAGAGAGAGAAGCAGACTCCTCGCTGAGCAGAAAGTCCAACAGGGGACTCGATCCCAGGACTGCAGGATTATGGCCTGAGCCAAAAGGCAGGTGCTCAACTGGCTGAGCCACCCAGGTGCCTCTGGGGTTTCTTTGATAAGGGCACTAATCCCATTCATGTGAGCTCCATCCTCATGACCTCATCACCTAAATCCCCATTTTCAAATACTATCACATTTGGGATTTAGGTTTCAACCTGTGATTTCTAAGGGGACATAGACATTCAGCGTCTAGCACAAGAGAATGCCTGCCTAAGTGGGATAATAAGATTTCAATAATTTAATATTTGTAAGATGTTTAGATCAGTTCCTGGCATAAGAAAAGCAGTATGTGAATATTTGTAAAACAAATAATATTGCTGAATTTCCAGCACACAAAATAACGTGTAGCTCTTGGTGGGGTGATCAGTAAATAGTCATTGAATAAATCCTCAAAATACACAGCAAATGGAAATCCAGTTCTTCAGTGCAAGGGTGTGCTATGAATGTGTTTTGTTTGCTATACCCAGGTGGGCCTACTATCACATTACAAAGGGACATCTGCTGTGAGAAGCTTCCTGAGTACTAGGCGTCTTTGTGCAGAAACATTCTTATTGTGGCAAGCAGGAGATGCATGTCGCAGAAGGGGGAAGAGAGGATTGGCAGAAGTCTCTGACTCACAAGGCCTGAGAAGAACCACAAGAAATATATATTTGATCTGTCCCTGTTTCCTGGCACCGAGCTCCTAAATCCTTTGGAATTTCCTGAGTGATAAAATTGCTAGGATTGTCTTTTATTCTAGGGGGAGACTCTTAGTGGACGCTTTGATAGCTTCGGGACAGGGGCCGGTCACCAGAAAGACCAAGGTAGGATGAGAAGATTAGAACTTTTAACCTCCCACCCCCCAACCCCCCCCCATCTCCAGGTAGAGCAAAGCACCTGGAAATTAGGTTAATCAGTAATGGCCAATGATTTAATCAATGGTGCCAATTGTAATGGAATCTCCCTGAGAACTCCTAAACAATGGGCTTCAGGGAGCCCTGGAAGTGTGGTGTATCCAGAGAGGGCACGGAAGCTCTGAACCCTATACCTTACCCCGGGCATCTCTCCCACTGGCTATTCCTGAGATGAATTCTTCATGATAAACTGGTAATAGTAAGTAGTCTGTTTTCCCTGAGCTTTAGGACCACTCTCGCAAATTATCGAACCCAAGGAGTGGTTGTAGATTTACAGTTGGTTTATCAGAAGTTTGGGTGGTCCAGGATTTTCTGTTGGTGTCTGGTGTGGGAACAGTCTGGTAGGGCTGACCCCTTAAACTTTGGGGGTCTGAACTATCATATGATCTCCCTGATATGAGGAAGTGGAGAGGCAATGTGGGGGGTTAAGGGGGTAGGAGAAGAATCAATGAAACAAGATGGGATTGGGAGGGAGACAAACCATAAGAGACTCTTAATCTCACCAAACAAACTGAGGGTTGCTGGGGGTAGGGGGGTCGGGAGAGGGTGGTTGGGTTATGGACATTGGGGAGGGTATGTGCTTTGGTGAGTGCTGTGAAGTATGTAAACCTGGCGATTCACAGACCTGTACCCCTGGGGCTAATAATACATTATATGTTTATTAAAAATATATATTTAAAAACCCCCGAAAAACAAAAAACAAAACTTTGGGGTCTGCACTAACTTCCAGCAGTTAGTATCAGGACTGAACTGAATTGTAGGACACTCAGTTGGTGTCCAGGAAGTTGGGAGTTGGTTGGTATGGGAAACAAACCAAGCGACGACACATTTGCTGTCAGAAGTGATCTGTGGATAGAAACAGGCAGGAAGCCGTGCCTTAGTCTATCAGTATGAAGCAGGTTCTCACAAGCTTAAAACGTGTTGCTTCTTAGGAATTACATTTGAAACTACCTTGAGATATGTTGGAAATGCGTTTCTCATTTTGCTTAGAAGCAGACATATAAAAATAGTTTTTTGAGTAACAGAGGTCTTGATTTTTCTGTAAAATTGTTAATAAGCAAATTTTTTAAAAGACAGGTACCTTTTTAAATTTTATAAGCAAACGGTCTTCCCCTAGGTATTGTATTTTCCTATTTAATATTTTATTTTTCATCACTCACATTGAAAGCTCCGTCCTTTTCACTCTGGTAAGTCTCTTGGAACAGGGCAGGGAAGAGACTGCCCTAGACCTGGGGAGAAATGAGACTTTTCAGGGAGAATAAGTAGGAAGAGTCAAAGGCGCGTAGCTTTCCTCCCATGCAATTTCTAGTTTGAAAGGCTTATTTCCCCGTTTCTCTTCCCAGGTGATTGTCCCTTTAAGGCACAATTTTTAGGACTAAGGACTAGGTCCTAAGGACTAAGGCAGCATTTTTGTGACAAAATCAATGTATCTTTCATAAGCAACAGTGATAACTAAGTTTTATTGAGTGTTACAGCATAACACGAAGTGAAACGTTTTAGTGAAACGTTTGTTTGTTACAATAATCTTAGGAAGTCAGGACTATTTTAATCCTCTCTTTGTAGATGAAGGTATCCGGCCCCAGAGAGGTGGGCCATGTGACGTCACAGACCTTGTCCCCTTAATTGCTACATGGGCAGGTATCCACGGACCCGAGCTCTCCTATTAGGGGCGCAGAGAGAAGACTTGTCTCAGGAAACGGACATATGTAAACCCAATCCATGCTCCCCAGTGAGCTCTCGATGATGCGGGGATCCTGGTTTGACATTTCTCAGAAGGGCAAAAAGCAGTCACCACCGGACTTCCCTTCCTGTCTTAGCAGGGACTGAATGTTTTCATGCCTTTGAGCCCTGGCTGCCAGGTCACTTATCAGTTGTGGTTTTATCTCAAGGAAATCAAACTGGACTGCAGCCATCTGTCTGAAGTAAGTGAACTCCCACCCCAGTGCCTCAATAAAGCTTCATATCAGGCCGTAAACTAAAACAATAGAAAGTCCGCGCGGGTACCCCCTCCCCTCCCCCTCCAGGCACATCCTTTCTGCCCGCTACTGTGTAGGGTCCACTGGGGAGTCTCCTGCGATAGCCAAGCTCTTGTTCCCACTGTTCTAACAGCTGTGCTCCTTTCTGCTTCACCTTACTACTGTTTAACCCGCTAGTTTGGTCCAAATAATGTAGCTTTCCTCAAGAAAAGGACTTCTCATTAAATTTCAAAAGACACCATTTTATGAAAGGGATGGTTCCCTTTTTGCAAGTCACCATTTGTCCTTCTGGCGATGTGCTCTTGCATGTTCAGGATCTCACTTCAAGGCATCCCGATGTGGATTTAAAACATTGGAGAAAGAAGTAAGATGCAAGGTTCTATGGCATTTAAAATAATTTATGTATCCCATCCTCGAGGCTTACAGCCAGACTGCAGCAGGAGATGCAGTTCACATTCTATCAAGGCTCGCACCACATTGAATCATTTTGGAACGAAATCTAAATTGCAATTGTAAAAAGAAATCTGGGGAGAAAAATAGCCCAATGTTATTGTGCAACTCCAAAATGGTTGTAAAGCTCACCAAGAAAAATGTCAGGAGTATATCTGGTAGAAGTTCAAAGGCTGTAAGGCAAGTTTGTTGCCGCTATCAAGAGTAATGCACACTAAAAAGGGGTCGATTAACATTTATCAAGAGATGCTGGCCTTTGTGAAGTGTATTTACTCTGGGAGGCCAAGCACATTTCCCTGTGACTTTAAAGTGCTAACAACTCCAGGCTGCGAATAAACCCATTCCTGGTTGGGGTGAGGAGGGGCATTGCCTACAGGGCCTAGATTTGCAGACTCTATATGGGACTCTCATTGGTTTTCTCTCTTGGACACATTTTTGAAATTTCCAAAAACCGTAAGGACCCTTCATTTAGATTTGAAGACACAGGAGTACAGATGACATTTCTTAATGTCTGGTTCGGGGAAATCGGAACCAGTGATGGCAGTGGGTTCTAGTCAGAAACTTTATCTTTTCTCTGTCCTGCACTCTCATCTGCCCTTCTTGGATTCCTGCTAAGCCAGTGGAGGCAGTAGGGTGTGTGTGTGAAATGTGGCTGGCTATAAACTGGAGGCATAGAGGAGTATCTCAAAACTTGCCTTCTGCCTTCCCAGCTCCTTCCACCTCCAAGGCCCAAGCTCCACTGCGCTGTAATGAGACAGCACTTAAGCAGGAAAGCCAAGCTCTCTAAATGCAGAGCCTTCTATAGGACGGTATCTTCAGTCTCCCCGATGACTAAATCAGGTGTTCATCTGCTTTCTCGAAGAGCTCTGAAATACTTCAACTGACTCTCAAATTATCCAGAAGCAGTTTGCTTTGAAATCATCTTACTGTGGACTACTTCAGATCTCTGAGGCTTTGTCGGTAGTTTCTGTCAATCTTGACTTCATTGTTTCCCCACTGGATCTGAGATCCAGTTCTACCCTTTACTGACATTTGACTGTAACCACGCTAGAAGCTTCATCGTGCCTCGTATCCCCACTGGCCTCAGAAATCATTTGATCTTTCCAGTTCCTTTCTGTAATTTGGATTTGCTGAGCTTTGTGGGAACAACAGATAGTCCTGACTGAGCATTTACTAACTCGTTAATTCTAAGGACAACTCCATGGGTTACTATTAACATTAAAAAAAATCACTTGGGGTGCCTGAGTGGTTTAGTTAAGCATCTGAATCTTGTCATGATCTTGAGGTTATGAGATCAAGCCCCACATTGGGCTCTGTGCTCAGTGCAGAGTCCGCTTGAGGCTCTCTCTCCTTCTCCCTCTGCCCTTCCCCCTATCATGCGTGCACGCTCTCTCTTTCTCTCTCTCGCTCTCTCACTCTCTCAAATAAATAAATCTTTTAAAAAATCATTTGTTCATTTATTTTAGGGACAGCAGCTTAAAGTCAAACTTCAAATACTTCAATTAATAAGTCTATCTCAACTATAAGGAAATTGACAGATATAGTCAATTGACTATATCTGTCAATTTCCCATGTTACCGTCATCGTGGGGGAAGCTTAACCTCCACCTCAGGCAGTCTTGGTTGTCTGGATTGCCTGGGACTTTTAGAAGATGGAGAAGGGAGTTCTTGTTGTTGAAAGAGTTGGGTACACCCAGGCGGTTCCTGCTGATTTCATGGGAAAATGTGTCAGATTGTATTGTGCTACTTCCTTGGGAGAACGGGAACGTGTAATTTGCTGGAACGGGTGGCTGCAGGGGAGGGGGGCATTTCATACTTGCTGGTGGGCTTGGGTTTTATTAGGAGAGGACCAAAGACATGGAGGCTAAGATCTGAAAACTAAGAAAGAACAGTAGTCATAGAACGGTAGCCAGAACTGAGCAGTTGTCTCCAGAATGGTCTCTCAGTGTTCTCCCCTGCAATTCACCCATGACTTTGCCTGTTGGGTGATCTTTCTAAAAAAGTTTGGTTTATATGGCTCTTCTGCCTCAAAATTTTCAAGTGCACCTATTGCTCTGAAGATACCCTGTGAGGTCCTGTGGACATCATTGAGGGCTTTAAGTCTCTGGCCTCTGCCTCCTCCCCAGCCGCCTCTCTGCCCTGGCCCGCCCGTTTGCTCAGAGCCACCCTCTGGTATGCTCATGCTGTCCCCTGGTGAAAGCCTTCTGCCCTTTCTGGACCACGTTCAGATATCACTGGCTCTACGGAAGTTCTCCTGACCTCTTTTCATCCATAATGAACTCTTCTGCACCGCACCCCCACCCCCCGTGCCCGGGACTGCAGCATACTGTGGAAATAGTTCTATTCTGAGACCTAAAATACTTAATTTGCCTATTTGTGTAGATATTTGCCTCCCCCACTAGGCTGTGGACTAATTAAAAGCAGGGATGTTGGTTTTTGTTTGTTTGTTTGTTTTGGTAGCTCTGGAATCAAGCCACTGCATAGCATAGATTAGACATTAACAAATATTTGTTAAGATCAACTGAGGCAGAAAATTTCCCAACTGCCTGTCAGAAGGCTTAGATTCTGGAAAGAGTGGTTTGGAATAAGGATCCCTAAGGAGAAAACCTGCTCTCTCGAGTTATAAGCGATATGTATCTATAGCTAATTTAAATGCTGTATGATCATCAGGAGCATTTTTTCTTTAACATTTTTACTTTCCAAGAAAATGGCACACTATAAACACCGGTTTAGATGTTTTTCTCTTATTAGGGAAAGTTGCACGAGTAATTTTTGATTTGCACGAGTAATTTTTCCCTTTTGGCAACCTATAGCCAATTTACACCACTTAAAATCGCAGTTCTGAATTTACTCCATGTTATCAAAGCTTCATCGATATAGCCCAAAAGACCCATACAGAGGTAAGACTTGAAAAACCATTATTGAATTGCCCTGAGCAATGGCTGGAGAAATGCCTGGGACTGACTGGGAGCCCCCACAGCAGCTTCCAGCATTTGCTTCCCAGTCCTGGGTTCAGGTCGGTGCACACCTGGGGTTGTGCAAAGGATGGTCCAGGAATGATGGGTGACAAACCAGGGAAAGGATCTTTGGAGCTCAGAACATTTCTCTTCAGATGTTCTGCATAAATTAGCTGGGGCACACATTCAAAAGCCCCTGGAGCAAGAGGTACCATCATTTCTAGTTAAAGAACAAGGGGGATGGAATAAGAGAGAACCTTTAGTAATACATTTGGAAAACCACTGGAGCTCCCAAACGAAGACTAGTGACAAGGTCAGGAGCTCAGTGGAAGCACCTTGACTGATTCTAGGACTTAGAGTTCAACAGGCAGCTAGGTCCCACCTGTCTATCTAGAAATCAACCAGGGCCTCTGTACTTTGAGGGGCAGAGGCAGGAACCAAGCCTCCACCCAGCTGCGCACTATGATGTTCTAGGTCCTTCCTTTTCTCCAGCTTGCTCTAGCTGGTATCAAGGCAGGTTAGAATCAAGAGGATTTTCTACCTTGTCCTTAGCCCGTGCCTCTGGACACAGCAAAATTTCTTCTGTAAGTAAAATGTTCCAAAACTAGTAGTGGAAAGGAAACATAAGTATGTTGAAAGACCAGGATAAAAGTATTTAAGAAATTAAAACAAAATGATCATTTATTGTTTTTAATATGTAGTCAAATATGACAGCAGTATTACACAAATTGTTCCCTTCTCCCCTTCTAAAATCCCCAATTTGTTGACTCCAACTGTAAGTGAAAAACAGAGTTTAATTCCGAAAATAGCAATCAACAGAGACAACACAGATAACATTTGGTCACCACCAGCTTCCAGACCTTTTTAAGATGAACTGTGTCACCATGGCCATCGATACACCGGCTTTCTTACAAAATTTTTACTAGGAGAAAAAAATGAAGATTTCCCACATACTGTGAGCAGAACCAGAGTTGCAGAAAAACTTGGTTTAAGTAGCTGTGTGAGGAAAACATTAATGACTTATTGCAATCATAATGATCCCCAGGTAAAAGAGATGGCAAATTAATGAACTCTAAGGAAATATATTCAAACTTAGATAATTAATCTTACAGTGATAATAATCAGGAAGCTTGCAGAAGTACAGAGCATCTGAGTTCTTGAATTTAAACCATCGGTTTCAGTAAAGGTCACACCTCGTCTGCTATCAGACACCATTAGTGCAAATTCATGTACAATCATTCTACATTTGCAGGTTCAGGTACGTCAAGCGTGAGGTCATCAGGAAGTATGTGTACGTTATTCGGCCATGGAAGAATGTAGGCTCAGAATGTCTCACTGACATGGCAGAGGAAATAGGAAAGACACCCAGAGACTGGAGTAAATTTAAAGTGCTCAGTTTTCCAAACCCTGGATTAAAGCAAAATTCTGGAAAACCTCTGCAAGATTCACCTTCACCTGAAAGACACGTCCTCGATGTGAGTATGGGGCTTTGGAAAAACAGTGAGAAACAAACTTGCCATGTGCTGTGCTCTCCCACGCAGTCTTTCCTTTTGTAGGGGCTGACTGGGTTTAGAGGGTCAGATTTCCCCCCAGTGTTCTCTTTCAGGAGCACAACAGTGAGCCTTGTGATTCTGACAAAGGGTACAATTCTACCCACTTCAAAATGCATTTAAAAATATTCCCTGCACTGGTGCAACTGGCATAAAACACAGACAGCCCCCAGGGTGCCTAGCTTCTTCTCTTTTCACACTTCAACATTGCAGATGACTACAAGCAGAATTACCAGAAACAGTAGTAAATTCCTGGCATTGGAAGTTCCCATGATCCCAGCTGGCATGCAAAAAAGGCTGTCTCTTTTTTTCCCCCTGAAAATAATGTACTTCCCAGGCACTGTCCAAATGTCTCAAATGAGGCCAATGAGAGATTTGTTTTGACCAGCCTATGAAAAGACTTTCCCCTTCTCAGCTAGGACTCTGAGAGTGAGCTACAATGTACACAAAATGTCTGTGTCTAAAGAACCTTATTTCATTGCCCTAAAATGATTTTAACAGGTCTCAGCAAGGAAAGCTCTGACTTCACTTTGAGGGTATTTTCAGAGTAGTCTCGTGGAGGACACTGAATTTGGGTTTTTATTTCTCTGCTATAAATATGACAGTCTGAGCATGTTTTTGTTCAAACCGCCTTAAAAATGGTTGCTTGGACTTGACTATGTGTCTAGTTGATAGTACAAGAAGGTCCCGAGATGGTCAAACGTCACAGAGATTCAGCTCTGGGTCCACAGGTGAAAGTATCCTTTCTTCTCCTTTCCTCAGGAAAATTTATTTTCTTTTTAGTGCATTTTATTGCCTCTGTGTGGTTGGCTATCTCATGGTCTCTGGCACAAGGGAACCAAAGAACATGACTTGTAAGTCAGATGGAACTAAATGGAAATGCCTCTTTTTGGCCCTTAATTGACTGTAAGTAACCCAGTTTCCGAGAGCAGGGGCCTTCATGATTTTAGGATTGTGCCATAGAAGAAGTACAGGTGGATGATGGTTGAGTTTCAGATTAATTGGAGACATCCTTGACTTTCTGTATATGACCTGTGTTCTAGGCTAATGGGCAAGATCTGTGCTCCAGTGTCTGAATGTCTGAATGACCTAATTATGAGCCGATCTTTGTCTACTATTGATCTGTACATTGCTCTGAAGAAGGTGAAACTTTTGCTCGATAGCATACGTCAATCTTTAATTTTCTTGTGGCTCATATTCACCCACCCACTCCTATGTTTATACCTCTCCCCACATAGCAAACTTCTAAAATAGGTTTCATGCTACATATCTATGCAACAGGCACAAAGGTTTATAGCTGCATCATCAGTAAGTGATATTTTGGTCATGAAAATATTGTTTTTGTAATGCTAGGGAAGAGAGAGACTCTCTTTTTTAAAAAATAACATATCATTGGGAATGAGAGAAATCACTGAGATTTTCAACCAGAATCAAAACAAATATATCACTATCTGCCAGTTTAAAAATTTTTGCTTTATTCCATTATATTTTTTTTACATAATCCTCAAATGTTAGTAAATTTTAGAAATTAGAAAAGGATGAGGACCAGTATATGATTTATATTATTCCCCATCCCCAGTCTTATATTCTGGATTTAAAATCACAGAATCTTTTATTTAGTGTCAACAGTGATCTGGAAATTCACTTATAATAACGAGTTTTGAGCATTTATTTCTCTAGACATAATTCAGTCATTCATAATAAATGCACTACTGAGAAGTCAAAGATGATGTACTTCATAAACGTGTCGGGGAGAAGTGATTCAAGAAATTATGCGATTTTACTTGAATAATTACTATCTTACAAAAATTACCATCTTCTTTGGAATCATCACTGGGAGAGCAGTGGCAGTTGGATGGTTTAAAAGTTATGTCCGGTTACAAGCAGGCAGATGCATTCCAATTTCCGCCGAAATTAGAAGATCAGCTTAATCAAAATGTTACGTGACATCAAACTGTCTGATAGGACCATGGTAGAGAAGACACACTGAGGGTCTCCTCGGCTGAAACTTTCTGGTTTCTAGGATTGTCTTTCAACAGTGCTTTCTGTGTGAGCTCCTCAATATTCTTTAGGCTTTGTAATCAAGGCTTTCCATTGTGTCAGCATAGTAGCAACTTGTAGTAAATGGTTATGATGCTCCCAAAGTCTGGTTAGCAAAGGGATTAAGGGGAGGCCCGATATTCCAGTTGAGGGTTTGCTGTTATTTCTAGGAATATATTCTTGAGTGGCTCTCTTTGTAAAACTCCACCAAGCTTTCCAACTGGTGCAGTATAGAAACAAGTGTGACTCACTTGATGCACAGTTAACCCCAGAAAATCACTGATCTAACAGGAGCACTGACATAAGGCACATCAAATCATTAGGAACTTGGGCTTGACAGATTTCAATATCACCACTCGGAAATTTCCAATTTTCAATAGCTCAAGATGGTAATTTTTTATTCTAGAGGGACCATAAAAAAAACCAGGTATAGAAATAGAAATAACAGAATATCAGACATAGAAAGCTCATTCCAGATATACTTAAAATTCAATGTACCAAACTTCAACTTCTATGTGCATGTTGAAGGCAAAGATGAAGGACCAAGATTTGGAGCTGTGTGATATGACAGATAGGAAACTCCTCAAAACAGAGCCTGTGATACTGAAGTTGTATGACCCCGAGTCCCCACACTGAAGCTAACGTCACAGCACCTACTATTATAGCAGCAAAACATAATTACCCAACAGCCTTATCTCTTGCTATGAAAAAAACCAATTTCCAAGTTTCCAGAGATAACCAATCTTCTGATTTTCTCTCAATAAATTTGTTAACCTGAGAGATGGGGAAATAGATAAGGATGATATTGGCTTGTAACTGAAGTAGTGACTTTTACGTCCTTTCTAATTCAAACAGTTTATGATTCCAAGTCTTACTATAAATAAAAAACAAAAAACGAACTACCCTAAAGTTTAAGTGACAAGTGAAAGAGAAACATTTCTTTTTTTTTTTCTCCTGATATATTTTGCTTATTAGATAATTCAGCAGTTTTCCCAATCCCAATCTGGGGACATTTGGAAATATCTGGAGACCTCTTTAGTTGTCCGTGTGTGTGTGTGTGTGTGTGTGTGTGTGAGAGAGAGAGAGAGAGAGAGAGAGAGAGAGCGAGCGCGCGTTACTGGCATAAAACCAACAGAAGATGCCTAGAAGCTCTCATATGTGCCCTATAACACATGGGGCTATTTCCACCCTACCCTCCCACCCCACAAAGAATTAGGGGACCCAAAATGTCAACAGTGCTGAGGTTGAGAATGGCTGAGGCAGTCTAATTAGCGACATGATGATCACACACACTTAAAGTGCAAATGCTTCTTTGATATATTGGTGTTTTTGGAATACCTGAAAACTATGATGTTGAACATTCAGAGAATACTGGCACAAGAAAGCGAATGGTCACATCTAGTCAGAAAAAGTTCAAGTGACCTGGGAAGTCCTCCTGGGTCGGGGACAACTTTGGATGAGTCACTTTTTGTTCTCATGAATGAAACTTACAAACCATTTAAAAATAGAGCAAACAGAACTGGTACCCAACGATATGTCATATTTCTGAAACATTCTTCAGGCAAATACCCGATAGTTCCCTATATAAGGATAATAGACAATTGGAATTGGAAGTTGGATAGAGTAATATTGATCTGACCCTACTTGCGAAGTTGTGCTTGAGGATTCCATCATGTTACAATTATCATTCAATGTGCCTGATCTCTCACTGTTTGTATTTATCACTATACACCATAGGTCCAGCATGAGAACTTGGTTCCAGCAGGTACTCAATAAATATTTAAGTAAACTGAGTGGCTGAATGAGTGAACAAATAAAGGGATGAATCAAAGTGCTCCACAAAAGGTAAAGTGCTTTATAAACACAACATAATATGAATAGGTAATGCCACAGACCTCATACTATTTGCTCAAAAAACCTTCCTATGGCAAAAAAGTTCAAATGGTTTAAAAAACAAAAATTGGGATTATATATGTTGTAAGAAAATATACTATGAAGATTCTTAGTTTTCAGATGAATTTGGGAAGAATTGAAACAAATGTATAATGATCTTAAATGACAAAAAATAGTGTTGCTGACAGATGACCACAGGTAGGTGTGAGAAGGGCATGCAAAACCAAATAAAGACACTGTAATGGCTAGAACTTGAAATCACTGTTTGTCATAAAGATGTTACTATTCTGGGGTGCCTGGGTGGTTCAGTGGGTTAAGCTGCTGCCTTCGGCTCAGGTCATGATCTCAGGGTCCTGGGATCGAGTCCTGCATCGGGCTCTCTGCTCAGCAAGGAGCCTGCTTCCCCCTCTCTCTCTGCCTGCCTTTCCGTCTGCTTGTGATCTCTCTCTGTCAAATAAATAAATGAAATCTTAAAAAAAAAAAAAAAAAGAGGGGCGCCTGGGTGGCTCAGTGGGTTAAAGCCTCTGCCTTCGGCTCAGGTCATGATCCCAGGGTCCTGGGATCAAGCCCCGCATTGGGCTGTCTGCTCCGCGGAGAGCCTGCTTCCTCCTCTCTCTCTCTCTGCCTGCCTCTCTGCCTACTTGTGATCTCTGTCTGTCAAATAAATAAATAAAATCTTTAAAAAAAAATTTAGGAAAAAAAAAAGTTGAGATAAAACTTATATAAAAAAAAATGGTACTATTCTTATGAACATGACAGAGGAAGATTGATCCAAAGTTCTATATTATTCTATATTAAGAAGAGTCAATACTACAGATAAAGTTAGCCTTATTAAGACTGTGTCTTCTAAGCTACTTGGTTGGTCTTAAGTGATGAAGGGGTATAGGAAAGAAAAATGGTAACAGAAATTACCAGAAGGAAGTTTTAAGTTCAAGACCCAATTCTGACGCTGGAAAAATAACCATATCTTTCTGGGAGTCAGTTTTCTGATCTGTAACATGAAGAGCTTGGATTAGATGACTCGCCGTGATTCTGGCATATGAATGTTGATACCAAAATATGGGGCGGGTTGGAAAAGTAAGAGCTAGAGTAATCTTTGGGAATTAGTAAAGCTTACTGTAATAAAATATCTGAAAAATGTCCGAAGAAATACCAAGCAAAATAACATTTCACAGGAGGAATAACCATAATGATAGGATCTATTTCTCATTTAGTCTTATTTAAATATTAATTTCTTATCATGGAAGGAAAGTTTCTTGAATCAAGGTCTGGATTCTGGCAAACGTTTTCTCAAATGGGCAACAGACACTTGAGGACATAACCACATTTACACTCCTGCAGGAAAGGTAATAATGTAAGAACTTTTGGCCGCAGAAACTAATAAATTATACTAATTACATTATGTATTATCTGCATATTAGTATAATCTAAAAGAATAGTAATCCTTTCATTTGCATTTGTAAACTTTTATAGTTTAGAAATTGAGTTCCATGTATTTTTGTATTTTTATATCTTAGTATAGTGGGCCTTTATATTTGTGTTGCAGAGATAAATATTTGAAGTTATTTATGTTAGAGGTATTTCCTTCTAAAGAGAAGCCTCCTGGTCAGCCCCTGGGCTTGCCTTTGCTGTGAAGAGTTAACTGGGAAATTACAAGAAACTAGAGAGTCTAAGTGACTCTACACAATAAGGAATTGAACTAGAAGTAGCATAAACATAGGGACTCTGTCATGGTGGTGGAGTCAAAGTTGGGAGAGACATGACAGAGGGGAAATATTAAGAGAAAATATTAAGATGGGGGAAAATCGAGCAATTTCTCCTTTGGCATTTTCTCAAGAAAATTTTTTATTGATTTGTCTTTGAATGCTTTTAGGATTGATGGACTTTTCTTCCTCTGAATGCAAATTTGTGCTGAGAGTGGACCAAGGCGGGCTTTATATGGGTTACAGTGATGGAAGGTTTTAAAAGCCTATACATCTGTACATTTAGTTAATCTGCATAATAATAACCTTGCAAAGAAGACAGAGCAAAAATATTTTTATTTTCCAAAATTGTAAATTGAGAGTCATGGAAGTTAAAGTGATTTTCCCAAGATAACATAGTGGAGAGTCAAAGCTGTGTCAGCTGATATTCTTTTCATTAGAGCATGTTGCCTCTTTGAGATAAAAAACTCTTGGATATACCCAAGAACTACCAAATCTTCTTTTTCTTCCTTCTCCCTTTTGTTCAAGGACAGGGAATTGAAAGACCTCTACTCTACAGCCCTGTATAACAGAATTTTCTGCAATGACGGGAATGTGCTGTGTTGTCCAATATGGAAGCCAACAAGCCACATGTGGTTATTGAGCATTTGAAATGTGACTAGTGATTGAAGAACTCAGTGGCTTTTTAAAAAATTTAATTTTAATTAATTTTAATTTAAAGAGCCAAATTTGGCTTGTGGAAAGGATACTGGATGGCACAACTCTAGAAGCTCCATGTGAGAGAGATCAGTAAATGCTCTAGGTATCTCAAACTAAAATAATAATGGAGGTAAACTGTACTTTATTATTTATTTTTAGTTTTCTGTTTGTTAGTCTATCTTAAAGTCTAAACACTTTAAAACCAAACCAACATTGTGGTCAGTGCTATCTGGTTGGCTTAAGACATTTTTCTTGACCTTTATACCAAATGTTATTTCCTCTGTAGCACTGTGTATCAGATTTTTTCAGAAGTCTGTATGTGTTCCTTTGCTATTCTTAATTTTTAAAACTGTTATTCTCTACTATGTTCATAGTATTTAAGTAATGAACAGATGTACCCTTTCTAATATGTAATGTATGTAAAGTCCAAAGCATCAATGTCCATTCCGAATTTCTAGAAACAAGATGTACATTTGCTCCTCCTTTGCAGTAAATGGCCACCAGGAACAAATGAGAAATATAAAATAGAATAAAAATTTCATGAAAAAAAAAAAGGGATTAGCCAGCCTTTCCCCTTACCACTAAAAGATTCATAGACAGCAGAAACTTTTTACCACTTTTGACTCCTACTTTCATTAGGAAGGGTTCTCACACTTCCAAAAAGTTTTCCCCATTTCTAGGTGCTTTTAGTTCACTGAACAATTCAATTTTATGTCTTTCTTGTTTATTCATTTCCAGAATTGCCAATTCTTTTAATAGAAAATGGAAGATGAGCTCTGAAGAAAGAAAGACAACATTACAACTTCAAAGAATTGTGTAAGGAGTTGGATATATACATAAGATTTATATAGCTGTCAATCTACTGCTATTGGAAGCCACACCTATCACAAGAGCTAGTGGAAGAAGCGTCATCTTATCCTAAAAGGAATCGTCTATGTGTTCTTTATGTCTTTGTAGAATACCAGTTGCACCAGTTACATTGGCAAGTCATTTGGTTATTGCTAATCTGACCAAACCTACTCCACAAGAAATAAGTTGGGATACTTCATACAAACTGGATGCAGATACAGCAGAGAGATTGTCATCACATCCTTCAATCGCCTTGTCAGGTTTTTTTCTTTTTTTTTTTTGTCCTTTTTTGATATTATTAACTAAGTAGGTTAGGAAAAAATTACTAACCTCATCAGGTATTTAAAAATGTAAAGCAAAATATATGTGATGGAAGACGGCACTAGTTTATGTCAGACGACTGTGAAGATAAAATCGGATACTGTTCGTAGACCGATGGTGTGCTGTGCGAACACTGTATACAGATGCTGAGCTGTTAGTAAAAAGCTGCTTATGAGACATCTCTGCTGCTTGATACCTGAATCTGCAAATGTTGGACACCGTCCCCTAGAAGAATCTACAGAGTCTTGGCACAGGATGTCAGTTTCGTGGGTCGAGATGTTGCGGAATTGTACACACAGGACCTGAATTTAAACGCTGGGAGCTCAGTGTACATATTAACCACTTTCCTCCTCAAGCAATGCCTTTGCTTTCCTCATTCGTGGAGAAGTTTTGAAATCTGGATTATGATCATCGGGGCAAAATGTCAACTCCATCTAAAGAGCATTTTGCACCTGCATTATTTAGCCAGGGAGGGAAGGGTTTTATAGGAATGAAAAAGCGGCTCAACTAGGCAGGAGAACGATCGGCACTGCGACTAATTGAACCACTTTTGCTAAGTGACATAAAAATATTCTAATATTAAGGATTATTTTACAACTCTATGGAAGTATGCAGTAACGCGTTTCGCGTTTGTTTTTGTCTTGATGACAAACGCACTCTGAGTCACAAGAGCCTGCCTTGTGTTAGTTATAAACAAAAATATATTTATATATATATTTATGTAACTACTATGTGCTTTAAAGAAAATTACTGTATGATTCAGCAGGGTTCTTTCATTCTTTTTTATCACCAGGGATATGCCGACTTGAATGGCTTCGTAGACAGGAATCAACAATGGCATGGGTCTGAAGTCCTGAAACAGCACAAAGTAAGGAGGAAAAAAACCAAAAACCCAACCCCCTCCCCCCCGCCAATATGTTTAGAATCCCTTAATGTTTTTGCTTCCAAAATGATGAAGGGACTCTTGGTATTGTTTCCTTCAGCCAAGAGCAACTGTGGCTTCATAGGATTTGATAGTTGGGAAAACGTAGGCAATGTATCTTAAAAACCAAATGAAGTGTTTTATTCTGAGGCAGGAGAACCGAAAATCTCCTGTGCCACTCCCTCTCTCCTAACCCTTAGCCAAGGGCTTGGCAGCCACAGAAAGGGCAGTGCATAGAAAGGACACTCATTAACAAGGGAGAGGTAGGCACAGATAAAAGATTCATTCTGCAAAATAATGAACTTGTCCGAACAAGTGGATCTAGACCAGAAAAACAAAATCCTTTTGCCACATGTCTGGTGGAAAGATAGAAAAACCTCTTATTTTAGGTTTGTTTTTTGCTCCTGCACAAGCTGTTTCTCTTAGCAATCTTGAAACATTCATCATTGCTCTTTTGAGAGGAAGGGTTCAGGCTTTGGAACACAGTTATCTTTGAGACATCAGAGAAGAATATTTGAACCAAAGGTAGAGATCCCTCATGAACTAAAGCTTTATTATTATTGTCTTTTTCTCTATCCCTTTGCAACCCTGCACCTAAGCCAACAGCACTGTCATCTTGTACTTCTGGTAAGTCCACAGGAGATGTTCTGAGTGAACTATAAAATGTCATTCCACTAGGGAATTCTGTGTTCAATGGTCAGTGGTACCTTGTATAGGTTTTAGTTTTTCTTTTACCTTTCCAGGGCTGGGCTTGTCCAGAAATCTCATCTCCTTTAGGCTATAGCAGCTTAGGGCTCCTGTGTGTGTGTGTGTGTGTGTGTGTGTGTGTGTGTGTGTGTGTGTGGTGTGCGCATCTTAAAGATATAGGCAAATTTTTAGTCTTAACACCTGTAAGCCAGCACTGGTGCTGTTCTGTCCTAGAAATTTTAGCACTGCTCTGAGACAATGAAACCTTCTTTCTCTCCAACTGGTTCAACTTCAGCATAGGCAGGATGACCCGAACCTCTTCGAAACTTCATCGCAGGCCATCTGCTTGGGCGTCTCTGAAACAGAAAATGCAAAAACAATGACTGCCAGGGTGACGGTCATATAATTAAAGAACATATCTGCCTTCATCTACTTGTTTGGAAGAGAGAGTGAGTGTGAGTGGTGGTGGCGGGGGGTGGGTGGCAAGGCACAGGGAGAGGGAAAGGGAATTCTCCAGCAGACTCTGTGCGAAGGGAGGAGCTCGATATGGGGCTGGATCCCATGACCTTGAGATCATGACCTGAGCCAAAACCAAGAGTCCATTGCCCAACCCACTGAGCTACCCAGGTCTCATGGTATTTCCCAAATATTTTAGATTAACTTCCGAATTAAATTTAGTAATACATTATCCCACATTGCTACCACAGGTGGAATTACCCATGCTCAAAGCTCCACATTTGCATCTTCATTATGGTCTTATTAGCCCCTCTCTGGTGACTGTCTGTTTGCTGGAGCTGCCCCATAGGAGCGAGAGCTTCTCAAAGTCACAGTTTGTGCCTTTTGCAAAATACTTTTGTCTAAGAGATTCTGTAAGTGTCTAACTTGGAAAAAATGAATTTAGTAAAAAATAAGTCTTCTGAATATATAGACACTGACATTTCCTCTTCTCTAGAAAATCAATCACCTCATTTTATTTATTAATTAGCTCAAAAGCAAAAGGCCATACAATTCTGTACAGTTCTTAGAAGTCTGTCTCAAATCAGGTGCTATACCTTTTAGTAAACACACTGAAAGAAAATCATTTACTATCTTAAGAAATTATTTATTAAGCTGAGGCTTACCATAGAGGACTTTTTTGCACTTGAAAATGAACAGATATCATGCCCTGAAAACTGAACTGAACATCAGAGGGCAGAGGCAATCTCCAGCCTAGGAACTAAATAATGGCACAAGGAGATATTGGGTCCTAAAATATAGGTTATTGATTCTGACAAAAGGTGCGCCCTTCTCCCCAGCACTCTGGCCATCAGACAAACCTTCTGTGATTTATAAATACAAGTGCTGATATGAATTACTAAGTTACAGCAGCAAGAGACACGAAAACGCATTTCATGGCTCCAGGGACACTAGAAACTATTGTTTCATTGATCAGAGTCTCTGCAGTTCTGGAGTAGATGAGACAATGAGTGCTGAAGGACGTTTCTTTCTATCTGAAGTTTATTTCTGTCGAAAGAATTTTAATGGGCAAAATGTTAAATATTAGTGTAGAGATCCTGGTGTTCGGCAGCTTTCTAGATTTGCTAATTCCATTCCACAGGCAATGATTAATGGGCGTAGAAGAGTTTTCACATCAGGTAGGAATGAGTATGAGCTCTGCTTTCTAGGAAAATATCTACTGAGTCAATTACATTCTGCCTATTAATAATATTATTTATGCCTGTATAATATGATGTGGTCAGAATGCTTTATATTCATTAGTTAAGTCCCATGGTGTATGTGAGAAACTGAATTATCCTTATTTTCCAGGAAATGAAGTTAAAACAAAGAGAGGGCTAAATAGCAAATAGTGTGTCTTTGGTGGAACTAAAGCTCATCATGGATGGAAATACACTGACCATGTTTAGGGAGCAGGACACTATAACGCATGATCGTTCCTGTCAGTGGAAAAAGGCCGGACTGCCACTGTGCTCACTATTTAGAACTTCCACTTTGGTTTCAGTTACTTCTCATTTGGACTTTTGAAGGCAGAGCTGCCCTAGTCCTTCTCTGAGTCAAGTAGCACCACCAAATCTTTGCACTGAATCTCCACCTTGCCTGTCGTCCAGCTGGCAAGTATGGCCCTGGGAAGTAGCCCTAACTGACAACGCAGCACATAAAGACATGGTGCTGTCAGGGACTTAAAAAGGTGCACAGATTATCATCGTAAGGGACAACAGGTGCTGCCGAGGATATGGTGAAAAGGGAAGCCTCATTCACTGTTGGTGGGAATGTAGATTAGTCCAGCGACTATGGGAAACATGTGGAGGCTCATCACAAAGTTAAAAACAGATCTGCCATATGATCCAGCAGTTCTAATTCTGGGCATATGCCCAAGGGAAATGAAAACGAATTTGCTGAGATCTTTGCACCCCCTGCCCCGTGTTTATCGCAGCATTAGACACAGCATTCTTCACAATAGCTAAGATGTGGAAACAACCCAAATGCCAATCAATGGATTAATGAATAAAGAGCTGTACAATGGAAAGTTACTCAGCCATGAAAAAGGAGGATATTCTGCCATTTGCAACAATATGGCCGGACCTTGAGCATATTATACTAAGCGAGATAAGTCAGAGAAAGACAAGTACTATATGATAGCACTTATATGTACAATCTAAAAGGTCAAACATGTTTTTTAAAAAAATGGTGGTTAACAGGAGATGGGGGCTGGAGGGATAAAATGAATGGTGTTTCAGGATACAGACACAAAATGAGTATTGAGCCACAGAGATCTAATGTACAGTATATTGAATATAGACAGTACTATTGTACAATAAGTATATAAAGTGATAATGTTGCAACCTTATTATATCAATGTATCAAAGTAATGTGTGTATAACTTAAATTTATACAGGGTTACAGGTCAAATTTATCCAATTAAAGCATTTGTTTCAAATAAAAAGAAGCATAATTGATGAGAATATTGCTGTTGCTGCTACATGTGAAAGTTGTATTTTATTAAGCTCTTAGCTGTATTTCATGTTTTATACCAGGCGCTTTACATATATAATCCCATTAAAATGCACAAGCCAATCATTTACATTTTGCACAAACCCATAAAGCTAACAAGTGGCAGAGCCAAGATTTAAAATGAGATCTACTTACTTCCAAAGTTAATTCTCCTTACTATAAAAATTGGTTCTTAAAATTCTGTGGTTTGTGTACGACTCTTGAAATTTGTGAACATGGTTCTAATTTTATTTCAGTCTTAAAAATACAACTAGCAACTTCAGTTATCTGTTAGTAAGTCAGAATTACTAACTAATAATTTTCTGTCTTAGATGAAAGATTGGCAGATTACTGGTAATGTTTATCATGGATTTTGTGAGCTCATAGCAGAGGTACTCAAAATAGAAAGTACAAAAATGTTGGGTAGTGAAGCTTTCTAACAAGATACAAATTTATTTTCTGAATTAACTGCATATCCTTAAGGAAAATATCTCTTGATTTATTACTACTTATTGTAGGAAAAAAAAATACCCCAAGATTTAAAATGACTAGAGACCTCGTCATTTACACATACTTTGGTTCAGCTATCAGTGGACATCACTCATATACATTTCTAGGAACATTAAATCACTGTATATACTGCTTTATAAATTCTTTTTTTTTTTTTTGCACTTAAGGACACAGTGAAAAAATTTATGAACTATCTCTGTACAAAATTATTTTAAATATCTTTTTTTTAAATGTCTTCATAATTAAATCGTGATTTATATAGATTCAGAGGTTTTTTTTCCCAATTTTTTGACAATATAAATAACTCTACAATGAATACCTTTGCTGATAACTTGATGGGAATATCTCCAGTCAGCTCCTTTTATAAACTCTCAGAGGTGGAATTAGTGGGCCAAAAGAGGACACACAAATTATTTACTAAACACTTGAAATTTCTAGTATGGTACCAGATGTTGTGTTGAAAGACACATGACCAAAAAAAGGTATAGAACGTGGTTTCCACATGGAAGATAAAACCATTTCTGGAGAAAGGGATTTTCAATGTAGATTGCAAAGGTGAGAAAATGCATTGAAGAATTAATATAGGTGTCAAAGATTCTAAAGACAAGTGAAGTAGAATAGGCATAATCTCACTACACAGTTAATTCAACACTATGTTATTTGTGCAAAAGTAAAAAAAAAAAATTACCTCTTTAGATTTTGACTACATTAAAAGGGCATTACTCCCCCCATAATAATACCTTAAAATTTATTTAAAAATCTAGCAAATACCATGCCCTGGGGTCTTAAGAATTTGATGTGATTTTATCCTCTTTAACAATTCCTTGATACCTCAATCTTAGCCCTAAAAATGCCGAAGAAAGAGTAATAACTTTACCCAAATTATGATTCTTTTCTAAAATGCTTTCACATATCACAAATCAACTAATGATCTTAAATAAATCACTTTGGAGGAGGAGGGGCAAGATGGCAGGGAAATAGGAAAACCTGTTTCAACCGGTCCCCTAAAGTGAGCTACATATCTACCAGAACACTCTGAACACCCATGAAACCAGCCTGAGATGTAGGATTATACACTTCTGGATCTCTATGGGGGTTAGAAGATGCCAGTGGAGAGGTAAAGCAGAGTGGAGATGCTCAGACTGATATCAGAAGATAAACAGAAGGGGAAGGGAGCCACTGGAAAGTAATACCCCAATATGAAAGTGCCCTGTGGTTGGCGAGCAGCATTAACTTGGAGTCTGAATAAAAAAAAAAAAAAAATCATTCAAAAAGAGCAAAAGATCTTAAGGGGCACCTGGTCACAGGTACGGGCCTATGCCCACGGACTGCCGGTGAACACACATGCCAGAGAGAGTGTGGTGGAGCCTTCAGTTCCTGGTCCTTGAGCCCCCAGCTTTGCGCTGGGCACAGAGTCACCGCTCGGCTGGACGCATTCCTGCCTGTGTGTGGGAGAGTCTGGTGTGGGCGCCACTCGATGCTCTCTAGAACCTTTTGTGCTCTGCGTGCACTGTTCAGAGTGTACTCCCCGCCTGTGCCTGAGATAGCCTGGTGTGTGCATAGATGGAGGTCTCTAGGACCCACCCAGGGAAGGGACACTCCCAGCCCACCCAAGAGAGAACCCTTCACGATCTCTGGTGGTGGCCTTCCAAGACCTGCTTGATAGTGGGGTCTGAGCACACCCTGAGTGGGCCTGGACCCCAGACAGCAGTCCCAGCAAAGGTAGCCACCAGAAGTGGGCTCCTTGGACCAATATCGCTTGTGGTTTTAGGGGCGGGGGTGCAGAGACAAGTGGGTGCTTTGGGCGACCCCTGAGACTGTCGCTAGGGCCATGCACTGCCTGTGGAAGATGGATGGCTCAGCAGAGTTTGCAGAGTGGGAGTCTGTGTGTTTGGGACCACCCAGAGGAGAGCAGACTGAGGCTTCCCTCTGAGACAGAGGTCTGGGCACAGTTTGCTTTCCACTAAACCTCCAAAAAGCCGCAAAATACCGCCAAAGAACAAAACCTCTAGAGAGCAAAAGCCTGAAAAACTGCTTTCAACAGAGCCCAGCCCCTTCATAGGGAGTAGGAGGACTCAACCCAAGCAAGACTGACTGAAAAACATGAAGCAGGCACCTCTCCCAGAAAGCTAGCCAAAAAAACGAGAGGACAACCACCACAAGGTCCCCATAAAACTGTACAACCCCAAGATCAGGGGGAAAAAATACATTAAACTCACAGTATTGCCCTAAAACCTATATATTTCATAGATAGAACTATTTTTTTTTAAATTTGTTCTCATGATTCTTGTTATAATTTTTTTAACCTACTTACCATTACAACTAGAGGTTTAACACAACATATTCCATAATAAACTTTTAACTTGAACTTTTTGCATACATGTACCTGTTTTTCTTTTTTCTTCTTAATATACATGTAGATACAAGCTTCAAGGTAATCCTTTTTCCCTAATCAATACTACCCTTATATAAAAACCAGTTTTAATCTCCCTTTATCTGAAAAGTTGAATCCTTTAACAAAGATATCCAGATATACCCAGGAAGAACCAAAATATCCTACCTTGCCCACACCGAGGATTTATAACCACCTTCCCATCTTTTCCTTCTGTCAGTGTTTCTGTGTATGTTTTGTTCTGGTATTATATAAATCTATTCTTGGGGTTCATTTTGGCTGGGTTCTTTTTTTTTTTTCCTTGTCATTTACTTCTGTCAGTCTCTTTGTCCATTTTTGTTTATATACCATATAAATCTTACTTTTGGAGCTCAATCTGGCTGAGTTTTCTTTTTCTCTCTCTCTCTCTCTTTTTTTTTTTTCTTTTCTTTTCTTTTTTTTCTTTTTGGTGGTGACTTCTGATTGCTCTGAAGTATTCCAGGGTGCACCTTGCCTGGATCGTGGTTGATATATATATTCAGCTATACATCCCCTCAACCACTTCTCACCAAAATGACTAGGAGGAGGAACACCCAACAGAGGAAAAATTCAGAGACTGTGTCCTCTTCATCATAACTATTGGATATGGACATAAACAGTATGTTGGAAGGGAATTCAGGGTAACAATTATTCAGGCAATGGCTAGGTTGGAGAAAACCATTAGTGACAACACAGAATCTCTAAAAGCAGAAGGGAGAGGCGACCTGGTAGAAGCTAAAAATGCTATTGATGAGATCCAATCTAATCTAAGTAACAGCTAGGGTAACTGAGGCAGAAGATAGAATTAGTGATTTAGAGGAGAAACTGATAGAGAAAAGGGATCAGGAGGAGGAGGAGGAGGCCTGGAACAAACAGCTTAGAAGTCATGAAAACAGAAATAAGGAAATAAATGATGCCATGTAACATTTCAACGTCAGAACTATTGGGATCCCTGAGGGGGTGGAGAAAGAGAGAAGACTAGAAGATATAGTTGAATAAATTGTGAATGAAAATTTTCCCAATCTGGAGACTAGAACAAGTGTTCGTGTCCTAGAGGCAGAAAGAACACCCACCAAAATCAAAGAATCTAAAAAGACATCAAGACACTTAATTGTGAAACTCATGGATCCTTATTTTATTTTTTTAAAGATTTTATTTGACAGGGAAAGAGGGAACACAAGCAGGGCGGGTGGGAGAGAGAGAAGCAGGCTTCCCGCCAAGCAGGGAGCCCAATGTGGGGCTCGATCCTAGGACCCTGGGATCTTGACCTGAGCTGAAGGCAGTCGCTTAACGACTGAGCCACCCAGGCACCCATGGATCCTAATTTTAGACAAGAGTCTTTGAGGGCAGCTCGGGAGAAGAGATTCCTTAAGTATACCAGAATAACATCAGACCTGTCCACAGAAGGCTGGCAAGACATATTCGGGGCACTAAATGAAAAGAACACGCAGCCAAGAATACTTTATCCAGCAAGGCTGACATTCAAAATGGATGGAGAGATAAAGAGCTTCTAAGACCAGCAAGGTTTAAAAGAGTATGTGACCATCAAGCTGGGACTACAAGAAATATTAAGGGGGGGAGTTCTATAAAAGAAGAAAGAGCCCAAGAGTGTCATAGAACAGATATTTACAGAGACAATCTATAGAAACAAGGACTTCACAGGCAACATAATGTCGATAAAAATGTATCTTTCAATAATCACTTTCAAGCCTAAATGCTCTCATAAAACAGCACAGGGTTGCAGACTGGATAAAATGACAGGACCCATCCATATGTTGTCTACAAAAGACTCATTTTGAACTTAAGGATACATCCAGACTGAAAGTGAAGGGATGGAGAAGCATCTTACATGCTGATGGGCCTCAAAAGAAAGCTGGGGTAGTGATTCTCATATCAGATAAATTAGGTTTTAAACTAAAGACTGTAGTCAGAGATAAAGAAGGACACTACATCATTCTTAAAGGGTCTATCTACCAAGAAGATCTAACAATTGTAAATATTTATGCCCCCAATATGGGAGTAGCCAACTACATAAGACAACTGTTAATCAAGATAGAATCATATTGATATGAATACATTAATAGTAGAGGATCTTAACATGCCACTCTCAGTAATCATCCAAGAAGGAAATCAATAAAGAAACAAGAGCTTTGAATGACACATTGGACCAGATGGACCTCATAGATAAATATTCCACCCTAAAACAGCCGAATATTCATTCTTGAGCACATACGGAACTTTCTCCAGAATAGACAACATACTGGGTCACAAATCAGGGCTCAACCGATACCAAAAGGTTGAGATTATTCCCTATGTAGTCTCAGACCACAATGCTTTGAAACTGGAACTGAATCACAAGAAAAAGTTTGGAAGGAATTCTAACACTTGAAAGCTAAAGACCACCTTGCTTAAGAATGTTTAGATCAACCAGGAAATCAAAGAAGAACTTAAACAATTCATAGAAACCAATGAGAATATAAACAGATCAGTTCAAAACCTATGGGATATGGCAACGACGGTCCTAAGGGGGAATATATAGCTATCCAAGCCTCCCTCAAAAAAGCTGAAAAATCTAGGATACACTGGCTCTCCTTACACCTTAAAGAACTGGAAAATCAACACCAAATTAAGCCAACCCCATGCACAAGAAGGGAAATAATCAAGATTAGAGCAGAGATCAATGAGATAGAAACTAGAGATACAGCAGAATACATCAATGAAACTAGAAGCTGGTTCTTTGAAAGAATCAATAAGATGGCTAAACACTGGCCAAACTAATCCAAAAGAAAAGGGAGAAGACCCAAATTAATAAAATTATGAATGAAAGGGGAGAGAGCATGCCTAACACCAAGGAAATGGAAGTAATCATCAGAAATTATTATCAACAGTTATATGCCAATAAGTTAAGCAACCTAGATGAAATGGATGCATTCCTGGAAACCTATAAACTTCCAAAACTGAATCAGGAAGAAACTGACAACCTGAATAGACCCATATCTAGTAACGAGATTGAAGCAGTGATCAAAAACCTCCCCCAAAACAAGAGCCCAGGACCTGATGGATTCCCTGGGGAATTCTACCAAACATTTAAAGAAGAAATAATACCTATTCACCTGAAGCTGTTTCAAAAGATAGAAACAGAAGATAAATTCCCAGACTCACTCTATGAAGCCAGTATTACCCTGATCCCCAAACCAGGCAAAGACCCCATCAAGAAGGAGAATTTCAGACCAATATCCCTGATGAATTTGGATGCTAAGATTCTCAACAAGATCCTAGCTAATAGGATCCAACAGTACATTAAAAAGATTATCCATGGGGCGCCTGGGTGGCTCAGTGGGTTAAAGCCTCTGCCTTCGGCTCAGGTCATGATCCCAGGGTCCTGGGATCGAGCCCCGCATCGGGCTCTCTGCTCAGCAGGGAGCCTGCTTCCTCCTCTCTCTCTGCCTGTCTCTCTGCCTCCTTGTGATCTCTGTCTGTCAAATAAATAAATAAAATCTTAAAAAAAAAAAAAAAGATTATCCACCATGACCAGATGGGATTTATCCATGGGATGTAGGGGTGGTTCAGCATTCACAAATCAATCAATGTGATAGAACAAATCAATAAAAGAAGAGAGAAGAACCACATGGTCCTCTCAATTGATCCAGAAAAAGCATTTGACAAGATACAGCATCTGTTCCAGATTAAAATGCTTTAAAGTATAGGGATAGAGGGAACATTCCTCAACTGCCTAAAATCTATGAAAAACCCACAGCAAATATCACTCTCAATGGGAAAAAGCTGACAGTCTTCCCTTTGAGATCAGGAACACAACAAAGATGTCCACTCTCACCACTGTTGTTCAACATAGTACTAGAAGTCCTAGCAACAGCATCAGAAAACAAAAAGAAATAAAAAGTATTCAAATTGGCAAAGAAGAAGTCAACCTCTTTCTCTTCGCAGATGACATGATACTTTATATGGAAAACCCAAAAGGCTCCAACCCCAAACTACTAGAACTCATACAACAATTAAGTAATGTGGCAGGGTACAAAATCAATGTACGTAAATCAGTTGCTTTCTTATAAACTAACAATGAAAATACAGAAAGGGAAATTAGAGAATTGATTCCATTTGCTATAGCACCAAGAACCATAAGATACCTGGGAATAAACCTAACTAATGAGGTAAAGGATCTGTACTTGAGGAACTACAGAACACGCATGAAAAAATCAAGAAGACACAAAAAGATGGAAGACCATTCCATGCTCATGGATCAGAAGAATAAACATTGTTAAAATGTCTGTACTGCCTAGAGCAGTCTATAATTTCAAAGCCATCCCAATCAAAATTCCACTAGCATTTTTCAAAGAGCTGGAACAAATAATTCTAAAATTTGTAGGGAACCAGAAGAGACCCTGAATTGCTAAGGAATTGTTGAAAAAGAAAAACAAAATTGGGGGCATTATGTTGCCTGATTTCAAGCTTTACTGCAAAGCTGTGACCACCAAGACAGCATGGTACTGGCAGAAAAACAGACATATAGATCAGTGGAACAGAGTAGAGAGCCCAGATATGGACCCACAACTCTATGGCCAAATAATCTTTGACAAAGCAGGAAAAAATATACAGTGGAAAAAAGTCTCTCCAATAAATGGTGCTGGGAAAATTGGACAGCAATATATAGAAGAATGAAGCTTGACCATTCTCTTACATCATACACAAAGATGAACTCGAAATGGATAAAAGACCTCTACTTGAGGCAGGAATCTATCAAAATTCTAGAGGAGAACATAGGCAGTAACCTCTTTGACATCGGCCATAGCAACTTCTTTCAAGACATGACTCCAAAGGCAAAGGAAACAAAAGCGAAAATGAACTTTTGGGACTTCACCAAGATCAAAAGCTTCTGTACAGCAAAGGAAACAGTCAACAAAACAAAGAGGCTACCCATGGAATGGGAGAAGATATTCGCCAATGGCACTATGGACAAAGGGCTGATATCCAAGATCTATAAAGAACTCCTCAACCTCAACACTTGAAAGCAGATAATCATGTCAAAAAATGGGCAGAAGATATGAACAGACACTTCTCCAAAAAAGACATGCAAATGGCTAACAGATGCATGAATAAATGTTCATCATCATTAGCCATCAGGGAAATTCAAATCAAAACCACATTGAGTTACCATCTTACACCAGTAAGAATGGCCAAAGTTAACAGGACAGTAAACAACAAGTGTTTGAGAGGATGTGGAGAAAGAGGAACCCTCTCACACTGTTGGTGGGAATGTAAGTTGGTGCAGCCACTTAGGAAAACAGTGTGGAGATACCTTAGGAAATTAAAAATAGAGCTACCCACTCTGAATTGTACTACTGGGTATTTACCCCAAAGATACAAATATAGTGAAAAGAAGGGCCATCTGTACCCCAATGTTCATAGCAGCAATGGCCATGGTCACCAAACTGTGGAAAGAGCCAAGATGCCCTTCAACAGAAGAATAGTTAAAGAAGATACGGTCCATATATACAATGTAGTATTATGCCTCCATCAGAAAGGATGAATACCCCACTTTTATATCAACATGGATGGGACTGGAAAAGATTATGCTGAGTGAAATAAGTCAAGCAGAGACAGTCAGTTATCATATGGTTTCACTTACTTGTGGAGTATAAGGAATAACATGGAAGACATTGGGAGAAGGAAAGGAGAAGGGACTTGGGGGAAATCAGAAGGGGAGACAAACCATGAGGGACTGTGGACTCTGAGAAACAAACTGAGGGTTTTGGAGGGGAGAGTGGTGGGTGGTTGGGTGAGCTTGGTGGTGGGTATTAAGGAGGACACGAACTGCATGGAGCACTGGGTGTGATGCATAAACAATGAATCTTGGAACAGAGAAAAAATAAAATAAAGTTTTTTAAAAAATAAATCACTTTGTTTCCTCATGTGGAAATTAATTTCTGAGGGTTTGTCCACTAACATTGTAGGATCCTTATACCTGCTTGCATGAGATAATGGACTTTACCACTGGGGGGATGATAATGATCTGAAAAACTTTTCAAGTTCTTCTATCATTGTCCCTCTTGTCTCCCTCTGCTAACTTTAAGGATTTCTAGATTTACAGGAAATCTATACAAATTAGTTCTAACTGAAATTGCTTTTCTATATCAGTCCCCAGTTCAGAGATCTCATTATGAATGAAAAAAAAAAAATGGAGCAGTTCTATGACCATAATGGAATCAGTGAAGATTTAGTTCTTATAGAAGAATCTTGAACATTGGCGGTAGAATATGAGGCATCCATCCAGAAGATAAGGATGTCTAGAAACTTGGGCATGATGTCTGGCTCTGCCACGGAGTGTGATGGTTCTCAACCTGGCATTTATACTTCTTTCTCGAGGCTTAAATATGTCCAAATCTGTGTTCTTTTTAGAATGGTTAATTCAAATTGTTAGAGAAACTGATAGGGGCCATGGGGTCACTTGCTAACAGAGCCGGATGTATGCTGAAAATTGAAAAATTCAAACCAGACTGTAATGTTAATTCATTACAGAGATTCAGGATGTAATGCCTTAAAACACTGCTGAGTGTAATGCGTGGGTGATCGCTAATTTCATTTCTGAGAATTATTTATGTGATTAATCACATTCAGAAGTATATGTTCACATAGATATGTTGGCACTGGGGTGGGCTGTGCAAACAGGTATTTTCCGTAATTACTCCTTCAGAACTATTAATTGAACAGTCATCCAGATCTGTCTCAGTGGTCTGTGGCAAGATAATTAGCTGAAATATCCACAAACAAACCTGCAGGGTACCCTCTGTTAGCAGTGTACACAAAACCACAGCTAGAGATTTCTCTGCAAGCTTGGAGAGCAGAGCAGAGAGGGTTTTTTGTGGGTTAGATGAGCCCTTGAAAGGAAATTATCAGGTGTGAGCATTAAAGGAAAGGGGTGAATTTTGAAATGCAAAGCCCAGCTAGAAGACACCAGTAGTGCATGATGGCACCTGACAAGCAGTTGTTCCAAAATTTCTGATGTTTTGTGCTGTTTCCTTCAGTGAATGGTGGGGGAGAGGGAAGAGGCTGGAATCATAAGGCTCAGACAGCGTCATGGACCTGTCACTTCCCAGCACAGCACTTACGCTAAGTCATGTGTTTTCCATTTGGAAAATCGAATGATCTAGATTATTGTTTTTCAAATTCTTCTTTTTTAATTAAAAAAAAATAGTTTAAGCCACGGACCCTTTGTTCCAGTGAAATATTACCTGGAAGCCTCAACAGGATCGAGGAGAATAGGTTTCTCCTTGTGATGCTCACACACTCTCCCCAAGTCCTGGGACAACCTATGGATCCCACACTATCTCAGAGCACATTCTGGCAACTCTAGGAACAAATCTGCTTTTCTCACACTTAGCTGTGTATAGAAATCACAAGGGATCTCGTTAAAATGCAGATTCTGATTCAGTAGGTCTGGAAGGAGGTCTGGAACTCTGCATTTCCAACAGGGTCCTAGGTGATACTGCTGCTGCTGGTCTACACAGCACAATTAAAAAATAAAAATAAAAAAGTGAGTTTCTAGGTGACAGTATATACTTGGAAAAAAAATCAGCCAACATATAGTACATCATTAGTTTCAGATGCAGAGCTCAATAATTTATCAGTTGCTCAACATATCACATGCCCTCCTAATGCCCGTCACTCAACTACCCCATTCCCTCACACCCACCTCCCCTCCAGCAACCCTGTTTGTTTCCTTTTTTTTTTTTTTAAGATTTTTAAAATTTATTTGACAGATAGAGATCACAAGTAGGCAGAAGGCAGGCAGAGAGAGAGAGAGAGAGAGAGAGAGGAGGAAGCAGGCTCCCTGCTGAGCAGAGAGCGCAATGCAGGGCTCAATCCCAGAACCCTGGGATCATGACCTGAGCCGAAGGCAGAGGCTTTAACCCACTGAGTCATGCAGGTGCCCTCTCAGTTTGTTTCCTATAGTCAATAGTCTCTCATGGTTTGTCTCTCTCTCTATAACTTCCCATTCAGTTTCCCTCCCTTCCGCTATGATCCTCTGTGTTGTTTCTTATATTCCACATGAGTGAAACCATATGATAACTGTCTTTCTCTGATTGACTACTTTCACTCAGCATAATTCCCTCCAGTTCCATCCATGTTGATGCAAATGGAAAGTATTCATCCTTTCTGATGGCTGAGTAATATTCCATTGTATATATGAACCACATCTTTATCCATTCATCTGTCAATGGATATCAGCACTCTTTCCATAGTTTGACTACTGTGGACATTGCTGCTACGAACATTGGGGTGCATCTGACCCTTCGGATCACTACATCTGTATCTTTGGGGTAAATACCTAATAGTGCAATTACTGGGTCATAGGGAAGCTCTATTTTTAACTTGTTCAGGAACCTCCACACTGTTTTCCAGAGTGGCTGTGGCACCAGCTTGCATCCCCACCAACAGTGTAGGAGGGGTCCCCTTTCTCTGCATTCTCACCAACATCTGTTTCCTGACCGGTTAATCTTAGTCATTTTGACTGCTGTGAGGTGGCATCTTATCACACAGCACACTTTGAATAGGAAGTGTAATGATTCTCTACAGTGTCTTCAAACAGGAACATTCTTTAGAAGTAGGTAGTAGAAAAAATTTCCTCTTTGACCTTCCCTGTGACTCCAGTGGACCTTTGTGGGAACTGAACATGTGTTCAAACAACTGGGTCAATCTTTCCATATTTAGCTTTGATAAAACTGAACTGTCCAGAGGGAAGGATTTTTTTTTCACTTTTTCATTACTTCTAAATACAAATTATTCTCTGTGCCTTTTATTTTGTGTTGAATATTATTTCAACATAAGTTATGTTAAGTTATAAATATCTGGGTTGCCAGATTTGGCAAATTAACATGCAAAACACCAGTTAAATTTGAGTTTCAGATAAACAGTGAATAATTTCTCAAAACTATACTTCATTGGACATACGTATACTAAAACATTTTTTTTCTCACTTATCATTTGAAATAAAAATTTATCTAATTGTCCTGTATTTTATTTGGCAACCCTAACCACAGGAAAACATAATGGCTTTGGGCCCTGGGCCAGTCAAATTTGCAATCTAATTAAAATATACTACTCCTATTTGTGGCTGTAACTCTTTGCATCAGGAATTGTAGGTCACTTTTTCCTTAAAAAGAGTAACTCAAATTGATTGGTTTGTCTTCTGGTGTGGTCAAGAATTCCAAGCAATATCTCTTGTGTCAAGCAAAGCCTGGGTGTTCTTTAACACATTTTTAACTCATCTTATTTTAATTGCTTTTCTCATGTGAGAGCTCTTTATCATCCCGCAGTTGCCTCTTCTCCAACCTACAACCACGGGTATATGGCCTTCATTCTAGAACTGTCCTATGGATGATGTTGAAAATTCAGTTGATATCATCATAGCTGGTACATGTCCAAGATGAAAATGATCTCAATGCACATAGAGAACAGCCAAATACTGGGATTAACAAAATCATCATATTTTTCATCTGATTTTCCTAAAGCTAAAGTATTCTTTTTTTTTTTTAAAGATTTTATTTATTTATTTGTCAGAGAGAGAGCGAGCATGAGCGAGCACAGGCAGAGTCAGAGGGAGAAGCAGGCTCCCTGCGGAGCAAGGAGCCAGATGTGGGACTCCATCCCATGACGCTGGGATCATGACCTGAGCTGAAGGCAGCAGCCCAACCAACTGAGCCACCCAGGTGTCCCTAAAGTATTCTTAAAATAAATATTAAGTGACATCTGCCTCTTCTTGAAAACATTATTTTTGGTAGTAGTCATGAAATGAAATGAATAATAATAATTACCAAAAAAGAAATGCAGTGAAAAATCTTCCTGTTTTAAACTTCATAGATATAATCATGCCAGCGAAAAATATTACAGATGAAAAATAAAATAAATAGTACCATGAAAAGGGAAAAATAGACTGGCTTAATGTATTTTTTGACCTGCATTTAAATTTACTTCATTTAAAAATAGTCATGGTTTTAACAAAAATTTACCATCTTATTTTCTTTTCAAGTTTTTATTTAAATTCTAGTTAGTTAACATAACTAAGTATTGGTTTCAGGAGTAGAATACAGTGATTCATCACTTATATACAACACCCAGTGCTCATCTGAACAAGTGCCCTCTGTAATCCCCATCACTGTCTAGCCCATCCCCCACATCCCTCCCTCCATCACCCCTCACTTTGTTCTCTATCTTTAAAAGTCTCTTATGGGTTACCTCCCTCTTTTTTTAACTTCCTTCCCCTATGTTCATCTGTTCTGTTTCTTAAATTCCACGTATGAGTGAAATTATATGGTTTTTGTCTTTTCTGACTTATTTTGCTTAGCATAATACTCTCTAGCCCCATCTATGTTGTTGCAAATGGCAAGATTTCATTCTTCTTGATGGTTGAGTAATATTCCATTGTAGACATCTGGACTCTTTTCATAATTTGGCTATTTTTTTTTTTTTTCAAAAAAGACACATGAGGGGGCACCTGGGTGGCTCAGTGGGTTAAGCCTCTACCTTCGGCTCAGGTCATGATCTCAGGGTCTTGGGATCAAGCCCCACACTGGGCTTCTCTGCAGGGACCCTGCTTCCTCCTCTCTTTCTGCCTGCTTCTCTGACTACTTGTGATCTCTGTCTGTCAAATAAATAAATAAAATAAAAAAAAAAGACACATGAGGAATTCTGCTAAATGAGTCAATTCCACAATATTCATATTGTAATTTGTACATTGTGATGACAGAATTGAAGCGACTCAAGTTCTGTTTCATCATCTTCACAACCATGATGCTATCATTCTTTACCTAGGAACCTACTATTTATCTTTTTGTGTTTTTATTTTTTTCTTTTTTAAAGTTTTTATTTGAATGAGAATCTACTGTTGTTGTTTTTTATTTTTACTTTTATTTACTTATTTGACAGAAGGAGAGACAGCAAGAGAGGGAACACAAGCAAGGGGAGTGAGTGAGAGAGGGAGAAGACTTCCCACTGAGCAGGGAGCCTGATGTAGGGTTCGATCCCAGGACTCTGGGATCATGACCTAAGCCGAAGGCAGACGCTAAATGACTGAGAATCTACTGTTTTAACACATACATACATCATACTATATGAGCTGGAGACCCGCTGAGCCTGAACAAGTACAAAGGACTCCAGATTCTTAGGAATTTACTTCCTAAATGAATGTATGCAGCTGAGTCTGTGGTCAGGGGCCCTGTGTGTAACTGGGAATTCTTGAATTAACTTCACTGTAGAGGACAATGTTTCCTAAAGGACAAGTAAAACAACTGCACTAAGTGGAAGTTTGTACATATATTATGGTAGCAAAACTCAATTGTGACTGAATCAACTTTTAGAGCTTAGATTAGCAAAAGTTTCGGACACAATTTAGAATTCCAGGCACAGAGAGATAATAAAATGCTGACCTTATTTTGGACAGGTTTATTATAATTACACCATTCTCTAGAGACAATGCACCCCCATATTACCTGTACCTGGTTGCTCTCAGTGCCCCCTTGGTTGCCTTGCTGTACACAAGGAGACTCACAGTAAGTATTTGCATCGACTGGCATTCTATAGTTTATGCCTCATGAGGGGTACAAGCATCCAGATTCTTGGGTAACAAATTTTCTTCCTGACTTTCTTTCTTCCTTTTTTGACTTCAGCTCATTATTGGTTATTTTGTTGCCCAAATGACAATGATGGGTGATAGTGACTATTAGTTAATTCACGTGGGTAAAAATGCATTCAGTCACTCAAGAAAATTACTATTTAAGCACTATGTGTAAAACACAGCACTGAATTCAAGACATTTACAGCATATTTAAGAAAAATCAGGGGCTTGCCTGCAAAACCTTGAATAGGAGCTAACCAAGAGTACAGGCTAAAAATGCACAGACAATAGGTTTGAAATGAAGTATCTGCTGCAAGTATTTGACAAGGAATTCTATGAGTTTTGAGGAAAGAGCACTTCTAGAATTTGAGTCATGATGCTTTTGTGGGCACACTGAATATAAAGACAGAGAGCAGTGGGGCACCTGAATAGTTCAGTCCATTAAGCATTCAACTCTTCGTTTTGGCTCAGGTCATGATCTCAGGGTTGTGGGATCAAGCCCCGTGTTGGGCTCCTTGCTGGGCATGGAGCCTGCTTAAGAGTCTCTCTCTCCGCCCCCCGTGACCTCCCCATCTCAGCTCCAGCTCACACATAAGCACACATTATTTCTCTCTCTTTAAACAAACAAACAAAAAAGAGCAGAATAAACCACTGGCTTGTGTGCTTTGTTTTTCTCCCCTCTACTTTATCCCCTCTGGCAACTTTAATGACTTTAACATTCTCTTCTCCGGGGAGCCTCCTGGATCATTTTGAAAATACCCACTTCTATGTCTTCCATGTTGCTCATTTACTCGTCTCGAAAGAGCCACCTCCGCAGCCTGGCCTCTCAGTCTTTTGGATTGTGGGTCCCTGCCTTCCATTGGTGTCACCCAAGCTAGACCCGACTTCTGCCAGCCTGAATTCCATGGCAGCCTGCCAATCACCTCCCTGTCTGTTCCCTCCTCTGACAACCAATCCTGGGTAAGTGCTGCCCTCTTCCTCAGAAATCCTTGCCTCTTTATTTTCCTATTCCAGACGCTAAGCAGTTCCAGCTAATAGAAGAGTGTCACAGATTCAGGTTAACCCAGCTGCAAAGAATGACACGCTTGCAACTGGGAAGTCAGTGATTACTTCTCTTCTTGTTAAATCCTTATGATACATACAAACTCCAGCCAACCCCATGCTGCCCTCTGTCAGTCTTGTGTATCATCACCCATTTTCCCCTAGAAGGCTAAGCCCTTAGGAAGATGCTAATCCTTTCCCCTTTCTCTTCATTAATGCCTTTATAGCTACTCATCCTTCCTTCTTATCTGAAATAAAAAGACATTCTTTTGCTGCTGCATAATTGCCTCTCCTACTCAATCCTATCTGTGCTATGAAGTTGCTCCATTCCTCCCTCCTCTTCCAGCACCTTAAAACACTCTTTTCTTTGTTTCTTTGGCTAATGCCTATACTCACATCAAAAAGCCCTTTATTTGATGTTTCTTTGTAACCGCAGTCCTATACCTCTCTTGAATGTCTGGCTGGATCCACTGCCTTCACATTACAAAACCATATTTCACATCCTTCGGTCTGGTGCCTGCTCTCTTCCCTGGATCTGCCTTGTCTCGTGTTATAAATGACCTGATTGCCAACTTAATGCTCTCTCTCTCTTTTTTTTTCCCTTATTCTGTGACTTCTTTAGAGCACTTTAAACTGCTGGCTCCCTTTCATTTTTGACCTTCTTTCTTTTGTGGGCTTTCCATCATGGCACATTCTCTTGCGTCTTGTGTACCTTTTCGCCCTCTTAAACACGTCTTTCCTGGTTTATAAACACTAACTGTTAACGTGGCCTAAGGTTTAGCTAGGAATATTGTAATCTCTCTATTCCCCATGGCATTCTACTTTATGTTCTTGAGTTTCAATTTCTACTTCAGTAACTTCCATTTTTTCTCACCTGACTGCTTTATCTCAATCCATTCCTTTTCTTTAGCTGCTTTTTCTGAGACGGTCAACTGAAATTGGACCACCAGCTCAAAGCAAACATGCTTCAGGTTCATCCCCTCATTTTCCTTCTTAAACTAATTTTATCTCCTGACATTTCTAATTCTGTCACTAAAAAATGTAATTTCCCAGTTGCTCAGATTTTGTACTTCGGGGTTTTCTGTAATCCTTTCTTCTTTCTTCCACATTCACTGCAAAGAATCAGGATATCCTCCCCACTCACCACTAGTCAGCTGTAGGAGTTTTGACAATTGCTTAATTTCTTGGAATCTCAGTTACCTTGTCTGTAAAATAGGGATATAACAATGCCTCCCATTTGTGGACCTCATTAGAAAGTACGGACAATCAAAGATCATTGTTTGAAAACACTTTCTGACACAAAGATTTATGCAAATGAAAATAGCTAAATTCTATCTTCTTCCTCCATGTGGCTCTTGCGTTAGCCCCATTCCAGCCTGCCCACCGTATCCTAATTCTGCTCCCAGCTATCATCTGCTCATGGACTGCTGACATAGCCTTGAACTCTCCTGAGAGGTCTTCTACTCTTCTTGCTTTCTCTAGCCCCACTTTCAAGTGTTATTTCTCCTTCTTCTTCTCCTCCTCCTCCTCCCTCTTCCTTTTTTTTTAATAGATATAAAGAGAGAGAGAAAGTGTCGGGGGAGGTGCAGAGGGTGAGGGAGAGAGAGAATCTTCATCATGCTCAATGCCTGATGCAAAGCTTGATCCCATGACCCCAAGATCATGATCTGAGCTAAAAGCAAGAGTCAGATGCTTAAATGACTGAGCCACCCAGGTGTCCCCAACTTTTACTTGTTTGTTACATCATCGATTCTCATTGCTTATAGAATGAAGTCCAGATTACATAGTTATTTAAACCTGTCACATCTAACCTGCATCTATGTTAAAGCCATTCCCATACCAATCCATAGATATCAATACAGAGTCGAGTGAGTTCATTTTTCTTGCCCTTTCATGATTTAATGCTTCTAAAAAATCAGAACATACCTACCTCTCTTCTATATGGAATGCCATCTTCTCTTTGCTTAGGCCTAGTATAGCATTTTTTTTTCAGCCCTCTACTCAAATTCTACCTCTTTGATAAAATTGCCCCAATTAATCTCCCTCTCTTTCTTATGGATTTTATAGTACTTGGCTGCACCCTTTATTCAGCTATTTCATACCTCTGTTATTCCTTTTATTATTATTGAATTCATATGTGACTGGCCTTTAAGATTTTTACATTCTATATCTCTATATATTTTATATCTCTACATAAATAATAAACAAGGAATATGAATATACATAGGGTGATCATATGATGGGCTTACTGTCCAAATTAGGACACTTCTGAGAGTGAACGGAGTACTACTAACAATTACATCAGACCATAGACATAAACTAGGACAGTTCTATGCAGACTGGGATGGATGTTTATCCTAGCTATATCCCTCAGTGATATATATATATATATATATATATATAGATAATATCTCTATCTATATAATATATATTTTATATATTATATCTATATATTTATATATTATATCTAATATATCTAGATATAATATATAAAATATATATATTATATATTATATAGTATATCTCTATCTATATAATATATTTTATATATTATATATTATATATATTTTACATATTATGTTATTTTAGATAATATATAAATAATATTTATATATTATATCTATACAATATGTAGATATAATATATAAAAAATATATATATATATTATTATTATATATATATAATATATATAATGATACTGCATTTGACAGTATCTCTTGATTTTTCTGAACTACATGGCTACAAGTGGTTGTTTTCTACTAAAATAGAGTAATAATTTGCTATTAGTCCTTGCTATTTGTCCTTCACTCTGAGGACAGCAAGTTACAGTGAGTGTGAAAGTAGGCCAGTTCACTGCTGCACAGTGACTTGGTTAAAAGACAAGATAGTGCTGCTCTGGTCATAAATGTTCTAATAAAAGTGGAATGTGAGTTAGTGCCACTCTGAACAACAATAAGCCTGGCTGTGTTCCTCAAGGGGTTGCTCCCATAAAGTTACTTGTTTCTGGAGCATCACTGTGTTTCTGAGCGAAGTGAAAGGAAAGCAAGTAAATTAAGTTCTAATTAATGGTGACTTTAGGTTTGGTAAATAGTGAGCTGTTTTCTGCCCTAAAGGGGCGTGTACTTTAATCTGCATTTAATCACAAGATTAGGCAACAACCCAAAAGAATGACCCAAGAATGGATGCCATTCATTTGACAATTTAGAGTAATGCTTTTCAATCAAACCAGGGCAACAATAGAACCATAATGTTTTGCTGGTATTTCATGACTTGCACCAATTTTTAAATGAAAAAAAAATTGTTTTCCTTTTTTTTTTCACTTTCATTTTTCATTTCAAATTGTTTAAATGAAATTAAAAGTTTTAGATAAAATTTAAAGGGCAGATAGCATACTTTTTACCTATTTAAGGTACCACATTGAAAACCAGAGATCCATAATGAGGTATCTTTTTTAAATTTGAGAAGCTTGACCTATTTATATTGGAATTTTGGGTACGTACTATCACTTGTCAAACCAATTCAGAAATTGAAGTTAAAAAATACTTAGGATCCTGAGAAAGGGAACAACAGAGCATTAGTATGGCAGAAAAATAAAAGTTAAGGAATGTGTGCTCTAGAAGATGAATTATAAAGGTATTGTAGATGTCTTCATAATGATGTCTATAAACAATGTTATAACTGACTAATATCAGTGTTTAATCCTTTACTTAGGGCCTCCAGCAATGTTCACTGTCCTTTACTAAGATTCAAGTAATTTCCACAAAAATTTGGTTGAGAGAGCAAGACATTCATCCTGTGTAAACACTGCTAACCATTCTATTGATATTAAATGAATCAGGTTATAATCCTAGAAGGAACTCCAATCCAAACAGTATCTTAAAAGTTAGAAATAAAAAAAGATATCTGAGATATATGATTTAGAACCTATAGAACAGTATATACAGTTATTGCATAACTGATATTATATCCAGGAGTTGGGATAATATGGTTTGTGAATTATTTAGGAGATTTGTTCTCTTTCTCTTTATTTGGGTAACCCACCAATATTTGCATAAGAAAAGAAGGTAGGTGTGTGAAATAATGAGCCTTCCAATAAATACAAGAGTAGGGGACAGAAATAAATGGTACTCATACAACTTTTGGCTGAAACAAATGACTATTTAATTTTTTCTTTCCTTTATTTTTAAAACTCCAGTATAATTATTAATGTACAGTGACTAATGACTATTTTTTTTTTCAATTTTTTTTTTAATTTTTTATTTTTTATAAACATATATTTAACTAATGACTATTTTTTAAAATAGTGCTTGTAGCATAATGCTGATGAAAGATATCTGGGAGTCACCAAATATGGTTTCAATTCCTGGTTGGGTTAGGAGTTGAGGGGTTGTGGAGTTGACTAAAATTCACAAAGTGACTAAGTTAAAACCTGGAATTTATAGAAGGTCTGCCCCCTTTGTACTATACTCTTGCTACTTCACCTTTGTTCCATTACCATAAACACCAAAGTCTTAAGCAAATCACTTCTCATCTCTTGTTATCCATGTCCTCATGTATAAAATGAGAAAGCCACCTAACACAGGTTCTCTGCTTAGTCTGAGCATACAGCTTCCACTCTGTCTTAACCCCTGGTAAATATGTGTCAATACTTTTTAAAAAGGACAATTTTTTAAATCAATGATGTTATTTTATGCCTTTAAAACATATTATGACCACTTCCTCATATCAGGGAGATCATATGATAGTTGTCTTTCTCTGCTTGACTTATTAAGAATAAATAAAACAAGATGGGATTGGGAGGGAGACAAACCATAAGTGACTCTTAATCTCACAAAACAAACTGAGGGTTGCCGGGGGGAGGGGGTTTGGGAGAAGGGGGTGGGATTATGGACATTGGGGAGGGTATGTGATTTGGTGAGTGCTGTGAAGTGTGTAAACCTGGTGATTCACAGACCTGTACCCCTGGGGATAAAAATATATGTTTATAAAAAAATAAAAAAATAAATAAAAAAAAAAACATATTATGAATGACTAAACTATAATATTCCAATAAGATTTGCACTAAAAATGTCTGAATTTGTCAAATCTTATAACATCAAAGTTGCAATTTAAAAATCTGCTCATATTTTCAAAGCCTAAAAGTGTGTTTTCCAGGAAAATGGAGTTTAATTTCTCTTTAGGTGAGATGTATGATTGCAAATAATTGTGAACTTGACTTTTGTACATTTGATTTTTCCTTAAGTTTCCTGCTACTTTCAACTTTCTATCATTTCATGATCTGTTTATTGAAGTTCCACTTGGATTATTTTAGATGAGACTATTCAGCAAATATTTACTAAGCATTGTGTTTCTCCTTCAGGACAAAAACAATAAATAAGACAAATATACTGTCCCCTGGAGCTCCCACATCGTTATTAAAGTTCCCCAAGAAGTAAAATAAAACAATACAATGAGAAAAATCTGATTTTGTGTTATAGTCAGTCCCCTGAAAGAACTGATTGGCCAGTTCTACCTATTAACCAGAGTTAATAGAACTTTAAATCTCAATCTCTGGTTACTGATCTGTTCCACTGAAATACCAGAAATCATTTCATTTGAAAAACAGAAATATAGTGGGGCACCTGGGTGGCTCAGTCAGTGAAGTGTCCAACTCTTGATTTCAGCTTAGGTCATAACTTCATGGTTATGAGACCGAGCCCTGAGTTGGGCTCTGTGCTGAGCATGGAGCTTGCTTCAGAGTCTCTTCCTTGGGGTGCCTGGGTGGCTCAGTGGATTAGGACTCTGTCTTCGGCTCAGGTCATGATCTCCCGCATCAGGCTCTCTGCTCAGCGGGGAGCCTGCTTTCCCCTCTCTCTCTGCCTGCCTCTCTGCCTACTTGTGATCTCTCTCTTTCTGTCAGATAAATAAATAAAATCTTAAAAAAAAAAAAAAAAGATTCTCTTCCTCTCCCTCTAACCATCCCTACCCCACTTGTGCACTCTTGCTTTGAAAAAAGGGAGGGAGGGAAGGAAGGAGGGAGGAAGAAAGGAAGGGAGGAGAGAAGGAATAGATACATACTAAATTTTCCAATTATCCAAATGTATTCTATTAAACACATTTTGCAGCTGGTTAATAAAACTTTAAATCCAAAAAATAATAATTGTTTAGTTTTTAAAATATATTTTATTTTGCCTTTTCCCTTCCATGCTCCTGTAATTTTTTGATAAAGAATATCTTTCTTTTTTTTTTTCTTATATAACTTTCTGTCAATATGGTTTCTCCCCTAACAATTTCATTTCTTTTGGATTTGTTCAACAACCTCAGTGGTTTTATGATCTCAGTTTTCCTTTGATTTGGGTTTATTCAACACCCTCAATGGTTTTTAATCCATCTAGCTCCTTTGTGTTCTAAGCAAATTCTAATGCAATTTTATTATTTGTCAGAACACACCCAGCTCAGTGATTTTCCCAGATTTTTCATTGTTCTAATGAACTTCTTACATGTTTTTATATTTTATATAATATAATTATTATATATTATATAATAATATAACTATAAGCATATACTACACAATATATATAAAGTATGTGTATATATATATACACACACATATATTATATAAAATATAAAGATTTTAAATTTAATTATTTTCTCTATTAATACTCCTTCTTTTAATTTTTTTTTATTAAATGGCTTACTAATCTGAAGTCATTTTCTTGCTCACATAATAATCCAAGACAATTGTTCTTATAGACAGGCAATCCATCCACACATTTTACTTCTCAATTCCCTAGAGATTATGTGTATCCAGTGATGAAACAGGAGGAAGAATGTGTAAAATTAATAAAAGCTTTGACTTAAAAATGGCACAAACCACTTTTTGTTGGTCATAGCCATACTCTAATGTAAGACAGAATATGAAAATTAATTTTAAATTGTGTAATTACTTACCATTTGGGAACATGAATTATGGTGAATAGTTAGCTGTCTACACTATACATACTCACCTCATTTTAATGGTTTATATGAGATTCAGAGATTAACAAATATAAGACACTTAGTACAATATATGCCAGATCTAAAGAAATAATAAATAAATTATATCTAATATTATTACTTTTAACATTATTATATTTTAACACTCAATAAAGGGGAATTTAAGTGTGCACATATAATTATGCACATTATTATATAACATATACATATAAATTATAATGTGCATACAAAAACTAACAATTGCATTTACTTTTTAACTGAGGTATAATTGATACAACATTATATTACTGGTATATTAGCAATTGCATTTAACAAATATAAATGCAATGACATGCAGAAAAATAAATTTTGTGAAGATTTCCAAGATGTTTGTTGACACATGAAGCCAGTTGAAACAATGGAGTGTGTTATAGCGATGGCCACCTTCAAATGCACAAGGACCAGTCACTGCGGGAAGTCTCTAGATGTATTCTGAGTGGTGCCTGAAGGCTGAACTCAGTTTACCAGGTCGTGTTTGATATATCTGTGGTCATTATGTTTACCTAAAATTCCCTAGCTTTCTCAGGAAGGGCTCATAAAAACAATATTGCCAGAGTTCTTGCATGTTGATAATAGTTTATAGTGCCCTTTATACTTGACAGTTGGTTTTATTGATTATAAAGCCTTGGTCTACACAGTCCTGCTTTAATATTTTTATCCCATTTTCCTCTCACACACAAAGTTGATGATGATCTAATTAATATTCCTTTATAAATCAGATGTTCTATTTGTCGAAGGGCACAAAGGATTTTCATTCTTTTAAAAAAAAATTCACTGATTTTACTAGAATAAATCTTAGTAGTGGTGGTTTTTTGGTCAGTCATCTCAGGTACCTAGTGAGTTCTTTCAACACTTGGACTTTTTTAAAATTCAAGAAGTTTGTAAAAAATTATAGTTTGTGGTACTGATTGATTGACTGCTTTGATTTTCTTCCTTAGGGATTCCTATTATTCACATGTTGGATCTTCTTTGCAAATCTTCAATATTTGTCATTATCTCTTGTGAAAGAAGATCCAAAATGAAGTAAGCATTGATAAGAGATCACTCATAGAGTTGAAAAGATACTGAGGAAGTAGGGCCTACGTACATCTCTTGTTTGCAATTCCTGGAACATCATGAACTTTTGACTTTTGTCAATTGCAAACTGACCACCTTCTGGAACACATCCTTCTACTTTGGACTGAAATAGGGATAATGTAACACTTGTTAGCTAAATGGCCAATCCTGTATTAGATAATCAGTTTAAATTCTGCCAGCACCAATCATAATTCTTTCAAAACAAGTTATGTAACCTTGCAGTTTTTGCTTTTATAAGCCCGCACTGTCTTGCAATTCAATTTGGAGCACACTTTTGATTTAGGTCAATTCTGTCTTCTGGATTGCAACCCCTATGACCCCAAAATAAACACTTTTTGATGTTTTACAGACTCTTTGTCTCCATTGACATTCTCAATTTTTTTTTTATCTCCTTCTTTAATTCTTTTCAACTAAAAAAGATTTCTCTTTTAACCTTTCACTTATCCTTAGTCAGTAAGAATTGTGTGTGTTTGCTCTTCATGTTATTCTAGTGTTTTTCCCAAAATGATAGTTCGGTGCTCACCATAGTTTTTCCAAGTTTCTTTAGCACCAACTTGGGTTGTTCTTTTCCGTTTTGCATTATTTTCTTAATGCTTTCTACCTCGTTTTGAAATAGTACTTTAGAATTTTTATTAGATTTCTACTGCATGTCTTTTTGATGTGTTTTCATTGTTTGTAAGAATATTATTCTGCTCTTTGTTCTTTTTAAATTATAGCATTTTTTCACTGAATTTCTACCTCCAAAATCTGTTTTTGCTCATTTTTATGTGAATTTAGTTTCCTAACCTTTTAGAAAGTGGGCCGGTTCAAGTAACACTTACAGTTTCAGAGTTCCCTCTTCTGTTTCTCTTCAATGGTGTTAAAAACATGGGATGGGGTTTGCTTTCTGAAATTTCCTGATAATTTCCTTCTCCAACTTTTATGTGAACCTCTTTATTATTATTATTATTATTTTTTAAATGTCTGTTGTCCTTATCCTACTCTATTTTGATTCCACTCCCAGAGTTTTCTCCTAGTGTGGGCACAATCATGGAAGATGACCCTGGAAGTCAGTGCTGAGAGTTCCTTGGACTCTAGCCTCTTTAGAAACTCTTACACATGTCACTTATACTCACCTGCAGCTGAAGTTGGCCCATGCCCTTCCTGTTTTCTGCTACTGTCCTTATAATTCACTTTCTGTATTTTCCAGTCAATGTCTAATATATATCCAGGTGTGCTATATATCCAGGTGTGCTGGGCAACTTGTTTTCTCACCTTTTGCCTTCTCTCACATAGGCAATGTTCTGACAACATTCAGATCTGTGGATATTGGTGGTTTGTTATTTTCTAGTGTAAATGCTGTCCACAGGTTTTTGGTTTTGATATCCAGTTTGTTCTGTTTTTATCTGGATATTTTAAAAGAAAAAAATTTATGCTTCTACCACCATTATAATTTCCTGGAAAGTTCCATTAGTACTGACTTTTGAGATCTAAAGGAGTCTTTTTGCATTTACTATTAAATTGCATCATTTATTGCTATAAAAATCTGTTACCAAATTGATTTGAGTGAAAATATTACTGAGAATTTTTAGTATTATACCTATTTTCATTGAAAAAGAAGATAAAACATAAACAATTGTACTATGGGTTGAGATGAATAAATGAATGAATATATAAATATTGTAGGTTTGTAAAGGCAGTAAGGCAAGGCAGAGATTTATGTATCTCTTTATTATTTGGAGATCAATAGGAGATCATGATATATTTCCTTAAGTGAAGATACATGGTGGAGAAGAGCTAACTAAGTAGCTGCTTAGTCTCCTCCTAGCTTCTCCTGATCCAGAGTATGGATTTATACTCTGCTCTATGTCAGGGAAACAAATCTGCACCTGTCTGGAATTTGACTCAACTTCGTTCTTTATGGAAACATGGGGCTTTCAATTTGAAGTCTGTGTTTGCTCTAGCTAAAAGAATGGGTGAGAAGAAAAAATCATTTTGTCCATCAGCAGTGATTATAATATAAAGATACAAATGATCACAGATTCAAATAAAATAGGAATGTGAAAAATGCCAGTTTAAATTTCAGAAACTTTTTTGAATGTGAATATTGAAAAACTTCCTTAGGCTGCTTGGCAGAATGTGAGAGGGAAGGGAAGGAACAACAGAAGTGATTTTGAGTGGCTGGGAGCTTACACATTATACCAAAAGCTCTCAGAATAATCTTAGTCTGCAGAGAAAGTTAGAAAAAGAGGGAGATAGAAAAACACAAAAAGATTGATTTATAAGTAGAAAATGTCAAGTATGCTTTGCTTTTCCTACCTATTTAAAGAAAGCATACATATTTAACTGTCAACTTCTCTTCTTGGTAAAATTTAAGAAATGTGTTTGCAAAGAGGACTATCAGAGAAAGCAAAGAATAGCACTTTGGATCTCTGGCTCTTTGTTACTTTCTTCTGTTTCAAGTAACCCCTTACTGGGAAAGAGTTGTTTAAAGCACTTCACAAAAGCTGTTACTTTTCTGACAAATTCCTTTGTTTTTATGCAGACTTTTAAAGACAAACCTATGAATTGCTTGTCCTGTAGTGACAGGAACATCAAATCCAAGGCATCACTCAATACTATGAACTCCCTTAAAAGATGAAAAGTTAATGGGTTCCCCCCACAAGTATTACTTCCTAAAGAGTTACATTCCCTGAACAGAAGAACTTTGGTGTTGTTGTGTGGGTATGTATCTTACTTTTTTATTTTGGGTTACTCAAAAAATGAGATGTCTTCAAAAACTGTAAGTATCCACCATCACACCTTTTAGTTTACTTTGCTATTTTTGTACTGAAATGTATGCAATTTTGGGGGGTGGGAGGAAGCCAGAACATCTCTCACTTACAAGGACAGAATGAATTTTAAATTCATTCTAGCTTAACCACTTATTCAAATACTTGGATCACCTCTAGTAAGTCCTCAACAAAGGACCTTCTTGAATGCTTAAATATATGTGGTGGTGAACAGCTCATCACTCAGGAGCCTTTGAGTACATTTTTGAGTACCTGCGATTATTAAAAGGTGTTTATATTGGGTCTATACTTCTATCTTCATAGATTCTCCCTAACTATCTCCATATCCATTCTCCAGAACCACTAAGAATAAGTCAGATATGTCATTTACAGAACAGCTTATTAATACTGGTGGCGAGCTGGAATGCTTTTCTTTCTCTACTTTCTCAGCTAGAACATCTCTTTCCTTCATTCATTCCTGGCATGAATTTCACGTCCTTAATATTATCCTTCCATCTCCTCTGAACACATTTTATGCTGACCATGATCCTCTACAAGTATAAGGTGCAGAATGAAGTCTACCATGTTTGGTGAGAAGTCAGCCTGCTTTTCATACAACATGCCTTTTTAGATCGACAGCCACCTACTATAAATGATAAATTTTGAGACTCCTTTTCATTATAATTCATTGTTCTTTACTTAACCTCATGCTTCATCAGTCTCCATTTTAAACTTGTACATATTCAAGATTCAAGTCCAATTACAAGCTAATGAATCACAGATATTTCAAGGTCAACAGCAAGGAAAACTTGAAAAACAAGGGAAAAAACGATATGTGACTTAAATTTAAATATAAAACAAAAAACTCTGTCACACAATTAGGATATTAGCCCTAACTAAAACCCTAGTATTTTATGTTGCATGGAGATTTGAATAATTATCACAAATTTATTTTTGTTATAGAAGAAAAAGTTTTCTCCTTTGAATAAAACAAATATCATTTCTCTTTCAAAGTTTGTGCCAAGGATAATACTTGGCACAGAGTCAGTGTTCACTAAAAACTGTGTTTTTTTTTAAACAGATGATTGGCTTTCTCATTAACATATAAATATTGTAATTAACTGAGAGTAGAGAAGGTAGAAACAGAATTATTCTGACTCTATATTCTCTTATTATGGGATGTAGGGAAAGTTCTTTTAATTTTAAATTAAAAATTATTTCATTTATGTTAAGAAAGTTTGTTAGAGCAAAATAATCTAACTCATTTGCAAATTATAATTACCTTTGGCTAATCACTTCTAATAGAATAACAAAGAACATGATTATTTCTATTATTTAAAATAAATACATTTCTTTACATTTGTATTCCCTAGATTCTAAATATTTTTAATGTCCTAACTCAAATTTAAAATTTTAATTTTCTTACAATCACAAATCATTCCTGTATTATTTATACACTAAAGCATGTTACAATAATCAACTTATGTAATTTAATTTTGTATTTTATTCAGAAAAAAATATACTATGTAGAATTGGTGGGGGAAATCTTATATTTGAATAAATTCATTATTATTGTGAAGCAATAATTATTGCTAAATTTAAAATTTCTATTTTCAGCCTCTAGAATTTGAAAAGATTTAAGCATTTATTTATTTATTTATTTTTTTAAAAGATTTTATTTACTTATTTGACAGAGATTACAAGTAGGCAGAGAGGCAGTCAGAGAGAGGAGGAAGCAGGCTCCCTGCTGAGCAGAGAGCCCGATGTGGGGCTCGATCCCAGGACCTTGGGATCATGACCTGAGCTGAAAGCAGAGGCTTTAACCCACTGAGCCACCCAGGCGCCCCTAAGCATTTATTTTAACAAAGAACAGTTACCAAAGTCACCAGGAAGTAATTACTCAACAGTTGGTACTGTAAGTAATCTTTTAAAGAGTTAACAGGAGAGGACTAGATTACCTAATACATATATCATGTACCCACAATGACATAATTTAGGTTTATAGCTGCCCATCTGAATTTCAGCTCTGCAGGTTTTATTTATTAATTTCATACTTTCAAATATTAAGAGCTTCCCTGTGGAGATGTTATATGTAAAAATAAATATATACACATATATCATTTATTTCATGGCCTTCTGCACCATTTGAAATAACTTAGGGGATGGTAATTAAGAAGGAATTTGAGCAGAGAATTCAGGGCAGTAGAAAACATTTTATTCAGGGTTTTTTTTTTTTTTTTTTTAATAATTCTTCCCAGTGAAGGGAAGAAAATATTTCACTAAATTAGAAATGCTATTTTAGCTTTAGGAATTTAAATTAAAATGTTACCCAGAAGATTAAATTATAGACAGGCAGCTATTAAAAAAATCTTTATTTTGGTGACTAGTTATACAAGGGAATCACCATGAATTTGAACTGATATCTCAAAAACATTCAGTGAGGCACAGGAAGAAAATTTCAGTGTTTCAGAACAGAAAGTGAGAAAAGAAAACCACAGACTACTAACACTGCCTAATTTTTCTTTTCTTTTCTTTTTTTATTTTAAAGCAAACTAGTTTCAGCGGCGTCTGGGTGGCACAGTCAGTTAAGCGTCTGACTGCTGGGTTCAGCTCAGGTCATGATCTCAGCGTCTTAAGATCGAGCCCCACTTCAGGCTCCTTGCTCAGCATGGAGTCTACTTGAGATTCTCTCTCCTGCTCCTTCTGCCCCTCCCACTCATGGTACTCTAACATAAATAAATCTTGAAAAAAAAAAAAAAGCAAACAACTTTCACTGATTCTCCCCTATATTTTGCTATTTTTTTTTTCTGGAAATATGTCATTTAATAAGGTGGCTTTTTAATGAGAGCATCAAACCATCTCAAGTTTTCCTTCATCTTTCTTCCCTCCCAGCTACTCATCAAAAGTGAAAGCCATCTTCACTTTTTTTTTTTTCTTTCAACATTTTTTAGTTTCCTTTAAGACCGATTAAGATTAAGGAATACCTTGTAGGTAAAACTTCATTATAAAAAACATGTGACTTCCAGATTAAAAAAAGACTCGTGAGTCTATGAAACCATCTATTTATTATATAGATTATCCAACGGATTGTGTCTTCCCAATGCCCAAGGGTTATGCATCTAGCAGCTGCAAAGCAAGATGCCAAACTCTGAGTAAACACTTTTTTCTTCCCCAGCAGCGGCCTTTGAATCTTTGCCTGGCTCCTGTCCTCTGGCTTCTTTCCTGGAGGCACTATCGATTGCCAGGAAAAGTTGAGGGCCACAGCTGCCTGTCTTCCTTTAATCATATTCTCCACTGGTCCTTGTTATGCACAAATATTTGTTGGAATGGGGAATCCCTTGAGTGGCAAGCCTGCTTAAAAGACCATTGTTATACTGCTGCTGTAGGCGGCACAGCCCTCAGCCCAGGACAGGGAGTCCTGAGTTCAAGTCTCAGCTCTGAAACTAGACTTCAAGTGACCCCAGGACACTATTTCACTCTCCTGGGTTTCTATTTCTACACTGAGCCTGACTGTAATAAAGGTGTAGAAAGGACACTTTCCACTTAGGTTCCAGGAACGGATGATTTGGGGTGGTTTTGATTAATATGGATTTTATAGTATTGAGAGCTATGCAACTGGGGTGAAGAGATAAGAATCATCCTTCAGAATGTTAACTTTGGTGGCAAGTTGGGTCAAATAATTTTTTTTAAACAAAATTTCATTTTTTTTAAAAAAAGATTTTATTTATTTATTTGACAGACAGAGAGATTGCAAGTAGGCAGAGAGGCAGGCAGAGAGAGAGGGGCGAAGCAGGCTCCCCGCTGAGCAGAGAGTCAGATGCAAGTCTCGATCCCAGGACCCTGAGATCATGACCTGAGCTGAAGGCCGAAGCTTAACCCACTGAGCCACACAGGTGCCCGCAAGATTTCATTTTTTAGAGAAAGAGAGAGAGAACAGGTGAGCATGAGGGGGGGCAAAGGTAGAGTGTTGCCTCTTTTGTAAAACTCAACATTCAATTTGAAAGCCACACCTTGATTAAAATATGTTTATAATCTTTCTCTAGCCAGTAGAATGTAAGCTCATGAGGGCAAAGATTGTCTCTTGTCCTTTTTGTTTTTCTCTGTAACTTGGGTACTTGGCACATAATAGATCAATGAATTTGAATGAATGAATGAATGAATGGACAACTTATCAAATTGCTTTGTCAGCATTTCCCTCCTCAAGCTTCCAATTTCCTCTCCCTGGTGCTAAAGATTACTTGGTTTTTTTATTTTCAAAAAATGTGGAGATAATCAGACTTTCCAATCTGCTCTTCTTTCTGCAAGGTTTTCTCTAAAGCCAGCATTGTCCAATAGAAAAACTGTTTGCCACTTACATAATGTTAGAACTATCTGTAGCCACGTTAAAAAGTAAAACTAAGTGAAATTAATTTTAGTTGAGGTATAAATGACAAATAACGTATTAGCTTGAAGTGTATTATATAATGATTCAATATTTGTGTTTATTGTTAAATGATCATAGTAAGTCTAGTTACTGTCTGAAACCATACAAAGTTACAAAATCTTAACTCTTGTGATAATAACTTTTAAGATTTACTCTTCTGGCAATTTTCAAATATACATGACAATATTACAGACTATACTCACCCTGCTGTACATTATATCCCTATGACTTATTTATTTTCCAACTGGAAGTTTGTATCTCTTGACCCCCTTCACCCATTTTATCCACATCTCAACTTCCCTCCCCTCTGGCAACTATCTTTCTGTTCTCTGTATCTATGAGTTTTGTTTGTTCATTTGTTTTTTAAATTCTACATATAAGTGAAATCATATGGAAATTTGTCTTTCTCTGTCTGATCTATGTCACTTAGCCTAAAACCCCAAGGTCCAACCATGTTATCACAAATGGCAAGATTTTAATTTTTATAGTTGAGTAGTATTCTATTGTGCATATATATGTATATGTGTATATACATACATACCCACACACATAATTCCTCCTTATCTATTCACTCATCAGTGGACTCTTATGTTAACTTATTTCCATTTCTTGGTTATTAGAAATGATGCTGCAGTGAATGTAGGGATGTGTGTATCATTTCAAATGAGTATTTTCATTTTCTTTGGATAAATACCCAGAAGCAGAATTTCTAAATAATATGGTATTTCAATTTAATTTTTTGAGGAAAATTTTTTTGAAAAAACTCCGTACTATTTTGCACAGTGGCTGCACCAATTTACATTCCCAGCAACAGCACACAAGTGTCCTGTTTTTTCTACATCCTGGCCAATAACTGTTATTTCTTGTCTTTTTGATAATAGCCATTCTGACAAGTATGAGGTGATATCTAATTGTTCCCTAATTAGTGACGATGAGCATCTTTTCCTGGGCCTCTTGGTTATCTACATGGTTTCTCTGGGAAAATGCCTATTCACTATTAATCAGACTATCTGTTTTTGTTTTGCTACTGAAGTATATGAGCTCTTTATATATTTTGGATATTAACCCCTTAGTGGATATATGATCTGTAAATATTTTTTCCCACTCACAATAGGTTGTCTTTTCATTTTGTTGATGGCTTCCTTTGGTGTGCTTCTTCTTTTTAGTTTGTTGTAGTTTCACTTGTTTATTTTTGCTTTTATTGCCTTTGTTTTTGGGGTCAGTTTCAAAAAGTCATCACCACAACTGATGTCAAGGAGCTTACCACCTGTCTTCTAGACATTCTTTGGTTTTAGGTCTTATATTCAAGTCGATATTTTTGAGTTAATTTTTTGTGTATCATAAGATAGCAGTCTAGTTTCATTCTTTTGTATGTGGGTGTCCAGTTTTCTTGATACCATTTACTGAAGAGACTGTCCTTTCACTATTGTGTATTTTGCCTCTTTCGATGTAAACTAATTGACTACATATGCATGAGTTTAACTTTTCTGGGCTCGCTATTCTATTCCATTGGTGTCTGTTTTTATATCAATAGTTTGATTGCTATAGCTATATAATATCATTATTTCAAGCCAGGAACATGATGCCTTCAGCTTTGCTCTTCTCTTTCAAGATTGTTTTCACTATTTAGGATCTTTTGCTATTCCATAAGAATTTTAGGATTGTTTGTTTTATTTCTGTAAAAAATGCTGGAGAATTGACATTGAATAGGGATTGCATTGAATCTCTAGATTGTTTTGAGTGATATGGACTTTTTACTATAATTTATTCTCTTAATCCATGAGTGCATAGTATTTATCCATTTATTTGTGTCTTTAATTTTTTTCGTCAGTATCTTATAATCATTAGCATACAGGTATTTCATCTCATTGGTTAATTTTTTTCTTAGGAATTTTATTACTTTTAATGCAATTGTAAATGGAATTGTCTTCTTAATTTCCTTTTCTGAGAGTTCGCAGTTAGTGAACACAAGCACAACATATATTTGTGTATAGATTATCCTACAACTTTACTGAATTTGTTTATTATAACAGTTTTTTGGTGGAATCTTTAGGGTTTTCTATGTATAAGATCATGTCATCCACAACTGGTGACCATTTTACTTCTTCCTTTCCAATATGTATGCCTCTTATTTCTTTTTCTTGTCTAATTGCTCTGGCTAGGATTTTTGATACTATATTGGATAAATGTGGCAAGAATGGGCATCCTTCTCTTATTCCTGGTCTTAGATGAAAAGCTTTCAGCTTTCCATGTTGAATGTGATGTTAACTACGGGATTGTCATATATGGCCTTTATTATGTTGAAGTATGTTCCCTTTATAGCCATTTTTTGGAGAGTTTTTATCATAAACAGATGTTGGATTTGGTCAAATACTTTTTCCTGCATCTCTTGAGATGGTATGATTTTTTCCCTCATTTTGTTTAATGTGGTGTATAATGTTGATTGATTTGCAAATGTTGAACCATCGTTATATCTCTGGAACAAATTCTACCTCATCATGGTGTATGATTGCTTTAATGTATTGTTGAATTTGGTTTGCTAATATGTTGTTGAGGATTTTTTGCATCAATATTCACTGGAGTATTGGCCCAGGATTTTCCTTTTCTGTGGTGTCTTTGTCTGCTTCTGGTATCACAGTAATCCTAGCTTTGTAAATGAGTTTGGAAGCATTCCCTCTTTAATTTTTTGCAAGAGTTTAAGAAGGATATGTATTAAGTCTTCTTAAAATATTTAGTAGAATTTACCAGTGAAATTGTCTTAACCTGAAATTTGGTTTGTAGTAAGATTTTTGGTTGCTGATTCAATCTTCTTAACTAGTAATTAGTCTATTCAGATTGTGTAATTCTTCATGATTCAGTATTTGAGGATTGTATGCTTCTAGGAATTTATCCATGCTTCTAAGCTGGTGTATAATTGTTCATAGTAGTGTCTTATCATCCCTTTTATTTCTGTGGTATCAGTTGTAACTTCTCTTCTTTTATTTCTGATTTACTTGAGCTCTCTTGGTAAGTCTAGCTAAAGGTTTGTCAAATCTATTTATCTTTTCAAAGTACCAGCTTATTGATCCTTTCTTCTGTCATTTTAGTCTCTACTTCATATTTGCGCTATTGTTATTTCTTCCATTCTACTAACTTTAGGCTCTGTTGGTTTTTCTTTTTCTATTTCCTTTAGGTGTAAAGGTACACTGTTTATTTGAGATTTTTTCTTTTTCTTTTTCTTTTTTTTTTTTTTTTTGAGTTAGGCTTGTTTTACTATGAACTTAGAATTCCCTCTTAGAACTGCTTTGCTGCATCCCATAGATTTTAGATTTTAGTGTGTTGTACTTCCATTTTCATTTGTCTCAATTTTTTTTTTTTTTTAAATTTCGCCACTGCCCCTTTGGTTTTTCAGCAGATGTTGTTTAAACTTCACTTACTCATGATTTTTCCAGTCATTTATTGAGGCTTTGTGGGAGAGTGCAAGTGTCAGGCATATCTACTGGCTTTAGTGGGGCAGCAAGAAAGTGTAGGGCTTGGGGATGCCCACTGGCTTTAGCAAGGCAGTGGGAGGGGCTGGGGCATGCCTGCTGCTTTGGAAGGGGAGTGAGGCAGTGCAGGGACTGTGTGCCCCTACCGGCACCAATAAGGTATTGAGAGGGTGCAAAAATGGTGCTTACCAGCACTACCATTTCTGGAGGGAGTCCCAAAAACACCTTCAATGCTTTCAGATGGGAAAATGAATCTCTTTCACATATAGTTTAGGTGCTTTTCAAACTGCTGCTGCTATGGTGGGCCCTGCAGTGATCAGTCTGTGTGTGAGCCTTTTTTTTTTTTTAATTTTTTATTTTTTATAAACATATATTTTTATCCCTAGGGGTACAGGTCTGTGTGTGAGCCTTTTAAGATCAGTATGTTAGTTCCCTATAGACTTTTAGGTCTCCTGGATGGCAGCCCTATTGGTTTTCAAAGACAGATGTTTTAGGAATTCATCTTTATGATGCAGATCTCAAGGGTTAGGGTGCCTGATACGGGGCACAGACCCCTAGCTCCTAAAGAAGTTCTGGATTTGTGAGATCTCTCCTGACTGTAAGTCGCCATGTTGGGGGTAGGGCTTTTGGTAAGCATGGCTTTTCCTTGTCTACCTGTCTCCATATGGTGCTTTTATAATTTGTTGTGAAGGAGCTGTTCACAGTTTTCCAGGTCTTTTTCATAGAGAATTGTTCTACAGGTTCAGGGTGTCCGTGGGAGGAGATGAGTTCAGGATACTTCTGTGCTGCTATCTTGGACCACCCCCCAAGTCAATTTTAATAATATATTTTAGTTAACCCAATATCCCAAAGATATTTTCATTTTAACATGTAATTAATATAGAAATTATTAATGAGCTCCTATACATTCTTTTCTCATAAACTTCAAATCTGGTGAGTATTTTATATGTACCCCAGTTCAAACGAGTCACATTTCTTTTTTTTTTTTTAAAGATTTTATTTATTTATTTGACAGACAGAAATCGCAAGTAGGCAGAGAGGCAGGTACAGAGAGAGGGGGAGGCAGGCTCTCTGTTGAGCAGAGAGCCTGATGTGGGGCTCGATCCCAGGACCCTGGGATCATGACCTGAGTCGAAGGCAGAGGCTTTAACCCACTGAGCCACCCAAGCACCCCAGACACATTTCAAGTGCTCAATTGCCACTTAGGGCTAGTGGCTACCACACTGACAGCTCAGCTCTATACCCTTCTTTTCTCTAATCCTCAGGATAAGAATTATATTCTATATAAAGGTAAGCCTCATTGCTCTGCATTATCTTAGTGTCCTCGTGAGAGGCATTGTGCCTATAATTTTTGCTTTCTTCCCTATCATCTTTAAATGAGCCCTTTGTTCAGATTGCTTTCTCCATGAGGGTGTGTTCAGCAGTACTTTACAGCATCATCAGCATGATGTAGTATTCTTAGTTTTGCTTTACAAAAAAAAAAACTTTAATATTTTACTCATAGAATCTACTTTCCAAGATATCGGTCACCTTTATCATTAGGGTCTTATTCATTTATCTTCATTTTTATTAATAGAAAACAATCAAATCTGGACATAAATATTAGCCATTGTTTAAAAGACTAAGAAAAATCAAAGGCAGTATTCAACATAAATTCCAAAGCAATTTGTTTATAGTCCACACAGAATTCTTTCGTGGGGATTCTTTTTCATGTGATTTCTACTGTAGAATATTATTTTCTTGACCTTCAGCTAGATTTATTTTATGCATCTTAGTTCGAAATCTTAAATTGTGATATGTTTAAGTAACAGTGTAAACATTTATCTCTGTAACCCATATTCATGCAACAATGAAATTTATTATAAATCACAGAATCTATGCCTCGAAATGTTCAGCAAACACTAATGTAGAATCTAAGGCATATTTAATTCTTCCAAAGAGACAGTAGTTTTATTAAAATCTGTTAAAAATTAAGGTGCATGCGATTATTTGAATATTTGTTCTCTGCTATTTTGTTTCAAGATAATAAACTTAATTTTAAAAAAAGATTTTAAAGTACATTAGTCATTCTTGTGTAATATGATGGGTTTTGGTCAAAATCAGGTGTCTTTTTGAAAATTAGTGAGAAAAGTCAGGTAAACACAAAATGGAAGTCATCTAGTAAAAAGTTAAAGAAAATATTCAGCATAAAATGTGAAGAGGATGATGGAGGAATAGAAGATAAGTTCAGGAAAAATAGACTAGTCCGCCAGACTGAGTAAACACTGAATGTCTTAGGAGAAAGAAAGTTACATATGACCCCGTATATGACGACAGAGGATATGAACAATTTAATTGTTTAATTGCACAATATACAAGGTGCTGACCTGCTTTATCACAAGGACTTCTTGACTTTCGTCTAGTTTTCCCTTCATTTTAGTTATTTTATTGCCTTTTGTCACATTCACTTAGTATTCCATTTAAGGATGTATTTCTAGATTTTAATTCCCATTTTATCCCATTTTTCCCCTATTAAATATGACGTTTAAAAACTAAAGCCCAGGGACACCTGGGTGTCTCCATCTGTTAAGCATCTGCCCTTGGCTCAGGTCATGATTCCAGGGTCCTGGGATGGAGCTCCATGTCAGGCTCCCTGCTTAGCGAGGAGTCTGCTTTTTCTCTTCTCCTTCTGCCCCTCTCCTCATGCTCGCTCTCTCTCTCTCTCAATAAATAAATAAAATCTTAAAAAAAAAAAAAGGATAAAGCCCATTTAAGTACTTTGTATGAGGGAGAGGGTTTGTGTCCATAAATAACTGGTATATATTTTCTGTGAGAACAAAACACAGATAACAGCCACTGTCATTCCCTTCACTAAAAGGAGACAAGAGCAACAAGAGCTACACAAGTTGGTTACAAATCCAGACAATGATCTTTGGCAATATTTCAGTGCCATTAAATGGCTTATTGCCTTCTTTTGATTTTACTTTTAAGAATCTATTCTGAGGACATAATCTATATCCTCCTATGTTTTTACACAGCACCTGAGGAAAGCCCTCTACACACAAAGAGGCAGCATGGCCCAGTGGTTGAAGATATGGTCTCTGGAGAGCCAGGGCTCAAATTCTGACTCCACCACTAGGCTAAATTCATGATGTTGAGCAAGTTACTTAAATGTTGTGTCTCAGTTTCATCATCTATGATATGAAATTAAAAGATAACCTTTATTTACCCTATGGTCTTTGTGAGGATTAAATGAGGTAGTAAGTATAAATCACTTCCACTAGGTGAATTCCTTAATGTTCACTATTACCGTCATTACTGTCATAACAGGGCTAACTATAATGGCAAAAATAACAACAACAAGAATAAGGAAGAACCCCAGTGCTCCATAATATGAGATTGGTTGCATAAACTCTGGTCTATTCATTCAAGGGCAAAGCCATTACATCTCATCACAGTATATACACTGTGTAGCACAGGAACTAAGACCTATAAGCATTCAATGCAATCTGAATTTCATTATGAAAAACACACAAGATACACACTGGGTTAACATTTTAATATCACAAAAATGTAATGTGTATTACGGTCAAGGGCCTGTCACAGTGTAATGGGTAGAGTGTAATGCATCTCACATTTGATGCAGTTTGTGGTTGGCAGAAGGATAACCTTCCAAAGATATGTGTGTCCGAATAGCTAAAATCTGCCAATGCTACCTTCTACAGGAAAAGGAACTTTGTAGATGGGATTAAATTAAGGAGTTTGAGATGGGGAGATTATTGTGGATTGTCCAAATGAGCCCTTGCAAGGGGGTCTTGCAAGAAGGAGGCAAAGGGATTTAGAGTTTTAGTTGATATGATGGCAGAAGCAGAGTTGGGGATGATTAGAAGGGCCAGGAGTCAAGAAATGCATGCAAACTCTAGCAGCTGAAAGCAGTAAACATCTTCTGAAATCTCTAGAAGGAACCAGGCTTGCTAACACCTTGACTAATTCTACACTTCTGACCTCCAGTGAGACTAATTACACCAGTGAGACTAAATCTGGACTTCTGACCTCTAAACCTGTTAAGATAATAAGTATGTATTGTTTTAAGCTCCTGGATTTGTGGTAATTTGTTACAGCAGCAATAGGAACCTAATATATAGTCAAGTAAGGCTCTTTTCTACTTCTAGGAAATGTTAGTACTTTCTGAATACCACCTGACAGCATAAGAGACAATCAATAAAGGCTACTGACTAAATACTGAATGGAATATTATACACCATCAAAATGTTTACAAATGAAAAAAATTTATTTTTTTTCATTTATTTATTTTAAAAAAAAATAACAGTTTACATTTTGGGGAAATCACAGTTAACTAACTGGGCAAACACCAAATTCTGCATACAAAAATTCCAGTAAAAAATAAATTAAAATAGTGATAGTGATTGTTTCCATATGTTGACCCTATAAAGCTGACTCTACTTTTTCTTCTTTACATTTCTGCAAATTTTCTATAACGAGCAGGTATTGTTTTCATAATGGGAGAAAGCACATCAATTTCATTTAAAAAGCAGACAGCAGTATAATGAGGCACATGAAAAGCAATTTACATAATATTGGTAAATTCAATCTTTTTATACACCAATGACTCTAATTTAATTAGTAATTCAAAACCTTCAAATTCCTGGGTCTAGTATGTCAGTTACTGTGAAGTCATGACGGGTCTGTGTTTTGAATTTGTCAACATGGGTCAGCTTTAATAATAGTAAAGCTAAGATTATCATCTTCAAAAAATCACCTGCTGACCAGCTACAGTGAGCTACATGGGGATAGCAAGCAGGGTTTCAAGGAGGAAGTGATTTATGTAGAAATTGGCTGTCGACCCAATGGGAAGGAAAAAGGCAAAGGGAAGAAAAGCTCAGGAACCTGCAGAATGATTCTGTTTACTTGAGTGTAGAAAGATAAGAGAAATCTTTCTCCAACTGTGGCTCTTTGACCTTGGAGAAACCATTCCACCCCTCTGAGACCAGTCTCTTCCTTTGTGTAATGGCGGCACAGAACAAAACTATCTCTAAGATGAATGCCAAAAAAAACCACCCCTAAACCCACAAAAAACAAGAAACAAACACAAAAATAAAAAAAAAACTTTCACTATTCTTCAGTCTCACTTTGTATTTCCACAGGGATTGCTATGTACCGATGTGAACTGGGTCCTCTGCACCGTGCAAATGGCCGATTCCATCACCATCAGATCTTTCACAGTGTCTTCATTTTTACAGTGTCAGAAAATAGACTGCATGGTGCATTAAAGGCTTCAATAAGTAAGGGGTTATAGCAGCAGCTTGATGTCTGCTTAGTCACCGAAGCCTTGTAGCTTGTCACTTGTCAACTATTTGAGGAATGCATTCATGACCCAGGAAACTTTCCTACTTTCTTCCATGAAAGGAAGCGACTTGGCAAAACCTAAAAAACAGCTTTCCAACTAAATGAAATGCTTGATAATTTCACAATTATTTTGATTTTAAATGAGGATGCCATTTCCAGAATACCTATGTGAAATTTTAATGGAAGCTCAAAATCTCAAAGGATTTTTTTTTTCCCAGAAAATATTGATAGAGTACCTCTTATTTAAAGGAAGCTTTATTGTTTAATCCAAATATTAAGGGACTTTTAAGTCAGTAGGAGGGGGATGAATCAGGTTTATAGTTAATTCTAATGTGAAACAGAAAGGTAAATGCCATAGAAAGACATGGATGAATTATAATGGATAGAATTTCAGAGGAGGAAGAGAGATCATGTCCAGCTTCCAGACAGAGATGGTTCAGGGAAGCTTAGGGGACACATGGCATCGAAGGTGTTCAGATCCTGAATCAAGAACTGGGATGGCAAGAGAGGGCTTTGTTGGTGGAGGAAACAGAATAAACAAAGTCTTGATGGCATGGAAAATTTGGAGCATGTATAGAGAAAAGTAAAAAGGGAAATGTGGTGGAAGATGTATGGGATAAAGATCAAAATGATGGACAAGATCTAGACCCCAAGGCCTTGAATGCCAACCTAAGGAGACTGCATTTTAGTCTACAGACATCTGAGAACCATACAGGACTTTTGAGCAATTATTTAACTGATTAGCTCTCATCTCTCCCTCTTAAAAGGAACAAAGGTAATTCTGTAGTTTAAAATTCATGATGATTTCTCATTCAACAAGTGAACAAAATTCAAATCCACCTTTCTGTACGTCACCCAATGAGTTGGAAAAGATTTCAGATTTATAGTTTTGAAAATCTAAGGCGGGGGGGAAGATTTCCTCTATTGCTTTACTATTTCTTTGGGGTTGGAAGAGCAGTAGCCCTATTAAGATGTTGGAATGAAAGCTGCACACATGATGTCCCAGGAATTCCAACTGACGGGGGCATAGAATGGGACATGAACTTTATCCAGTGCCCTCCCAGCATCCTAATTTCAGGCCTTTTGGACATCAAGGCTTGGCTTTAGATCCTTTAGCACAGCCCCTGGTCTTCCTCCCTGATTGTTCTCGGGAACTAGCACTAAATCTGCATTTTGTACATGAAAAGAGAACACCACTTCAGCGCAGTGCTCTCTCTGTAGCTGAGTGTGCGGATGTGCCCACATGTGCAGGCACATTCATATATAAACATATAAATATACACACATTACACAAAATGGTGATGGCACATACCCTTATCTTTTTGTTATACCTGTTACATCTTATTGTTATTTTGTAGTGAAAGCTCTATTTTTCCTAAATGGTTGACAGCACGTCCACCATATTGTATTATGAATCCAGCCAATACTCAATACTCAAAAAAACATCCAAGCCAAGTCCTGCAGCCTCCAGTACCTGCTGAATTTCTTTCTACGATCAGGTGAACAGCTGGTCTAACAGGACAAAAACATTATGGTTTCTATTTTTCTTCAGAACTGCGAAAGGCAAGATAGCTTAGCTTATTTCTTTAAAAGCTCCTGAGATAAGTGAACTTATCACATGAAAGCAATCTATCAATATGCTTGTGTGTGCACGCATGTGTGAAACCCGTCTGCTTGCGACTGCAAAATGCAGAAGTCAGGTGCTGCATATTAAATACAGGTGGTGTTAGCAAATACGTGGAGTTCATCCACCAGCTTGGATTTCATGTGTCATGCCCGACACTTACCTCAATAAAGAAAATGCTGGCTGCTGACGTTGGATGGTGATACATATAGACGGTCACGAGAATGGCTGCGACTATAATGAGGACCAGGATGAGAATTCCAACAATGAGGCCAGCATGAAGGGTGCCCCCTTTCTTCTCGGCTGCGCTGTCATCTGTAGAAGCTGAAAGAACAGCACAGCTGTCACAACGTTCATGTGTGTGCTTTCAGGTTTGCATTTTCATTAGAGGAGGTGTTTATAGTTTCAATAAAATACCATTAGAACTTTTTCTTTTACTTTCTGTACATCTCTTCCTTTCCATGACACCAGTTTTAGAAGTCTGATGCTCTTTATTTGGGCAATGTAAAATCCATGCTATTCATGATTAAAAATACATTTATAGTTGTGTTTTAATTTATAGTGCAATAAACAAAATTAATAGCCTTTATTCTAAAAGTACTGTGAAGAATCTAAAACTCTAATTAACTATATAATAAATTTAACTTTGATTTTTCTCATTAAACCACTGCCACTTTTACCTATGGAAAAATTGATTACTGTTTGAAAGTTCCTCTCTCATCTTCTTCTGGAAATTTTATATTGCAGTTTAATGCTTCTTTTGATGGGCTAGAAAGTCTGTGCATTTTCAAAAGTCTGTGCATGAGTTCAAAAGCTAATTTTCAAAATCTTTTTTAAACTGAAATTATCTTTAAAAGAGTAACAAATGGACGCTAAATGACCCTCAGATAGTTTTATCACCATCTCAAGAGAACACACAGAATATCAAAATATTCCACTATGCCACAAACCAATATCATTTGGTCTGACTTTTACTGAGATGTTTTCCACTGTAACACCCATTTTCACAGAATCAGGAAAAAGAAATTAAATTTCTAAAGTAATAATTACCAACCCAAAGTCAGTCAACCAAATAAAGCTAATCTCTAAAGTCTTCTCTTGTTCTAAAATTCTGCAATCTTTGATGACTACTCGGGTATTTAAAGATCTTAAATTATATGTAGCAGGTAACTGTTTATGTGCACACTATGACTGATTATTTTGAACCATTAGAAAAATTGCTTAATATTCATAAAAGCTCTACAGCAGTAGATTCCTAATCGTTTTTTTTTAAGATTTTTAAATTTATTATTTATTTGACAGACAGAGATCACAAGTAGGCAGAGAGGCAGGCATAGAGAGAGGAGGAAGCAGGCTCCTTGCTCCCTGCTGAGCAGAGAGCCTGATGCAGGGCTTGATCCCAGCATCCTGGGATCAAGACCTGAGCTGAAGGCAGAGGCTTTAACCCACTGAGCCACCCAGGTACCCCTAGATTCCTAATATTTTCATTACTAATTTGCATCTTTGTTTTAAATATTATTTTTGTCTATTGAACCTCATTTAATAAGCACTGATTTATTTCTCTTATTTTAGATTTTTTGCTAATAAAAAGCAAACATGACTCCCTCCCAGAATGTGTGGTCAATGTGTAGTAACAGAATTCCAGATAAAGCAAAGAAACATGACTTCCCTATTATTCCTCTCCACCCTTTAAATTTTTGTTGTTATTGTTTGTTTATTATCTGCTTGAGACCCATGGTAGGTGTTTGGTAATTCTTCTCCAAATCTAATAAAGATCAATATCCTAAAGCTTTCCCTTACATAACTAAAATTTATTGTTGAAAGAAAATACAGTTTAAACAGTAATTCATTATATAAAAAGAGAGGATTTGGGGAAGAAGGAAGAGTATAAATATCAGGGATCTGTCTCCCTTTGTAGACAATAAGTATACTGGCAGAATGTGTCTGACAACTATCTTGGCACTCTGGACTCTTATCAAAGCCTTGCAACTTTCAGGAGAAAGGCTTGGATTGCAAATTACGGTTAATTTCAATTTCAGCTCTTAGCACAGTAGTGGCTACCCATCGTCCACCCCTCAGTTATGTGGCAGGCAGCTGCACACGTGTTCCTGAAATAGCATACAGGAACCAGGGCAGGCAAAAAGCACCCTGTCCTCCAGAGATCAGGGATCTGTGTTCTGACCACTAATTGGTGCTTCTCATCACAGAGGCACAAAGATGTAGCCATTGGTTTCTTGTACCTTCCTCCATTGTTGCAAACCCTTCCCCCTCTGGCTGAAGTAATTTCCAAGAGATTTAGAGAGTCAGGGCTCTTTTCACCCTCTTCCACTTCATTTTTCTCTTTTTCCACTTTTGGGAGCTAGACAGTAAAGACTAGGACATTCAAAAACAACTGCATATATGGAGTTAAAATAGATAGTGAGGGCACATGACTAGGAAATGGCTCAGAAAAGACCTGAAAAGACATTAAGATTACACCTCAGGCTGATCCTCAGCTAGAAACAGTCTGCAACAACAATAACAACATATAAGGCAATCAACAATAAACAAAAATAATATCAAAAAGCAGCAAGCTATGGGGAAGGGGAGGGGGAGAATCTGATTTCCAGAGTTACCACATTATTAGATTCAAATGTCCAGTTTTTAGCAAAAATTCACAAAACATGCAAAGAAACAAGAAAGTATTGTTCATTCAAAGGAAAAAATAAATCAACAGAAACCATTCCTGAAAAAGAACTGACAGCAGTATAATAGAGTTTAAAATAATTGTCTTGAAGATGCCCAAAGAACCAAAAGAAGATGGGGAGAAAGTCCGGAAAACAATGTGTGAACAAAATGAAATATTAACACAGAGATAGAAAACGGAAAAAAGCAGAAAGAAATTCTGGAGCTGAATATATACAGTAACTGAAATGAAAAATTCACCAGAGGGATTCAAAGGCAGAAATGAGCAGGCAGAACAAAGAACCAGTGGACTTGGAAGACAGGACAGTGGAAATCACTGACTTTGAGGGACAGAAAGAAAAAGAGCTGAGGGGCCATCAAGTAGATCAACATGCACATTGCAGGAGTCCAGAAAGGAGGGACAGAGAGGGGGCAGAGAGAATATTTTAAGAAATAATGCCCCCAAACTTCCCAGATTTGATAAAAGACATGAATATAAACATCCACGAAGCTCAAGGGACTCAAGTAAGATGAACTCAAAATGACCCACACTGAGATTCATTATGACCAAAGTTTTGAAAATCAAAGTCAAAGAGAGAATTCCTAAGATAACAAAAAAGAAAAGAGTGAGGAAAGAGAAAGATGGTGGAGGAGTAGGAGACTGAAAGATCCAGGTCCCAGGAGTTCAGCTCGGTATTTATCAAACCATTTTGAACATCTACAAACTCAATAGGAGACAGAAAAAAAAAAAAAAAAAGCAGCAATTGTAGGATCAGAAAAGCAACCACTTTCTGGAAGGTAGGACATGCGGAAAAGTTAATCCGAGACAATAGGTGGGAAGAGAGACTGTGGAGGGAGGGGCTAGCTCCCAGCAAGTAAAAGAGCACTGGAGCACAAAATTGGAAATTTTAGAAGTCAGCTCCACTGAGGGAAGTTGCTCCCAAGGCTTAGCGGGTGGTAGAGCCCTCCCAGGGACAGTGTGGTCTCAGGACCTGCTGGAACACAAAAAGACCAGGGGTGCCTGAGTGTGGCAGAGCTGCCATGTATCAGAGCAGAGAAGCCAGCTGCAGAGACAGAGCAGAGCAAGGGTGCTCTCAGCTCGGGGTTACCTTAAACTGTGATCCAAGGCACAGTTGTACCACTGCTCTTCTAGCAGGGACCCCACAAGTGGCAAATCCGGACAGACTCACCCCACCCCCACTTTCCTCCTCCGGGAGGAGTGGCATGGCAGTGCACTGCAGCAATCTGCTAGGTTTGGAGACTCCAAACGGGGACATGCAACAGAGATAGAAACGCCTGGTCATGGGCCTGGTAAGCTCAGAGCATAGCCAGAGACCAGGGAGATGGGAGGGATTGACTGCTTTTCTCTGAGGGCGCACTGAGGAATGGGGCCCTGAGCACTTGACTCCTAGGGGGCTGGAGATTGGGAGGCCACCATTTTCATTCTCCTCCTCCAAAGCAGTATGGAAAGTATTCAGGAAACAAAAGCTCCCGAGAGTGAACCTGCACAGATTACTTAGTCTGGTCCCTGACAAGGGTGGAGCAATTCTGCCTCAGGCAAAGACATGTGAAAATCACTGCAACAGACCCTTCCCTACACAAGATCAGCAAGAAAATCCAGCCAAGACCAAGTTCATGGATCAATGAGAACTATGGAACTCCAGAGCTAGGGGAAAGCAACATAGAATTCATGGCCTTTTCCCCGTGATCCTTTAGTCCTTCAAAAGTAAATTTTTTTAAATTTTATTTTTTCTTATTCTATTTTTAAACATTTTTCCTCTTTCCCATTTTAATGATTTTTAAACTATTTTATCTTATCAATACCTTTTTAAAAATCTTTTAAAATTTTTATAGTTATAGTCACATTATTTTTTTTAAAGATTTTATTTATTTATTTGACAGACAGAGATCACAGGTAGGCAGAGAGGCAGGCAGAGAGAGAGGAGGAAGCAGGCTCCCTGCGGAGCCGACAGCCCGATGTGGGGCTCGATCCCAGGACCCTGGGATCATGACCTGAGCCGAAGACAGAGGCTTTAACCCCACTGAGCCACCCAGGCACTCCTAGTTATAGTCACAGTTTTATCCCTTCACTGTATTTAACCTTATTTTTTTGTATACACATAGGCGTTTTTTTCTTTAAAATTTTGGGATACAATTTCTTCTAACAGATCAAAATATACCCTAAATCTAGTGCATAGCTTTAGTCTAGTCTCCAGTCTAATCATATTCTTTCCTCTTTTTTTTTTTAACCAACTTCTTATCTTTTCAATTCCTTTTTTAGAATCTTCTATAATTTTCATCTTTACAGTCATATTTCATCCCTTCATCATGTTTACCCTTATTTTTGTATATATATAAGTTTTTCATTCTTTAGAATTTGGGAGGTAGTTTCCTCTAACAGACCAAAATACACGCAAAATCAAGTGTGTGGCTCTGTTCTATTCACCAGACATATACACACACACACACACAAAATATTAATATATATGTTTTTCTTTTTACCCCCAGGTTTTGGGTCTCTTCTGGTTTGATTAGTGTTTATTTTTCTGGGGTCATTGCTACTCTTTTAGTATTTGTTCTCTCATTCATCTGTTTTTATCTGGATAAATTGACAAGGTAGAAATCCAACACACAAAAAAAAAAAAAGAGAGAGAAAGAAAAAGAAAGAATAAGAAGCAGTACCGATGGCTAGGGATCTAATCAATATGGCATTAGTAACATGTCAGAACTAGAGTTCAGAATGACGATTATCAAGGCGCTAGCTGGGCTCAAAAAAAGCATGGAATACAATAATAGTAGGGGATTTTAACTCTCTCCTTACTGAAATGGACAGAACATCTTAGCAAATCAATAAGGAAATAAGGCTTTAAATGACATGCTGGATCAGATGGACATCACAGATACACTTAGAACATTCTATCCCCAAACAACAGAATACACATTCTTCTCTAGTGCACACAGAACATTCTCAACCTGGGTCACAAATCAGGTCTCAACTGCTACCAAAAGATTGGGGATCATTCCCTGCATATTTTCAGACTACAATGCTCTGAAGCTAGAATTCAGTCACAAGAGGAAAGCTGGAAAGAACTCAAATACATGGAGGATAAAGAGCATCTTATTAAAGAATAAATGGCTCAACCAGGAAATTAAAGAAGAATTAAAAAAATTTATGGAAACAAATTAAAATGAAACACAACTGTTCAAAATCTTTGGGACACAGCAAAGGTGGTCCTGAGAGGAAAGTATGTAGTGATACAATCCTTGCTCAAGAAAAAAGAAAGGTCTCAAGTACACAGCCTAATCCTATACCTAAAGGAGCTGGAGAAAGAACAGCAAAGAAAGCCTAAACCCAGCACGAGAAGAGAAATCATAAAGATCAGAGCAGAAATCAATGAAATAGAAACCAAAAGACTAACAGAACAAATAAAACTAAGAGCTGGTTCTTTGAAAGAATTTATAAGATTGATAAGCCTCTGGCCAGACTTATCAAAAAGAAAAGAGAAAGGACCCAAAGAAATAAAATCATGAACTAAAGAGGAGAGATCACAACCAACACCATAGAAATACAAACAATTATAAGAACATATGAGCAACTATATGCCAGCAAATTTGAAAATCTGGAAGAAATGGATGCATTCCTAGAGACATATAAAATACCAGAGCTGAACCAGGAAGAAATAAAAAACCTTAACAGACCCACAACCAGTAAGGAGATTGAAGCAGATATCTAAAGTCTTCCAACAAACAAAAGCCCAGGGCCAGACAGCTTCCCAGGGGAATTCTACCAAACATTTAAAGAAGAATTAATACATATTCTCCTGAAAAATGTTCCAAAAAATAGAAATGGAAGGAAAATTTCCAAACTTATTTTATGAGGCCAGCATTACCATGATCCTAAAACCAGACAAATAACCCATCAAAAAGGAGAATTACAGATCAATATCCCTGATGAATATGGTTGCAAAAATTCTCACTGAAATATTAGCTAATAGGATCCAATAGTACATTAAAAGGACTATTCACCACGACAATGTGGATTTATTCCTGGGCTGCAAGATTGGTTCAACACTTGCAAATCAATCAATGTGACATAATACATTAATAAAAGAAAAAACAAGAACTATATGATACTCTTCATAGATGTTGAAAAAAGCATTTGACAAAGTACAGCATCCTTTCCTGATCAAAACTCTTCATAGTGTAGGCACAGAGGGTACATACTTCTGTATCATCAAAACCATCTATGAAAAACCCACAGTGAATATCGTTCTTAATGGGGAAAAACAGAGCTTTTCCCGTAAGGTCAGGAACACAGCAGGGATATCCACTATCACCACTGCTATTCGACATAGTACTAGAAATCCTAGCCTCAGCAATCAGACAACAAAAGAAATAGAATGCATCTGAATCCACAAAGAAGTCAAACTCTCACCCTTTGCAGATGATATGATACTTTGTATGGAAAACCCAAGACCACTAGTGCTAAAATTCATACAGGAATTTAGTAAAGTGTCAGAATATAAAATCAATGCACAGAAATCAGCTGCATTTCTGTACACCAACAGCAAGACAGAAAAGAAAAATTAAGGAGTTGATCCCACTTACAATTGCACCCAAAACCATAACATACCTAGAAATAAACCTGACCAAAGAGGCAAAGAATCTGTACTCGAAAACTATAAAGTACTCATGAAAGAAATAGAGGAAGACACAAAAAAATGGAAAAATGTTCCATGCTCATGGATTGGAAGAACAAATACTGTGAAAATGTCTATGCTAACTAATGCAATTTACACATTTAATGCAATCTCTATCAAAATACCATCAATGTTTTTCAAAGAAATGCAACAAATAATCCTAAAATTTATGTGAAACCAGAAAAGACCCCAGAGAGCCAGAGGAATGTTGAAAAAGAAAGCCAAAGTTGACAGCATCATAATTCCAGACTTCAAGCTCTATTACAAAGTTGTAATTAATCAAGGCAGTATGGTAGTGGCACAAAAACAGACACATAGATAAATGGAAGAAAATGGAGAGCCCAGAAATGGACTCTCAACTCTATGGTCAATTAATCTTCAACAAAACAGGAAAGAATGTCCAACAGAAAAAAAGCAGCCTCTTCAACAAATGGTGTTGGGATAATGGAACAGTCACATGCAGAAGAACGAAACTGGATCATTTCCTTATACCACACACAAAAATAGACTCAAAATGGATGAGAGACCTCAATGCGAGGCAGGAATCCATCAAAATCCTTAAGGAGAACACAGGCAGCAACCTCTTCAACCTTAGCTGCAACACCTCCTTCCAAGAAACATTGCCAAAGGCAAGGAAAGCAAGGGCAAAAATGAACTATTGGGACTCCCATCAAGATTAAAAGCTTTTGCACAGTAAAGGGAACAGTCAACAAAACCAAAAGAAAATTGACAGAATGGGAGAAGATGTTTGCAAATGACATATCAGATAAGGAGCAGTATCCAAAATCTATAAAGAACTTATCAAACTCAATACCCAAAGAACAAATAATCCAATCAAGAAATGGGAAGAAGACATGAACAGGTATTTCTACAAAGAAGACACCCAAATGGCCAGCAGACACATGAAAAAGTGCTCAACATCACTCAGTACCAAGGAAATACAAACCAAAACCACAATGAGATACCACCTCACACAAATCAGAATGGCTAAAATTAACAAGTCAGGAAACGACAGATGTTGGCAAGGATATGGAGAAAGCAGAACCCTCCCATACTTTTGATGGGAATGCAGGCCGGTCCAGCCACTCTGGAAAACAGTATGGAGACACCTCAAAACATTGAAAATAGAGCTATCCTATGATTCAGCAATCACACTACAGGGTATTTACCCTAAAGATACAAATGTAGTGATCTGAAGGGGCACATGCACCTGAATGTTTATAGCAGCAATGTCCACAATAGCCAAACTATGGAAAGGGCCTAGATGTCAATCAACAGATGAATAGATAAAGAGGATGTGGTATGTATACACACACACACACACACACAGGAATACTATGCAGCCATCAAAAATTCTAAAACCTTGCCATTAGCCATTTTACACACACACACACACACACACACACACACACACACACTGGAATACTATGCAGCCATCAAAAATTCTAAAACCTTGCCATTAGCAATGACATGGATGGAACTAGAAGGTATTATGCTAAGCAAAATAAGTCCATCAGAGAAAGACAATTATCATATGATCTCTCTGATATGAGTAATTGAGAGGCAGGGGGTGGGGTCATGGGGGGTAGGGAGGGAAAAAAATGAAACAAGTTGGGACCAGGAGGGAGACAAAACATACGAGACTCTTAATCTCAGAAAACAAACTGACAGTTCTCGGGGCGAGGGGGGTAGGGATGGGGTAGTTGGGTTATGGACACTGGGGAGGGTATGTGCTATGGTGTGTGCTGTGAAGTGTGTAAGACTGATGATTCACAGACCTGGTCCAAATAATACATTACCCTTGATCCAAATAATACATTATATGTTAATTTTTAAAAGTTAAAAAAAAATAAAATAGCAATAATACAGACAACAAGCAAGGAATATTAATTCACTCATTTATTTAAGAGAGAGCAAGAGAGTGGAGGGCTGGTAAGAGGGACAGAGAGAATCTCAGGCCGACTCCACACTGAGCATGGAGCCTGATGCGGGGCTTGACCTCACTACACTGTGAGATCTGATCCGAGCCACAATCAAGAGTTGAACATTTTAGAGTTCGATCGGTAGCGGGAGCGGAGAGCGGACCCCAGAGAGCCCTGAGCAGCCCCACCGCCGCCGCCGGCCTAGTTACCATCACACCCCGGGAGGAGCCGTAGCTGCCGCAGCCGGCCCCAGTCACCATCACCGCAACCATGAGCAGCGAGGCCGAGACCCAGCAGCCGCCCGCCGCCCCCCCCGCCGCCCCCGCCCTCAGCGCTGCCGACACCAAGCCCGGCACCACGGGCAGCGGCGCAGGGAGCGGCGGCCCGGGCGGCCTCACATCGGCGGCGCCTGCCGGCGGGGACAAGAAGGTCATCGCAACGAAGGTTTTGGGAACAGTAAAATGGTTCAATGTAAGAAACGGATATGGTTTCATCAACAGGAATGACACCAAGGAAGATGTATTTGTACACCAGACTGCCATAAAGAAGAATAACCCCAGGAAGTACCTTCGCAGTGTAGGAGATGGAGAGACTGTGGAGTTTGATGTTGTTGAAGGAGAAAAGGGTGCGGAGGCAGCAAATGTGACAGGCCCTGGTGGAGTTCCAGTACAAGGCAGTAAATATGCAGCAGACCGTAACCATTATAGACGCTATCCACGTCGCAGGGGTCCTCCACGCAATTACCAGCAAAATTACCAGAATAGTGAGAGTGGGGAAAAGAACGAGGGATCGGAAAGTGCTCCCGAAGGCCAGGCCCAACAGCGCCGGCCCTACCGCAGGCGACGGTTCCCACCTTACTACATGAGGAGACCCTATGGGCGTCGACCACAGTATTCCAACCCTCCTGTGCAGGGAGAAGTGATGGAAGGTGCTGACAACCAGGGTGCAGGAGAACAAGGTAGACCAGTGAGACAGAATATGTATCGGGGTTATAGACCACGATTCCGCAGGGGTCCTCCTCGCCAAAGACAACCTAGAGAAGATGGCAACGAGGAAGATAAGGAAAATCAAGGAGATGAGACCCAGGGTCAGCAGCCACCTCAACGTCGGTACCGCCGCAACTTCAATTACCGACGCAGACGCCCAGAAAACCCTAAACCACAAGATGGCAAAGAGACAAAAGCAGCCGATCCACCAGCTGAGAATTCGTCCGCTCCCGAGGCTGAGCAGGGCGGGGCTGAGTAAATGCCGGCTTACCATCTCTACCATCATCCGGTTTAGTCATCCAACACGAAGAAATGAAGATGAAATTCCAGCAATAAGAAATGAACAAAAGATTGGAGCTGAAGACCTTAAGTGCTTGCTTTTGGCCCATTGACCAGATAAATAGAACTATCTGCATTATCTATGCAGCATGGGGTTTTTATTATTTTTACCTAAAGACGTCTCTTTTTGGTAATGACAAACGTGTTTTTTAAGAAAAAAAAAAAAGCCTGGTTTTTCTCAATACACCTTTAAAGGTTTTTAAATTGTTTCATATCTGGTCAAGTTGAGATTTTTAAGAACCTCATTTTTAATTTGTAATAAAAGTTTACAACTTGATTTTTTCAAAAAAGTCAACAAACGGCAAGCACCCGTTAATAAAGGTCTTAAATAATTGTCAAAAAAAAAAAAAAAAAAAGAGTTGAACATTTTACTAACTGAGCCACATAGCCATCCCTGTTTATTTTATTTATTACAGAGAGAGCAAAAGAGCCAATGAGTTTAATCATTCCCTACCAAAAAAATCAACTAAACACAAAAGAAGACAGTAATGCTGGAGGCACATAGACACAAGTAGCAAAAATGATGGAAAAAGCCCCTCCTTATCAGTAATTGTTTTACATTTTAGTGGATTAAAGACTCCAATCAAAAAACACAGATTGTCAGAAAGAATAAAAACACATGATCCAACTATACGCTGTCTATACAATACTAACTTCAGATCCAAAGACACAAATGGGTTGAAAGTGCAAGCATGAAAAATGATATTCCATATAAATAGTAATTAAAAGTCAGCAGAGGTAACTATACTAATGTCAGACTAGTAGATTTTCAATTCAAAAAGTCATGAGACATGGGGCGCCTGGGTGCCTCAGTGGGTTAAAGCCTCTGCCTTCGGCTCGGGTCATGATCCCAGGGCCCTGGGATCGAGCTCCACATCAGGCTCTCTGCTCGGCAGGGAGCCTGCTTCCTACTCTCTCTCTCTGCCTGCCTCTCTGCTTACTTGTGATTTCTGTCTGTCAAATAAATAAATAAAATCTTAAAAAAAAAAGAAGTTATGAGACAAAGGACATCATGTAGTAACAAAAAGTTTCAATACAATAAGAAGATATAATAATTACAAACATTTATCTAGCTAATGACAAACCACCAAAAAATATAAAGCAAAAACTGATGAATCAAAGGGAGAAACAGACATTTCTATAATAATAGTGGGAAATTTCAATATCCACTTTCAATATTGGAAAGAACTAGACAGAAGATAAGTAAAGAAAGAGGACTTCCCACAATAAACCAATAGCTTGAATAGACATATACAGAACATTCTACCCAATGACAACATACACATTCTTCTCAAGTGCGCATGTAAGATCTTTTAGGGTAGACCATATGTTCAGTCACAAATTAAGTGTCAACAGGTGTAAAAAATAGATATCATACAAAGAAGTTTCTCCATCCACAGTGGGATGGAGTTAAGAAATCAGTAACAGAAATCAAACTGGGAATTCACAAATTTGTGGAAATTAAGCAACAAACTTGACCAATCAAAGTATTGTCATGAAATCATAAGGGAAATTAGATATATAAATGAAAGCAAAAACACAAAAACCAAAACGTAGGAGCTACCACAAAAGCAGGGCTAAGGAGGGAATTTATAGCTGTTAATATTCACGTTAAAAACAAGAAAGATCTTGAATCAACAACCTAACTTTACAAGTTAAGAAACTAGAAGGAAAAGAACAAATTAAACCCCAAATTAGCAGAAGTAAGAAAATAAACAAGATGAGAGCAGAGAGAAGCAAAATAAAGAATAAAAAAATAATAAAGAAAATTAATGAAATTGGTTCTTTGAAAAAACAAAATGGGGACTCACACACTAGCCAGTCTAGCCTCAGAGTCTGGACCCTGAGCCTCTGATCACTAACCCCACAGCTGATAGTAAACTGTATTTACTGCTATTTCTCCTTAGTTCATATTATCAATTCTGGCAAAGAATTCTGAAACATCTTTGGTAATTTCAAATGAAGAAAAATTAACTTAAATATGGTTAAAGGATTAACATTGTGCTTTCAAGAGGGTAGGGGCTGTGTCTGATCTGTCACTTCTGTCAGACTATGTCTACTTTCATATGCACTGACAATCCATGTTTGTAAGGAGGGAAGGAGAGAGAGAGGAGGAAGAAAAAAAGAAAAAATCTGTTGAAAATGGGTTGCAGCTCTTGGAATGGCCATTTCTCCAATAAAAATCAAATAAAGTTTACAGCAGATTACTTTATCTGGTCTTCAGTTACCTTTTCTCTGCAATGGAGTCAGTAACAGTAACTCTCCCAGAGAGGTGCTGTGAGAATCACCATTGAACACATAAAATACTCGGGAGAGTAAGCACTTAATTAATGTAGCCATTGTATTAATATTATTACTTCTACTATGAGGCAGTTTGAGGCAAATGATGGTGTCCAATTCATGACAGCACATAAACTATGTTTTTGCCCTTAAGATTTGTTACTTTTAAAGTTTGGCTTTATTCTTAAGTATGCTTGTATCATTGTACTTTGTGCAATTGGCGTTTTTTTTTTTTTTTTTCTTATTTTTAAGAGTGTGATACATTACTGTCATGGGAAAATGGGATTACTTTAAAATGTTGCTTTGGAGAAAAAGTGGCAGAAAAAAATCTCCTCAGGTCAAGAGGGGAAGCCTTGACTTTTTCTTCAAATCCTATGTGTAATTCCATTCATCCATCCTCCTATTCCTCTCCTCATCTATCCCCAGATCCATCCATCTAAACAGCATCTGGTTCTGTCCCTGGGATGAGTAGTCTTTTATAGGCAGCATGTCAAGTTTCAGCTTCACTGAAGCTGTGTGTGTGTGTGTGTGTGTGTGTGTGTGTGTGTGTGTGTGTGTATGTACGTGCGCACGCAAATTGGGAGAAGAACAAGAAGACACTTTTGAGTTAGCCTCAGGCTGCCACTTCCCAAGGGAACCAGAACCTGTTGAGGAAGCAACAGGCTTTTAAAAAGCGGTCCTTCCCAGGGAGAAGCAAGAGAGCCAGAAACATGTTTTATTCAGTAAGAGCATCGGTCAGTAAAATTATCCCCGACTTGTAGGATGTAAATTGCCAATCTTTAGAACATAAAATCATAACCGGATTTATACCTTGGAAACCTCACTCACTGCCTTCATTTAGGCATAAATGTTTACTTTCTCACTTATTACTTATTTATATTTTCAATAGTGGCTTAGTTATACTATCTCCTTTCTAAAACACTACTTTGCAGTGTGGGTGTGGATGTGAAGATACCATTTCATGTCTAATGAAGTCTGTACAGAGTCTGGTTTGTTGCTGGTCAAATAAGTATTTAATGACATTTCTGGATGATGATTTTAACAAAATAAACAATCTCCATAGATTCAGAATAGTGCTAACCAGGAGACAAAATAAATATTGAGGAATCTACGACTGTGCATATGACTTTACTCTGTGTTGTAATTAGGGCAGACCATTTAAGGAGAAATACAACAAATTCAATTCCAAAATATTACAGAGGGATCCTTGTGTCCCAAGTGAGTGCTATTTCCAAATGCTTCGAATGGTCATCTGGATGGAGTGGCCAAAATTACACAAATATTTCTGGAGAGCCCATTTTTCCATTTTCATATTACTTAAGCAAGTTTTCTGCATCTCTACTCTAGCTGCCTTCTCTACTAACAAGTATTATGATAGCATATAAAAGGTTGTTGAATCTGGAAATGAAGTGATTGCTCTATTCATGTGCTTTAATTTTAAATTCTTTCACTATTTGTTTGCAGGTTGGTATCGCTGTCCCATTAAATGGTACAGGGTTTGCACACTCACGGCTACCTGCAAACAGAATTTGGGAGATCACCCGCGTTAAAAAGATGACCACCTCAAACACAAAATCAGAATTTAAAAAGTGTAAACAAGTGCTATTGATTTTCATCATTGAAATTAAGTTCATTCACCTCGAGGGTGGACAGCTCAAACTGATTTCAATCCTTCAGAAAAGACCGTGAACAAAAATGTCAATTTTGGAAACAGTCATTCATTCCTGTGGTTCGACTGATTGTTCTTAGAGATGGGCATACAGAACTGGGTCAGAAAAACTTAAGCCTATTTCTGGCACAAACTTAATCTCATGAAAGTCCATGAGGAGTTCCCAAAGATGACGAGTAACCTAGTCCAAAGACTCAGACTCTTACTCTAGTCTTAGAAGTATCTTATACTCTCTCATTCATGTCCAAAAGTGAACAAAAGTCAAACAACAATCCTCAAGCAAATATAGTATTGTGCACAGGACAATTCAAATCTTTAGCTTTTTTTTTTTTTTAACCTTATATCGTGCGTCCAAATGAGAGGAATTAATGATGAATGATAGTAAGATACCTTAAAACAGAGCCTCAAAGCCCCCAAAAGGAGGTAAATAGATATGAGAAAAGCCTATCAAATCAAGGCCATTTTTTTGGCTACTCTGTTGAAGATACATTTTAAAACATAAATGAAACACAGAAAATCAATAGTACCAATGAGAATATACTCTCCTCTGATCCACTGAATGACCCACAAGTTCCTAGCTTTTTAATACTTTATAAAATGCAAATCAATATTTAGACATAGAAAAGGCTAGGAGAATTTTCAAATATATCTAAGCAATCTGCTATTTTGGGGTAAGTTTTAGCTACCATGATAGTAAAGACAACAAACTTTTAAAAGTTATTTTAAATATGTATTAAAAAATACTCTAGACCTCAGGCAAATGGTTTCATTTGCTGCACTCCAAGAAAGTTTATGACCTATTGATAAGAGGAAAAATGAAATAAATAAGGACATAGAAGATAAGAGGAAAGAGGAGGAACAATTTGACAGGTTGTTTCTTCAAAGTATCATGTTCGATTTTAAACCTCTACGTCTCCTTGCTCTTTCTAAGACCAGTATTCTTATCAGGATTTATATCAGAAAATCAGGTGATACTGATATTTGGTGTTTAGAAGTATAGTTCTTCAATATGTTAAAAAGATTTTAATACATTGCTAAAGTGATCTGTACCCACTATTAAATTTTGCCAGTAATTAAAGTCCAGAAATAAAGTAAAACTAAAATAGAAATATGCCTCATCTGAAATTTTATTCACTTTAGAACTCACTCTTCTCTTGGCTTTAAAATGAAACACTACAGCCCATAAATTCCACAATGTATTAATATCCTTTGGGGGCCCAAGAGGCTCATGGGTTGGACAAAGTCTTGCACTAATCTGTACAAAATTCATAAATCTTATACACATGATGTCAAAATGTTCCTTTTTAAAGCTTCAGAATGAAGTTAAACTATGAGTACTTAGTGTTAGTCTTCCATTCTCAGATTAAAAACACACACAGACACACGACTTTCCCTGTGGAATATTATCTAATCCATTTATAACCTAAACCATGTAATGGAAGAAAATCAAGTGATAATAACATTTTTAGTTAAATTGACTTTCCTTTGGAAGTTTCCCTTGTAACTGATCTCATCTTGTTGCTCATCTATTTTTCCCCTTAGCGCTTTTAAATTTCTACATTCGTGATCATGACCTTGACTTCATTCTGAGTTGCTTCTGGTGTTTCTGTTTTTTTTGATGCTTGCCAATCTGTCAATATTCAGTTTTTAAGGGTCCCTCGGAACTATTATACAAGCTATACCTAATCCACAATACATGTCACTGTGACAATACATTCATAATTCACATTATGAAATCTCCATAGGAAAGATTAGGGTAAGTACTGTGAAAAGATATGAAAATGGGTGCACAAAGCCCTGCTAAGTGCATTATGTGTGGTGGGAACAATATCTGGCAGGGACAGCTGGCCCAGCTTCTCTCCTGCAGCCTGGGCTACAACAGGGCAGCTGTGAAATTCTGTTCAGGGAAACATAAGAGAACATTCTGGGCTAAAAGAGCTTAGGGGATGACAATCCTTTTTAACAATAATCCGTTACCTTTTATCTTAGAAAAATGAAGCTAAATAAGATTTCTGTGAAATCAGATTTTAAAAAATGCTTGATTCCATCAAAATGAGGGATTTTGGATAGCAGTCACTACCCAGCCACTTCTAGCTTCGTTATGTGATTGGTGCTTCAGAGTAGGCACATGTGTGAGCATCGAAAAAGAGGGATTGACAGTGCATACAGCAGGCATAAGACCCAAAGTAGATCTCTGGAACAACCCATTATCATTTTTCACTTCTTATGTGTATATACTATTTTTTTTAAGATTTGAGAGAGAGAGACAGAAGGAGGGAGAGAGAGAGGAAAAGAGGAGGGGGGGGAGAGAATCTCAAGCAGACTCCCCACTGAGCACAGAGCCCGATGTGGGGCTTGATCTCACAAACCTGAGCCAAAATCAAGAGTCAGATGCCTAACCCAGAGAGCCACATACGTGCCCTGTGTATGTACTACTTTTTATAGTCTACACACGCATTTAATATTTTCAGCAGCCAAGATCTTTATTAAGACCTAACTTTAAAACTTTTCTTAACATTAGCTTTCTATATATAAAGCTGTCCTTGAATACAGTTGACTTCTCCACCTAAAAATATATTTAAAATTTATTTTTGAAAAATAAGTTGTGTCTCTACTTCTATAAAATAACACAAAGAAAAGGAATCTTAGCATCTAAATTGCCCAGCCAAATATTAAACTACAGAGTTTCACAGAAATAGTTTGCTCTTTTAATTTCAGGCCAAGTCCTTGGCCAAGTCCAACCCTAAGAAATCAGGGTTTTAAAGCACAGAAAAAAAAGTAGATTTTCTTAATGACTATATTCACAGTGAATATGGAATACCAAAAATAAGGCTGATGACAGTACTTTTAAGATTGGGGGTTCAGAATAGAGTGACTCCTCAAACCATTTAATCCCTCCCATTCCAGAATGAAGTCACCTATGTTGGCAGGTCATTTATACAAAAACCTATGGGTATCATAATGAATTTCTACTTCCCTACCAAATCTACCAGGTTTTCTCAACATGGAGGAAGAACCGTCTTTACCTTGCTCCTGTAAGTGGGTAAAGAGAAAGGTATGTCCAAACCACTTAGCTAACATAGACCCTTAGTATTTCCACTCTTCGTAATCATGGCATCACTGCTGGGTCATTAGCAGGTGTTCTTAAAATTATTCAAGGAGATTGGATCCATTCTCTCACTGCAGCTGAAGGGCATGAACCTAAGGGCATCTCTCTCATAAACAGTTTTTCCAGTGGAGAGATCAAGCTCTATTTCACATGTATACCCACCATTAGGAAAACAGGCCAGTGAGGCCCTTTAAGTGTTCACCCCCAGACCACAGCAGGAGCTGGACCATGGGACATGCAAGATAGAACCTATAGCCATTATTTGAAAAAACAAAAAGCCCAGCTGCTGAGGTGCAGTAAACTATCAAAATTAAATCAACCTTGCAGTGATTATCCGTATGCAACTTCTTTTGAAAAGTGCTGAATATTAAATCCGTATTATTAAATCAACCCCAAGTTCTTTGACATTTGAATTTATGCTCAATATTAATGAAAACCTTTGGGTTTCCTAAGAAAGCATGGCTTAATTTAGTTGCCAAAGATATCATTTTGGTCTCTATGTATGCCTTACAATCGAAACCTCAGTCCTTCATGTTCTCAACAACCATACGACTCTTTTGTTATTTATTGTGGTTTGATATATACTGTCCTCCGGGAGGGTAAATGGGCAGGACGACATGCATGTGCTATGCTTCATACAGAGAGAGAATCAGAAACTCAGAAAAAAAAAAATGATTTGGGTCTGGAATTTCATTTTAATTTGTGTTACCAGATTGAATAAAGAGTGCCTACTCTCAAGGGTAGGAAGAAAAAATTAAAACAACTGAGAACCAGTTTTGCAGAATATTTATAGTTTACTGCTTTGCATTGATACGGACAAAACTTAGCTCAGATAACATCCCTAGCAAGGACAGAATCAGGTCACTTGCTTGAGAAGAGAGAAACTATGTTTATCATAATTGCCTGCCCTGAGGTTCTAGAATATCACGTTTCCTGAAATACAAAGTTCCAAGGGTTGAATGTGGGATAGAACATGGTCAGTCTGGAAGGTGAGTTTCTAATCTTTTCCACCAAATAAGCTTTGTAAAATGGCCCCACAAGTCGTATGTGATACTCCCATGAATCTTACGGTTGCAAGGACCTTGGTCTCAAAGTGTTGAGGGTCCAGGAGCCACCATGCTCATTGTGATGTTGATGTGACAGTTGGTTCTGTTTGCTGAGATGCTAGATATCTTTAACCAGGGGGAAATGGCAGACAAATAGCTACTTTGCTGACTGCAGCATTTGAAGCAATCCTCCCTGCAGGACAGGATGGCATTGGGAAGCACAGCACATGCTCTGACACGAGATCATTGGTGGTAAAACCCAGCTGCATTCTTTACCAACCATGGGACCCTAGACAGATTACAGAAATCCCAGGGTTTCCACTGCCTTGTGTGTAGAATGGGATTACGACAGTAGTTTCTTCATACGGTGCAGTAAAAATTCAATGAGCTAATATACAAAACCCTTAGAAATGAGCTAACATTCGAAACCCTTAGAAAAGTGCCTGGTATACAGAAACAGCCCAATCTTCAGTAGATAATTTTATCATTATTAGCAACTACATGGGAAGGCTCCAAGAATAATTTAAAGTAAAATATGAATCACATAATCAGAAGTGTTAAATTTTACATCTACTAATTTGAGAAGCTCGTTTGCTAAGGGTATGCATTTTTCCTTTCTTTAGTTGAGAATTTCAAGAGGCTTGGAAGAATTTATTCATGGGATTTTTCAAAAAACTCTATCTAGTTTATGAGAAACTCGTTAAAATTTCTCTCTTTTCTTGTAAAGGAGATAAAACTTGCAGCCTAGAAAATCACAGATCTTATGTGTACAATATAACACATTTTAAAAATTTCCATGTCCCCTGAACTTTCCGTTTCTCTTTTCCAGTCAATTCTAACCACACCCCATCCCACTCCACCCCATGATGGGCAGCCACGAAACTGATTTCTATTATAGTAGATTGATTTCGCCCGTAATGAATTTCACAAACCGAATAATACTGTTTGTACTCTCTAGTGCCTGGTTCTTTTTGCCTAACATGATGTTTTAAAAATGTATCTGCATCATTGTATGTATCACTGGTTTGTTCTTTATTTGTGCTGAATAGTAATCCACTGTATGAATATACTCAATTTGTTTATTTTTCTATTGACAAACATGTGAACTATTTTCAGTTATTGGCAATGATGAATAAAGTTTCTAGAAATATTCTTGTGAATACTTTTGTGGATATGTTTTCTCTTGGATAAATACATAGAAGTGGAATTTCTGGATCAAAGGGAAGATATGTGATTAGCTTTATAAAATTTGTTATTTTTCCAAAGGGATTGTACTATAGCACATTCTGATTAGCAATGTAACAGATTTCTGGTGCACCAAAGCCTTTTCAGGCTTAGTGTTTTGTCTTTTTAGTTTTAGATATTGTCATGGGAACATCATGGTATTGAGTCTCTTGCTTTTTTAAAGTCAGTCTGATAATCTATCCTTTTAATTGGAGTGTGTATTCTCTTTACTTTTAATATAATTATTGGTAAAGCTGGGTTTTTTCTCCCTATTTTTCTTCTTTGTGTCCATCCATTATGTGATCCATTTTCCTCCTCTTTTGTCTTCAGCCTAAACAAATACTTCTTAAAATTCCATTTAAATTTAGCTCTAACTATTTTGTACTTTTTCTTTAGTGATTGTTGAACTTAATGTTAACATATATTAAAGCCACTTGTGGTTGAAAGTCTATATAATTTTGTAATTGAAATAATAACATTTGGTCACAGAAATTTGTAGCAATATTATGAATTGATGTTAAATGAGGACTTCATCCTTACTATTCACTATACATTTAAAATCTTGCACGGTATTACTTGAGCATGCAGAATAAAACTAAGGTGAAAATTAGTCTTAATGGAATAGCAAGTCATTGAAAATCTACCTGTTGAAAAAGATTAAACTAAATTTACCATCTAATGGATTAAACTACTTTCTTTAATCACTATGTCTTTTTAAAAATAGCGTATCTTTTCTCTCCATCTTTCTTTCTCCCTTCCTTCTCCTGTCTTTTTTCCTTTCTCCCTTTCTTCCCTCCTTCCTTCACTCCTTCTTTCTTCAGTTAGATCAGCATATTACATGATATACAAGTACCGGTGACAGAAACACACATGAAAAAAATTAGTATTTAAGTCGCAAAACTTAAGAACAGTTGCCAAACTTTGTGGGCCCCAAATACACTTTGGCATGCCCTTTACACATTAATAGAAGGCCTCTTGTTCCATTCCCCTTGGAAATGTTTCATGGGTTCTCTCAGCTCCTAGACCCCACACTCTGACCTCTCACACTTACTCTCCCCATATTACTTTGTCTCCTACTACACTGAGGAAGCAGGATGCTCAGATGAAATTCCTTCCTTCTCTCTCCCACCTATTTCTTCTCCTCCTGTCCCTACTTGCCAATATGAAAACACTACTGGTCATCTTTTAATTCCTTTCTTTATGTCTTCTTTGTACTCAACATCTATAATATGCAAATAGGCTCCTAAAATAAAACAACATCATTAGCTACAGAAATCACTACTTTCTTTTTCACTGAACTTTTTGAAAAAGTAGCCTGGCCCTGTTGACTTCAATTTCCTTTTTGCCCATGGACTTCTCAGATTCTTTCTGGGAACTGGGCTACTGTGCATTGTAGAACTGTCTGACAAATGTTAAGTATTACCTAAATTAATGGTCACTTTTTCTTTCTTTTTTCTTTTCTTTTCTTTTCTTTTCTTTTCTTTTCTTTTCTCCTTCCTTTCTCTCTCTCTCTCTCTCTCTTTTTCTTTTTTTTTCCCCGCTTAGCCTGTCTATAGCATTGACATTGACATTTTTCACTACTTCCTCCTTGAAATGTTTTTCTCTTTGATTTTTGTGATAGCAGACTCTACTGGTTTTCTTGCTATCTCTTTAACTCTCTTTGCCGTTTTCTAAACAAACCTTTGTGTTCTCCATTTAGTTCTGTGCCATTCTCATTTTTATACCTTCTTTCTGTGATCTCATTTACTCTCATAACTTCAACTGTCATTTCTACGCTGATGAGGCCTACATTTACATCTTTTGCTTGTATTTCTCAAGTGAATTTTAAATTTGAAGAGAAAAATGCTCACTGGACATCTTCATTTGGATACTTCAAAGCCAATGAGGTTAAATTAAGTGCATTGCCTACCCTCAAAACTTGTCCTCTTCTGGTAACCTCTATTAAACATAATCATCACCCATTTAGATAACTAAGCTGAAGTCCTGGGAGCCACCTTGGTCACTTTCTACCTCATAAATAACACATCCAATCAGATATTAGTTATGTAGCTTCACTTCATTAAAAAGTGTTTCTCATGTCTGGTTTCTCTTCTTTATTCCTACTGTCAGCCACTATTCTGGCATCTCAGCATTTCTTTTATGGATTACTAGTACAATCTCCTACGTAGTTTTGTTGGCCTCAGGTTTACTCCTTTCCCTCTGTTCCCCACAATCCCTCAAGAATGACCCACTAAATATGTGAAGCTTTTCATGGCATTCCCCTGTCTAGCTGATTTCAATGGCTCCCAATGTCTTTGTGTAAATTTAATCAACTCCCTTGACTGGCATACAAGGTTATGAGTGCTAAAGCCCCTACTTACCTCCCAACCTCACCATCCACCACCACCCGTGTACATCTTTACCCCAGCCAAATAAAATGTGGTCACCCTGTAGTTACCCAAATAGATCTTGATGTCTCATGCTACTCAGCTTCTGTCTTTGCTGGTCCCTCTGCCGAAATGTCATTCTTCTGTTCCTTTTCTGCATAAATCCTTCATATACTTCAAAACTTGGATTAAGTATCTCTTCTGAGAATCTTTCTCATTATTTCAGTTTTATTCAGATGATTTTTCTCTGCCTTCATAGTTTTTCCCGAGTCTATCATTGTACTTTTCACACCACATTTAATCATTGGTTAATTTCTTTATGTCATCCCACTAGTACACTTGCTTCTTTATGGCGGCTACCAGACCTCATTTACCTTCGTATCTCCATCATTTACTAATGCACTAGCAGTGTAAGAAATGTTCCCTGAATAAATGAAATCAAGTCGAATCAAATGAACATAAAAGATAATTGTCTGGTGACATATATATTATTTTAGCAGCACAAGGCAAGTTACTATGATCACTAGATATGTCATGCTAAAAAAAAATTATAACTTTACACATGCTTGCCCCAAGAAGAGTAAAAAAAAAAATATTGGGTGGGGGGTAATACTGCTCCTGAGGCCTCTTGTAAATCACTGGTTCCAAAATGTAATGATATATGGGAGTTTATTTCTTCTAACAGGCGATTCCCAACACCAGGTGTTGGGAAGACAGATAAAAGAGGGCAGACAGATAAAAGAGATGAGCACAGAAAAGAAGGAAGGTATCAGTCAGAGAAAATATGTAGGAAGACATTTTGCCAACGGCAAATGGAAAATATATCTAAAAGTACCTCTTAAAACCTTTTGAAAGTCATGGATGTGTATTTCCTGAGATGTTCTGCTACATCATTTCATTCTACATCCTATCATCAGCACAAACTGTAATTCCTACAAACCAACATAAAGAGGGAAAAGTATATTCCAAAGTGATTTCTTTTTCTTTTCCTATACTGGATAGTGATTTTTTAAACTATTAAATGCAATTTTTGTAGGTCAAATTTGGTAAAAAAAAAAAAAAAAAGCAATTTCATTGGTTCAACAAAATACAGAAAGTGTAATGGTCTTTACTAAAATAATTTTGCAATAACTAAAATGGTCTAATTTTCTATTAATGACATAACAGACATATGCTTTAGGGTCCCCTATCTCTGCTGCACAAGATGTGTTCTCTCCATGGAGACAGAGGTAATTTGTTGTTGTCATCAATGAAAGCGTTGTTTTATGGGAGTCATGACGTATAGGTGAGGACCAGTGCATGGATTCAGAGTAAGATATGTCACTCTTATTTTGGGGACTGTGGCATAAATAAATCAAGAATTCACTCAACTCCTGATACCCAAAGTGCTGTCTGTGAACTGATGGTGTTGGCATAGTCTGAGAGCTTGTTGGAAAAGCAATGCTAAGGTTTGGGTTCTATCCTAAAATGACTCTAGCAAAAAATGCATTTTACAAGACTCCCTCTTCGCCCAGTAATTCTGATGCAACTTAATATTTATGTGGCATTGCATCAGACCACTTGCTCACAACTCAGCTTTACATGGGATTCCCTGAGGGGTTAAAACACATGGATGCCTGAGTCCCAGCTCCAGAGGTGGATTTAATTGGTGGGAAGAACAGTCTGACCACTGGGGTTTTTATAAGCTGGAATAATAACATTGGATGAGAATAGCCAGATTATTCTAATGCACAGAAAAAGTTAAGAACCACTACTCTGGATGAAATTTTAGGAGAGAAATTCTTAATCCTAGGGGATATTCAAAATCACATTCGGTAGCATAAGACATTTTCATGTCATGGCACACATATACTTAGAGTAGAGTTAGTGCTACCATGAAAAGTAGCCAAACAAAGCAAAGGATAAAACCGAATGTCAAGATATTTTACAGTTTTTAGAAATAGAAAGTGAAAGATAATCAATAGCCGTCAAAAGAAAATAAGCTTCCCTTTCCGTACAAGACTGTGATCTGTGTGAAAGAAATAGACGAAACAAAAGGCAAGAGAAGGTGGGGGGAAAATGAAAGATATGTTACTTTGATGATTTATGTATTAAAGTAAAAAAACAATTCGACTGAATGATAAATGAAACACCAGACACTTGATCTGTCACTACAGACTAGATAATAAAAATATAACCTTAGAAGTATTCTAGTGAAAAAAATCAGAATAATGTTCTAACATTTTATCTTTGGGTGAAGAGTCTTAGGTTATGTTCAGAAATAAGAAACTAAACACAGAAGAATCAGAATTTAGACTCGCCATTTCATAGCAGCTCATTGAAAGTAGATCTGTATTTGATTCTGGAAATCAACCACTTTGCAGATTTGTACCTCAGAATTAACTTGATCATGTTCTGCAAACTGAATAATGTAGCTAATCCAGCATCTCTTTGATGGGGACATACCTTCTGACTCAAGGATGCAACCTTTCAGAAACCAGGTGTAGCAAAATTCCTAGCAATAAGAAGAAATGACAAGCACAGTGCCACCTGCATAATACATCAATGCTCTCTGGAGTGCTGTTACTTTAAATATTATTAACAATTAAGAACTCATATTCAAATATGTTTTTAAAAAGACACTTATCCAAAGGAAGAACATTTGGAGGAACCAAGAGCAAATGTAGTTTTGGTACTTTGATCATTCTCAGTCAACACTTTTTTTTTCTTTTTTTTTTAGGAGATGGAGAGTGGCAGAAGGAGAGGGAGAGAGAGAATCTTAAGCAGGCTCTGTGATCATCGTGGAGCCCCAGTGTGGGGCTCTGTCTCACAATCCTGAGCTCATGACCAGAGCCGAAATCAAGAGTTGGACGCTTAACCAACTGAGCCACCCAGGTGCCCCTAAGTCAACACATTTTATTTTTTTAAGGTTTTATTTATTTATTTGACAGAAGAGAGACAGGGAGAGAGGGAACACAAGCAGGGGGGAGTGGGAGAGGGAGAAGGAGGTCTCAGCAAGAGACCTCCTGAGCAGGGAGACCCATGGGGGCCTCAATCCCAGGACCCCGGGATCAGAACCTGAGCTGAAGGCAGATGTTTAATGATTGAGCCACCCAGGTGCTCCCAGTCATAACATTTTAAATAATAAAATCAAATCAAGGATTTTAGACCTTAAAATAATTTTAACATCTGCACTGTAGCAGAATGGTACAATTCATTTTGCCCAATTGAGTTGAATCTGGTTGAAGATTTTACTTCTTAATTAAAGGACCCTGCCATTGATTCAACTTGCAAACTTCCTTCAGCTCTGGATATAATTTTATCCGGGTCTAATCCTGAAGACATTTACGTTTCCATGTAGGTGGTAAGTGTCATCTGGAAGCAACCTAATCAAATGTCAAAGAAGGCATTTAATAGTTTGACCTACTATAATATATAGCTAGGTCATTCCTTAGAAATGTAACTCCTCTAGTAAGCTTTTGCCAGGATTTGAAAACCCAAAGAAGATGTGATTTTAAATGCTTATAACCACTATTCACAGAAATACATACATTTAAAAAACACATTCTAGAAACCCTTTCATGGTGAATTAAACCTGAATTTCTAGAGAAACCAAGAAGGCTGAAAGAATTTTAAATTGGATTTTGAACATAAACAAAGAGTTGCCCTGTAGTTTGGAGAACACCTGCCCATGATTGAGACCGCTGCTGAGTTCCACAGGAGAATGAACTTGTCGTGATTTTCATAGAAAGGATAAAATGGAAACTACTGCATCAGTACATGGGAAAAGAAAATTTCATTTCCAAACACTTAGAAGTATCATCAGCTGTTATAGAAAAGGAAAAATAATATAGTAGGAATAAGTAAAATCCTTTATGGTGGCATTTTCTATTTGAAGTTTGATTGTAGGAGCTCTGTATTGTAAGAAAACAGTAATACTGAGAGGTTGTCAGGACTTGGAATCTGTATTAAGGAATTTGTATTATTAAATAGAAACACTGGTCTGCCACATACTAATAAAAACATACCAATAGAAGCCAGGTCTGCCACATACTAGTCAGATAACCTAACCTTTCTGTCCCTTCATTTCCTCAGCTATAAAATGAGAATAATAGCAGGACCAACTCACAGGGGTGATGCCTGGATTAAATGACCTAACTACACATGACAGCATTTAGAAAGGTCCCAGGAACATAGTAAACACTCAGCACAGATATTTTTTCTTCTTTTTCTCCTTTACATCTTTCTCCTTTACATCTTCCTCTAACTATTCAGAGATAGTTGTACAGATGGACATAAAACTCTACCTTTATATTGGCTCTTCTGAGTTTTGTATTCCACCATTCACCATTAATCAACACTATACATCACTGAAGGGGTCTGTACCCAGTAGATATCATTCTCTTTGTTTATATTTTTTCACATTCTTATCTCCAAATTGCTCTTAGAATTGGTCTTAGAATTTCCATTCAACCCTTAAGGTGAATAAAACTTCCCCAACCCAAAAATTATCCTGAAACTTCCAGAAGTTCTACATAGTCCTACTCTAAAGGTGGCAGGAACCTCAAATCACAATTGAAGATTCATCAAGAGTGATTTAGCAGACTGTAACTCAGTTTGGGTCCTGTGAAGGAGAAGCCCTGTTGTGTGCCTTTGGTGTCCAGCTGCTCAGAAGTATTTTCTACTTTCATATCAAAGATGAAGGAAAACATCCTGGAAAGTAATGTATAATCACGCCAGCTGTAGATTCCACTAGAAATCAACTCTTTTAACACAAAGCAATGTCCCAGAAAGACTCAGAGGCAAGGTAATCCAATATCTAAAGGCAGCATCATTAGTTTCTAGCTACATATTGACTATTTTGAAAAAATGTCACCTTCTTTTTCAGGAATGTAGAGGCCTCTAAATTAAAATGCTTTTAGAAGCAGCCAATTAAATGAAATTAAATAAAGAAATAGAATATGCTAAACTTCTTTGCAACAATACATAGCAATTTAGAAAAATTTATTAGTTTGCTTTTAAAAAATTCTCAATAAATGTGAGAAAATGTTTACATTAGGCAACCTTTTTCATTATTAGCTCCATCTTGCAAAAATCTTTACCTGGGATGGGAAAGGGGAGAATAGTTCTGAATTTTGTTTTCAACATGTTTAATCAACTAATCAAGTTAGATTTAAATTGGCAATCTCTCCTCCATCTTCAAATTCCATGAGATAAAAAACAATGAAAGAATGATATCTTAATGAAGATGTTATAAAAAATAATGTGTAATTTCCCTTAAGTACTGTTTTGAAGGAATATTTATCTTAATACTGGTCAGTTTGGTCTGCTCTAACTGTACTTTTAGGAAAAGTGCTTTAAGGGCGCCTGGGTGGCTCAGTGGGTTAAAGCCTCTGCCTTCGGCTCAGGTCATGATCCCAGAGTCCTGGGATGGAGCCCCGCATCGGGCTCTCTGCTCAGCAGGAAGCCTGCTTCCCTCCCACCCTCCACCTGCCTTTCTGCCTATTTGTGATCTCTGATAAATAAATAAAATCTTAAAAAAAGAAAAAAAGAAAAAGTGCTTAATAAACAACCTCAGGCATGAAAAGAGTTCCTGTATATAGATACAGTTAAAGTGTGATATTTTGGAATTCTGGGGGATACATGCTGCACATTAACCATCATCTGAAAATCCAACAGTCAACTTTTCTAGTATAACAAAAAAGGAAAAAAATGTCTTCCATTTGCATCAGGAATTTACTTCACTTGATTTCTCAAATTCATAAGGCAGTTTTATGCACTTCATTAAGAAAATCTTCAATGTTTTCAGATTCCTTGCTGCACTAAACAAAACTAAGGATTTTCCTTGGGATAACTGGTAATATTCTGGGGAGCTATTTCCCAAAGTGCATTTCACAAAACATTCAGTTCATGAGATGCAACTTACAGAAAAGTTTTATGACCAAATCGTGGAGAAATGCCCAACACTAATTCTTTATTTCCAACTTGAAATTTCTTTAGAATAAGTGAAAAAATATCAATCAGGAAAAGACAATTATATATGATCTCTCTAATATGAGGAACTTGAGAGGCAGGGCCGGGAGTTGTAGCGGGTAGGGAGGGAAAAAAATGAAACAAGATGGGACCAGGGAGGGAGATAAACCATAAGGACTCAATCTCAGGAAGCAAACTGAGGGTTCCTGAGGGATTGAGGGGGAGGGATAGAGTGGCTGGGCTATGGACATTGGGGAGGGTATGTACTATGGTGAGTGCTGTAAATTGTGTAAGCCTGATGATCCACAGATCTGTACCCCTGAAGCAAATAATACATTGCATATTAATTAAAATAATAAAAAAAGAATACATGCTTCTCGAAAGCAGAGAATTTGGCAACATCTTGTTCACTTATCATGGCCCCAAGACTGTAACAGTGCCCTGCACTTAGGCATTCAGCAGGAATTAATGAATAAGCAAATGAATATAAAAGCTTTGAACAGCTCTCTAGCAAAGAAACCTCTTTTAATTTTCTTTCATCCAGAGTATCTCATACCTATTTAATCACAGTAATCTTTTTTTTTTTTTCTGTTAGCATTATGGAATATTTATTCTAAATGTTTAGAATATTAAAAAAAGAGAGAGAGAGAAAAGAAAGCATAGAAACGAAACCACTACCCATATTAAGAATTAAGTACAACAAATACAACAGAAGCCTCTTGGGGAGCAGTCCTCCGTTTCATAAGGTAACACCAACTTTAAGACTTATGTTCACATGAAACTAAGTAGCATCCTGCTCTGAGAAGTTCTGAACTGGGGAATTGTTATTACCCCCTCCAGTGCTAAGATTTTAACCTATTTCTAGCTTGTATATATGTTGCAAATGGTCATCTGTAAAGCTATCTGCTCACACTATTAATATATTAATAAGAAAAGAATGAATGAAATAAAACACTATGATACAGACCAAAGACAATGGATAATTGATGTTAATAATGATTACGTGAACAGGCTAATAAGCAGCTTATCTTTCAAATTGATTGATATGAAATTTAACGATGCTACAATATATACCTTACCATAGAGTCAACCTAAGAAAACATCAAAGTACTTGTTACTTAATGTCCACTGAGTAATTTAGAAACTATTCCCTACAGTTGCTAAAAGAAAAAAAGAAACCCTAACAAGGTACACATTGGAATTTGACTTCCAAAATCAGCTGGGGCTGCAAAAGTAAAGATCCAAGTCACAGGGTGGCCCCATTTACGTAAGAGAAGCTGCTAAGAGAAACACCTCCCCATCTTGAGCTGAATAAACAGTTACTGAAAAAAAAAAATCTCTTTTATCAAGAGCCAGGAAACTGATAGAGAAGCACATAGGAGCCAACACAGTTTAATAAAAAAACAACTATTTTTTAAAATGTAGGCAATATCTTTCACAGTCTTAATTTCGGTAAAATTTTCTTCCAAATTTTCAAGGGCCATTACAGATATTGCTAAATTTTCTTAGGAAAATGTGAAGTATGAAACTACCAAGATGTTCTTTTTGCATGTCTAATTTTTGTCCCTAGCTTCACCTAAAACATAAAAGGCCTATAAAGTATATTTCCGTATTGGTCTGTTTCTCAATTTTATTTATAGAGAATGTTGAATAGTCAACTTAGAGGGGGAAAAAAACCCATTTGAACCCAATACCTACACCATGTAGATACTCAATATACAATTAAACCAAAGAATAGCACAAAAAGAAGAAAAAGATCTGTGGATAAATTTTCACTTTATAATTGTTCATTGGTGTCCTGTAGTTTTTTATAGGCAAACATGTGGATTAGAATTTCATTCCACTATTGAAACCGTTTCGATTTTCAAGCCAAACAATAAATTCTTCCCATGTTAAATACCAACAGAGATTGAAATATAACTTCACTCTATATTAGAAGTCCACAAATCCTTTCTCATATTTAAATGAATGAAATGAATTAGTATCTAAAGGTATTTAAAAAAGAAAAAAAATCAATTCCTACCTCCATTATCTTTTAGATGCAGTGCTATCTTGGTATCATCTGGAAGAGAAATTCAAAGTTATTGTAACCAAAAAAATTTTAATGATGCATTAATCTGATGACCAATAGTCTACCAATGCCTTAATTATAACATTAATAGATTTCAAAATCTTACTCAGTGAATTTCTTAGTGCAATGAGAGTGAAGTGCTAGTTTACACAGGTAATACTACAATTTCTTACTAAGATTTTAAGATCAAAACTTCAGTAAAACACAAGATTCTTAAGATCTTGAGAAAATTATAGTTATAATTTTAACTTAAAGTTCACTTATTTTTAATCTTTGAAAATGACTTATTGTAATTAGACTCTATACTGATGGCCTTCATTATTCATTAAAAAAAAAAGATCAGGAAATTCTAAAATATTTATGAATTTAACTTCAAAGTTTAGGTGCTTATCCACTGCTAATAAATATGACCAAAATCATAAATGAAAAGATCTTGCCCATAATGAACAAAATAAACAAATAAACATGCCTTTTTTTTTTCTCTTGTTTAAGTGGTTATATTTTATTCTAAAGCATAGGATTCAAATTGAAGTAGTATTTTCATGGGGTAGAATTCAAACTATAAAAATATTTTACAGGCTGTATAACAACCCCAAATAAGATGGATTAAAATACAACACTGGCTTTAAAAGCAATAAAATGTATTTAGCAGCTGTCCTCATCTCATTTTATAGCTTTACTCTAGTTATCTTTTTTAAAGGATTTATTTATTTATTTTAGAGCAAGAGAGAGCTTGAGTGAGGGGAGGGGGCAGAGGGACAGGGAGAGAGACTCTCCAGCAGACTCCACACTGAGCACAGAGCCTGACTTGGGGCTTGATCCCACCACTCCGAGATCATGACCTGAGCTAACATCAAGAGTTAGATGCTCAACTGACTGAGCCATCCGGGTGTGCCTCGAGTTAACCTTTACTATCCAATTAAATTTCAATTAAAAGCAAAAGTTTCAAGTTTAATTTATTATTCAAATGAAAGCAAGTTTGATGACTATAAATAAGTAAGATCATTTCCCCCCCCAAAGCTCACTCTTGGCCAATTAGTCTCACATTTCTCCCTAGTGGTACCATTCAGAATATATGATTCTATTTTAGCTGATATACTTTCTTCCCCCAATGAGTTGTGTGTATTTAGGTAAATATTAGAACAGCATATAAGTAGAATTATCTATTTTCTCTCTATGCCTTTTGCCTTTCTCTCCTGTGACTGAAATACTGAATTCAGGTACCACAAAATTTAGCAATATAAAAGCAAGTCTGTATTTCCTTTTTAGGGAGCACAGGTAGCCAGGATATTATAAAAAGCTCAATCTTAATAATAGTCACCGTATATTAAAAGAATATTAACACATCTTTTTGTTCCATAATAATTTTGTCTTTTCCCCTTTAGAAATCCTTTAGAAGTCCAGTTTGCCAACGGATAGCTTTCCCTCTAGAGAGCTACTCCAGTTCATGTCAACACAGTGACTATCTCTTCCTTAAGAAAAAAGGCAAGGGTCACCTGGGTAGCTCAGTTGGTTAAGCGACTGCCTTCAGCTCAGGTCATGATCCTGGAGTACCAGAATTGAGTCCCGCATTAGGCTCCCTGCTTCTCCTGCTGACATTTCTCCACTCTTGCTTTCTCTCTCTCTCTCTCTCAAATAAATAAATAAAATCACTATAAAAAACACACTTCTAAGAAAGAAAGCAGAAATATCGAGAGTACCTTCTGTGGGCAGGCTGGTGGGCAGCTGGGATGTCACTGCTCTTCTGGTGGTCGTTAGGACCCTGAATTTTGTGGTTGTTGCTTGTACGGTTGTGGTGGTTTGAGAAGAACTTTCCATTGGCTCTGTGTTCTCACACATCTTCTCTTTGGACTAACAAGAGAAAAAAATGGGAAAACAATTTAAGAAAGATCGTATATGCATTTTAAAAAATTACAAGAAAGAAGCTGAGCTGTGAAGCACAAATTACTCTCAGATCAAGATGAGGAATCAGTTATTTTTGAATAGGACAATATTTGTAGATTATAGTAATTTACAAAGTATACAAAATAGATGAAAAATAAAATGGGATATTAGTAAAGCGTTTTCACCTTTAGATATTCGGATTTCATCATTTTTGTGGTTAACCTTTCATACTACTTTTTATCTTGCCTTAAATTTTATAGTGATTTATAAAAGACATAATGTCAAAAGGGAGAAGTTCATACAAGAAGAAAAACGTGTGCAAAAAGATAAGATTTAAAACATGGTTAGAGATGTGGAGAAAGAACGCATTTCAAATCGGTAATGCTAAATTCTAAATATTTGGTAAAATGCTCCATATTACTTTATTGTTTCAGAAACAATATACCACAGGTAGAAAGAATATTTAAAATTTTTGTTTTCTTTTATGAAATATTCAAAATCAGCCGAGCAAAAGATTGAATGACCCTCCTATAATCCCTTAGCCTATTTCTCCTTAGCACAGCTAGATTTTCAAAGACACCAGGAAAAGATGCATATTTTATTTTTTATTTACAGCCCACAAATATAAATCCTCTGACCTTCACCAGCAACAATCTCCAACATCCAAACTTTTATGGTTTAGAAGCTGGTGTTTCTCCCTACCTCTTTGCTCTTCAAAGGACCCCATCCTTCTGGTAGGTTTTAGAAAATAACTAGCATGCACCTGGGAGGTACTCATCTCACTTCTGAAAATTATTATTAAGTAAATTTCTTTCTCCAACTTCTCTTGTCATTAACAAAGTACAATGCACTTATTACTAGTTCAGCAAGAACTCCTGAGATGGCTTCTTTCTCATTAATGGAATATGATACAAGTTTCTTCCCCACTTCAACTCCCAATATCCTATGGGAATAAAGGTAAAGGATCCCACATTTTCTCAGCCCAGTGGTCTAATGATCTTGCTGACTCTATGTCAGGTACCACCCTTCCCCTCCAACCCCCCAGCCTGGACCTCACAGGCAGTTGGAGATGCTTTTGTTCTGAGATCACAGATCCAGTTGTCCTCTTTTCAGTCTTTCCAAGAATCTTTTCACTCAGACTCTGTTTCTCCTTTGATGACACTGAAAGCCCAAGTACAATGATTTTCTCCCTTCAACCCCCTTTCCCCCCATTACTTCAACCTCTCTTTCCAATTCCTTCATCTTGCCCTGTTTTGTTTTTATGCCTTTTCAGAAAATCCCCAAAACCAAATGGAGTAAAAACAACATCCAAAAAACAAACCAAAAATCCCACCTGCCTTCTCCCTGCCCTATAACAAAGCTAGAAGAAGCTGGAGAACAATCACACAACCCAGGCTTGGAACTCCATAGGGTTACCACCTCTGGGCGGCCTCAGTGGGCCTTCTGAGCTGCTTGGCAACACTGTCCTGTTTCCTGGTCTCCTCTCCCTCCATCCTCCATTATCAACTGCAAACCCTCTCCACTCTACTGAAAACTCTAATCCCATAATGCCTCTCCTAACCTTACCCCATGGGCTCACCTTTTATTTCCTTGATAAGAGTCATCAGCAAGATTTCTCTGCATGTCTTTACCAATCAGGATTCATGCTTGAATCTGTATAGACCTGTCCCTCTTTCTTTCTGTAATCATGGAGGGAGCCCAGTATTTATAGCTACTCTCTCAACCTCTACTTTGGCCCAACTCAGCCCACTTTGTCAGGTTTTTGTGAACTTGCTCATTTAATACCATTCTTTCTCTTCAAAATGTTTTCAATCTCAGGTTTTCCTCTGCTTTGTTCCCATTAGCACTTAAACGCACTCAAGCATGTCCAGTCTTATTTTAAATGTTCAGTCCTCCCTCTTCTCCTCAGTCCTTCTTCTCCTCTTCTGACATTCCCCTACTTTTCCTTCCATTCAGTCATACTTCCAGAGACAGGTCTGCTCTGGTCTTCACAGACTCCCACTTTTCCTACTTAGGAAAATCTCTTTGTTATCCAATACAAGTTAATTGAAATTTCTTATGCTGGTGGTTCTAATACCTCCTTATGCCCAAAATCATCTATATTCTTCACATCTCACAGCATGGGGCCCAGCTAGCTGTGCACTCTCTAGTTTTGGCTTTTATGACACACACTTGCACAAATTTTCTGATAGCTTTTTACAACTCCTTTTTATTTCTCTCTCTGTTATGTGTTGGTAGTTCTTATAGATCTTTTTTGACTAATCTTTTTGCTATATGCATTCTCACCAGCAATTTCCACCATACCCGTGATTTCAATTCACATGTTTATGTCGATTTACATAAATCGATACCAACAATACACATATCTCTCGGATTTCTGACCCAAATATTCATCTATTGACTTAACTTATGCATGTGGGTGTCACAGACATCTCAAACTCAATAAGTCTCCAATGGAACTCATCACAAATTATTTTCCTTCGGTGTTTCTATTGTCAAAGACCAGTATTAGCAAATACCTGATTGTTTAACCTAATATCCTGGACTTGTTAGCTTACAGCAGTAACAGCAGATTAAAGACTCTAAATGGGCCTCCTTCTGCAAAACCAAGTAGCTTCTGGATAAAATTTGAATTTTAAAGTATTACTAGGATTTGCAGGAAGGAAAAAAAATCTCCAAGGGTACCTTTCTATTGTCTCTCCCCCAAAACAAAACAAAGCTAAAGCTGTAGACTATGTAGTAGGAGTCATATCCAGTAAACAAAGGAAAAATGCAGGATTTTCCCAGAGGGCAAGCAATGTTAAAAATCAATATTGCTTCAAGGAATTCAAGCCTGTGCCAGCAGTAGATGGGGGAGATAAATTTATACCTCTCCTCTCCATACTAAATAGGGACATATGGTGTCCCCTAAAATTCTTAGGTGCTCTTCATCAAACATTCTTTGGTGGAAAGTACCATCTATTTAGATCCTTGGGGTTCCCAAGGAATAGGATAAAATAAAAATGCAATTCTAATTAAAGGACACAATATAAAAACACAAAAAGAAAACAAAACACTGACAAAGTCAGCAAAAACAATGAACAACATATTTAAACTCCCAAAATCTTTAGATACTGTGATCATCTAATATAAGATGCACAAAAATTTATATATGAAATATTTAAAGAAATGAAAGGCAAAATATAAAAATGAACTAGTAACGTAGACTACAAAAATGTCTTGGCAGATTTAATAACGTATAAAATTTAAATTTCAGAGGAGGAGTCAAGATGGCGGAGAAGTAGCAGGCTGAGAATACTTCAGCTAGAAGGAGATCAGCTAGATAGCTTATCTAAAGATTGCAAACACCTACAAATACAACAGCGGATTGAAGAGAAGAAGAACAGCAATTCTAGAACAGAAAATAAACCACTTTCTGAAAGGTAGGACTGGCAGAGAAGTGAATCCAAAGCGACGGGAAAATAGACCTCAGGGGGAAGGGCTGGCTCCCGGCAAGCGGCAGAGCAACAGAGCACAAAATCAGGACTTTTAAAAGTCTGTTCCGCTGAGGGACATCGCTCCGGAGGCTAAACCGGGGTGAAGCCCAGGTGGGGTCAGCGTGGCCGCAGGTCCCGCAGGGTCACAGAAGGAGCGTGGGTGTCTGAGTGTCACAGAGCTTACAGGTATTAGAACGGGGAAGCCAGCTACAGAGACAGAGCCAACAGTAAGCTCACAGCTCGGGTTACCTTGAACCAGTCGCAGGCTCGGTGAGCTTGGAGCGCGGCCAGAGGCCACGGAAACGGGAGTAATTGGGTGCAGTTCTCTGAGGGCGCACTGAGGAGTGGGGCCCCAGGCTCTCAACTCCTCCGGGCCAGAGACCAGGAGGCCGCCATTTGTATTCCCGTGCTCCGGAACTCTACGGAAAGCGCTCAGGGAACAAAAGCTCCCAAAAGCAAACCCCAGAGGATTACTCAGCCCAGCCCCTGGTAAGGGTGGTGCAATTCCGCCTGGGGCAAAGACACTTGAGAATCACTACACCAGGCCCCTCCCCCAGAAGATCAACAAGAAATCCAGCCAGGACCAAGTTCACCTACCAAGGAGTGCAGTTTTAATACCAAGGAGAACAGCGGAATTCCAGAGGAGGAGAAAGCAAAGCACGAAGTCATGGCTTTCTCCCCATGATTCTTTAGTCTTGCAGTTAATTTAATGTTTTTTTCTTTTTCAATTTTTTTCTCTTCTTCTGCTAAATATTTTTAACTTTTACGCTTTTGTTTTTTAATGTTTTTTAACTAGTTTATCTAATATATATATATATTCTTTTTTATACTTTTTCTTTATTCGTCTTCTTTTTTAATTGTTTCTTTTCTTTGTTTTTTATTTTTCTTTCTTTCTTTCTGAACCTCTTTTTATCCCCTTTCTCCCCCCTCACGATTTCGGATCTCTTCTGATTTGGTTAAAGCAGATTTTCCTGGAGTTGTTGCCACCCTTTGAGTATTTACTTGATCCTTCATATACTCTTATCTGGACAAAATGACAAGGCGGAAAAATTCACCACAAAAAAAAAAGAATAAGAGGCAATACCGAAGGCTAGGGACCTATCAATACAGATATTGATAATATGTCAGATCTAGAGTTCATAATGACATTTCTCAAGATTCTAGCCGGGCTCAAAAAAGGCATGGAAGATATTAGAGAAACCCTCTCGAGAGATATAAAAGCCCTTTCGGGAGAAATAAAAGAACTAAAATCTAACCAAGTTGAAATAAAAAAATCTATTAATGAGGTGCAATCAAAAATGGAGGCTCTCACTGCTAGGATAAATGAGGCAGAAGAAAGAATTAGTGACATAGAAGACCAAATGACAGAGAATAAGAAACTGAGCAAAAGAGGGACAAACAACTACTGGATCACGAGGGGAGAATTTGAGAGATAAGTGACACCATAAGACGAAACAACATTAGAATAATTGGGATTCCAGAAGAAGAAGAAAGAGAGAGGGGAGAAGAAGGTATACTGGAGAGAATTATTGGAGAGAATTTTCCCAATATGGCAAAGGGGACAAGCATCAAAATCCAGTAGGTGCAGAGAACCCCCCTCAAAATCAATAAGAATAGGTCCACACCCCATCACCTAATAGTAAAAGTTACAAGTCTCAATGACAAAGAGAAAATCCTGAAAGCAGACCGGGAAAAGAAGTCTGTAACATACAATGATAAAAATATTAGATTGGCAGCAGACTTATCCACAGAGACCCGGCAGGCCAGAAAGAGCTGGCATGATATATTCAGGGCACTAAACAAGAAAAACATGCAGCCAAGAATACTATATCCAGCTAGGCTATCATTGAAAATAGAAGGAGAGATTAAAAGCTTCCAAGACAAACAAAAACTGAAAGAATTTGCAAACACCAAACCAACTCTACAGGAAATATTGAAAGGGGTCCTCTAAGGAAAGAGAGAGCCTAAAAGTAGTAGATCAGAAAGGAACAGAGACAATATATAGTAACAGTCACCTTAGAGGCAATACAATGGCACTAAGCTCATATCTCTCAATAGTTACCCTGAATATTAATGGGCTAAATGCCCCAATCAAAAGACACAGGGCATCAGAATGGATAAAAAAACAAAACCTATCTATATGTTGCCTACAGGAAACTCATTTTAAACCTGAAGTCACCTCCAGATTTAAAGTGAGGGGGTGGAAAATAATATACCATGCTAATGGACATCAGAAGAAAGCAGGAGTGGCAATCCTTATATCAGATCAATTAGATTTTAAGCCAAAGACTATAATAAGAGATGAGGAAGGACACTATATCATACTCAAAAGATCTGTCCAACAAGAAGATCTAACAATTTTAAATATCTATGCCCCCAACGTGGGAACAGCCAACTATATAAACCAATTAATAACAAAATCAAAGAAACACATCAACAATAATACAATAATAGTAGGGGAATTTAACACTCCCCTCACTGAAATGGACAGATCATCCAAGCAAAAGATCAACAAGGAAATAAAGGCCTTAAATGACACACGGGACCAGATGGTCATCACAGATATATTCAGAACATTTCATCCCAAAGCAACAGAATACACATTCTTCTCTAGTGCACATGGAACATTCTCCAGAATAGATCACATCCTGGGTCCTAAATCAGGTCTCAACAGGTATCAAAAGATTGGGATCATTCCCTGCATATTTGCAGACCACAATGCTCTGAAGCTAGAACTCAATCACAAGAGGAAATTTGGAAAGAACCCAAATGCATGGAGACTAAAGAGCATCCTTCTAAAGAATGAATGGGTCAACCAGGAAATTAAAGAAAAATTGAAAAAATTCATGGAAACAAATGATAATGAAAACACAATGGTTCAAAATCTGTGGGACACAAAAAAGGCAGTCCTGAGAGGAAAATATATAGCGGTACAAGCCTTTCTCAAGAAACAAGAAAGGTCTCAAGTACACAACCTAACCCTACACTTAAAGGAGCTGGAGAAAGAACAAGAAAGAAACCCTAAGCCCAGCAGGAGAAGAGAAATAAGAAAGATCAGAGCAGAAATCAATGAAATAGAAACCAAAAAAACAATAGAACACATCAACGACACTAGGAGCTGGTTCTTTGAAAGAATTAATAAAATTGATAAACCACTGGCCAGACTTATCAAAAAGAAAAGATAAAGGACCCAAATAAATAAAATCATGAATGAAAGAGGAGAGATTACAACTAACACCCAAGAAATACAGACCATTATAAGAACATACTATGAGCAACTCTATGCCAACAAATTTGACAATCTGGAAGAAATGGATGCATTCCTAGAGATATACAAACTACCACAACTGAACCAGGAATAAATAGAAAGCCTGAACAGGCCCCTAACCAGTAAGGATATTGAAACAGTCATCAAAAATCTCCAAACAAACAAAAGCCCAGGGCCAGACGGCTTCCCGGGGGAATTCTACCAAATATTTAAAGAAGAACTAATTCCTATTCTCCTGAAACTGTTCCAAAAAATAGAAATGGAAGGAAAACTTCCAAACTCATTTTATGAGGCCAGCATCACCTTGATCCCAAAACCAGACAAGGATCCCAACAAAAAAGAGAACTACAGACCAATATCCTTGATGAACACAGATGCAAAAATTCTCACCAAAATACTAGCCAATAGGATTCAACAGTACATTAAAAGGATTATTCGCCACGACCACGAGGGATTTATTCCAGGGCTGCAAGGTTGGTTCAACATCCGCAAATCAATCAGTGTGATACAACACATCAATAAAAGACAGAAGAAGAACCATATGATACTCTCAATAGATGCTGAAAAAGCATTTGACAAAGTACAGCATCCCTTCCTGATCAAAACTCCTTAAAGTGTAGGGATAGAGGGCATTTGGATTTGCATCCATATCGGCAAAGAAGAAGTCAAACTATCACTCTTCACAGATGATATGAAACTATATGTGGAAAACCCAAAAGACTCCACTCCAAAACTGCTAGAACTTGTACAGGAATTCAGTAAAGTGCCAGGAGATAAAATCAATGCACATAAATCAGTTGCATTTCTCTACACCAACAACAAGACAGAAGAAAGAGAAATTAAGGAGTCCATCCCATTTACAATTGCACCCCAAACCACAAGATACCTAGGAATAAACCTAACCAAAGAGGCAAAGAATTACACTCAGAAAAGTATAAAGTACTCATGAAAGAAATTGAGGAAGACAGAAAGAAATGGAAAAATGTTCCATGCTCCTGGATTGGAAGAATAAACATTGTGAAAATGTCTATGCTACATAAAGCAATCTACACATTTAATGCAATTCCTATCAAAGTACCATCCATCTTTTTCAAAGAAATGGAACAAATAATCCTAAAATTTATTTGGAACCAGAAAAGACCTCGAATAGCTAAAGGGATATTGAAAAAGAAAGCCAAAGTTGGTGGCATCACAATTCCGAACTTTAAGCTCTACTACAAAGCTGTCATCATTAAGACAGCATGGTACTGGCACAAAAACAGACACATAGATCAATGGAACAGAAAAGAGAGCCCAGAAATAGACCCTCAACTCTATGGTCAACTAATCTTCGACAAAGCAGGAAAGAATGTCCAATGGAAAAAAGACAGCCTCTTCAATAAATGGTGTTGGGAAAATTGGACAGCCACGTGCAGAAAAATGAAATTGGACCATTTCCTTATACCACACATGAAAATAGACAAAAATGGATGAAGGACCTCAATGTGAGAAAGGAATCCATCAAAATCCTTGAGGAGAACACAGGCAGCAACCTCTTCGACCTCGGCTGCAGCAACATTTTCCTAGGAACATCACCAAAGGCAAGGGAAGCAAGGGCAAAAATGAACTACTGGGATTTTATCAAGATCAAAAGCTTTTGCACAGCAATGGAAACAGTTAACAAAACCAAAAGACAACTGACAGAATGGGAGAAGATATTTGCAAACAACATATCAGATAAAGGGCTAGTGTCCAAAATCTCTAAAGAGCTTAGCAAACTCAACACCAAAAGAACAAATAATCCAATCAAGAAATGGGCAGAGGACATGCACAGACATTTCTGCAAAGACATCCAGATGGCCAACAGAGACATGAAAAAGTGCTCCAAATCACTTGGCATCAGGAAAATACAAATCAAAACCACAATGAGATATTACCTCATACCAGTCAGAATGGCTAAAATTAACAAGTCAGGAAATGACAGATGCTGGAGAGGATGTGGAGAAAGGGGAACCCCCCTACACTGTTGAGGGAATGCAGGCTGGTGCAACCACTCTGGAAAACAGCATGGAGGTTCCTCAAAATGTTGAAAATAAAACTACCCTACGACCCAGGAATTGCACTACTGGGTATTTACCCTAAAGATACAAACGTAGTGATCCGAAGGGGCAAGTGCACCTGAATGTTTATAGCAGCAATGTCCACAATAGTCAAACTATGGAAAGAACCTAGATGTCCATCAACAGATGAATGGATCAAGAACATGTGGTATATATACACAATGGAATACTATGCAGCCATCAAAGGAAATGAAATCTTGCCATTTGTGACTACGTGAATGGAACTTGAGGGTATCATGCTTAGAGAAATAAGTCAAGCGGAGAAAGACAACTATCATATGATCTCCCTGACATGAGGAAGTGGAGATGCAACAAGGGAGGTTAAGGGGGTCGGAGAAGAATAAATGAAACAAGATGGGATTGGGAGGGAGAGAAACCATAAGTGACTCTTAATCTCACAAAACATACTGAGTATTGCTGGGGGGAGGTGGATTGGGGGAAGTGGGGTTGGGTTATGGACATTGAGGAAGGTATATGCTATGGTGAGGGCTGTGAAGTGTGTAAAACTGGTGATTCACATACCTGTACCCCGGGGGATAAAAATATACTATATGTTTATAAAAAATAAAAAAAATTAAAAAAAAATACAAGTTTCATATTCTAAAAAAAAATTAAATTTCAGAAATAAAAAATACATTTTTTGAAATCACTACTTCAATGGATATGTTAAACAGTGCATTAAACAAGATGACGACAGAATTAATAAACTGGCAAATTGATCTGAAGAAATTTCCCACGATGCAACACAGGGAAATAAAAAGATAGATGATATAAAAGAGGACTTTCACGGTCCTCATTTCCATTCAGCCACTTACCTACTAATCCTTCCCTCACCCTCTCTGTGATCACCACTACTCTACCCACCGATGCAGCCCAGATTGCCAGCATCTTTGGCCTGGGTTATATCCATAGTTAACTTCTTGGGTTCTTGCCTCATAACCTGTTATTCACCTGTAGCCTAGGTGATTCTTCCAAAGGCCCTGATTAAAAGCCTTTCCCTTGCCTTTGTTACTTTTAAATTGAGGAATGATATATATACATAGCAGTAAATTAGTTTCAGGTGTATAACATAATGATTTGATATTTCTGTACATTGCAAAATGATCACCACCATAAGTCTACCTTACATCTGTCACCAAACGTAATTGCAAAAAGGTTTTTTGTTGTTGTTGTGATGAGAATTTTTAAGGTTTACTTTCAGCAGTTTTCAAATATGCAACACATTATTCTTATGTACAGTCACCATGCTGTACATTAAATCCTCAGGACTTATTTATTTTATAACTGGAAGTTTGTACCTTTTGAGCCCCTTCTGTAGTTTCACCCACCACAACCACCCATCTGTTCTCTATCTTTGAATTTGGGTTTTGCTTTTTTGTGTTTTGTTTTGCTTCAATTCCACATATAAGTGAGATCATACAGTATTGTCTTTTCTGTCTGACATATTTTACTTAGCATAATGCCCTCAAAATCCATCCATATTGCGACAACTGGCAAGATTTCCTTCTTTATATGACTAAATAATCTTCAGAGTGTGTGTGTGTGTGTGTGTGTGTGTGTGTGTGTGTGTACATTCATCCATATACGCCACATTTTCTTTATCCATTCACCCACCAATGGGCACTTAGGATATTTCCTTATCTTGGCTGTTGTGAGTCATGCAATGAACATGGGGTTGCTGTTATCTTTTTGAGTGAGTATTTCATTTTCATTGGCATAAATACCTGGAAGTGGAACTGTGGGATCATATGGTAGTTCAATTTTTATTTTCTGAGGAAACTCCTTTCTTCCCTTGTCTTTAGGATGAAGCCCAAACTCCTTCAACTTTCCATGTTTAGGACTTTGTTAGCCCACCAGTCCCAGTTCTCATCACTCCTCTCCTCAGCTCCAGTTACCCTTTCATCTCAGATATCTTCTCCTCAAGCAAACCTCCCCTTAAGCTACTTAACCATACCACGTCCTCACCATTACTCTCCGCCATGCCCTTCTCTATATGCCTCAGTGGTCTATCCACCTGATGAACATACTTCTTCCATTTTTATGCTTTTGGTGCTTAGAATACTACATAGTAAGTGCTTGTATTAGGATCTGCACTTATGGAGAAAATTCATCTCACAGGATCGGATAGAAAATTTAACCCTACTTTTAGGCACAGAAGATGGACGAGAGTTGGTGACTTTATTGTATTAGAAGAATATAAATGCTCACCGTAAAGCCATTAATATTGACAATTTAATTACAAAATTAAAAGGAAACACTGAATATTGAAGATACTTGACTTTGAACTCCTTGAGAATAGGGGGTAATTTAAAAAAAATGTATAATTTCAGTGTTCAGCACATTCCACAGAACATGGTAAATTCTCCATAGATAAATTTAGGAATGTTTAAAATATGATGGCTTCTTTATTTCCTTGGTTCTTGGTGGGCAAGAAAATTAAGATGTCTGAATTACACTCTTGATCTTTACACAATATAGCTATTCAATTTCAACATTTTCATTGAAGTAAATGTGATTACATGAAAGAAACATCAATCTGAAAACACAACCACATTTCCAGCAGTATATTTTCATTTTAAATGATGTTGTTCCATAAGTGAAGTGAAATAGATTAGTATATATCACTATAATCCCCCAAATGAATGTCAAAAAGTTGATTAAAGCTGCATAGTCAATTCTGCACTTAAAATTCAAGTATATTCTCGATGATGTTTTTCCTCAAGATATTTATAGGACATCATAAATAAAAACTTAATTTTTAAGAAAGGTTCTAATAACCATTGGTCTCCCACTAGTTTTAAAGAGAGCACTTTGACATGATTTGCTTTCGCTAAATGAGAAAACCTGCATCACTGTCTCCATCACGCTTGTCTCGGGGTTACTGTTTCCTTGTTATACCATTTCTGACTGATTTTACATCAATTTGCAAAAGTAGTCTCTTCATCCGTACTGTTGGTTTTGTTACTTGAGCTAAAGAGATGAACAACAGTTTCCGAGATCTTAAAAAGCAGCAAGTGTTTAAGAGAGCTACCTTTGGCTTATAAGATTTGGATTCCGGTTCTATTTCCTAGCCATACATCTAACTCTGCTACCCTTTGTTGCCCTCATCCCCACCATCTCCCCTCTCCCCTTCCTCTTCTCCTCTTGATAATATGAGTCAATAACACTCCCAGGTCTAAGGAAGGATATAAGACTAAATCGAGATAATACAGGTAAAGAGTTAAGCCCAATATGTGGCACATATTAAGGGCTTGATAATTCCTGGATATTTTTGTTAAATTAGATGTCATTTTCATTAAGATGTAGCAACTCTATATGACAGCTGGGCCCTAGGAATCTTGTCATGAAAAAGCATGTGTACCTCTTCAGGGCATCCACTGTCCACCCAGTCCTGCCGATGGCGATCGAATCCACTGGAACATCTTCAGAGAGGACACATTGCAGTTCAGAAAAGAAAGTAAAGGGGTGCACAAGGGGCAGGCAGGGGGGAAGAAATGAAAAGAAAAAGATTGGTAAGTAGTTCATTCTCAAATTTTCAGTTTAGCACAACATAAACTTTCTTTTCTAGAACTGTTAACTGGAGCAGCAGTGAAATATTTATAGCATGGTGAGTAACAGCTCACTCCTTAGGTAGTCATGCTATTAGGATTACTCATGGCCACAGATTATTCCACTGATGTCCTCTACACCATGCAGAACACCTGGGTCCCCAAGACCCAGGCCAGTTGTTACTCTATGAAGTTGGTTTTCTTTTTAGTTATACATTTTCTTTCTCATTACCAAAACAAATGGATATAGACAAATGTTTTGCAGGTATCATTTTTTAGGATTTCAGAGCTCTTTGTTTTCCTTAATTTTTTTTTAAGATCCATAGTCACCCAAACTCTCTACTGTGAAGGAAAGGGTTAACTCAGCAGGTTGAGGTGTTCAAACTCTCCTATTTCAAAGAAGAAACTGATCCTTTTCTGGCTGCCTATAGATAACCTCCAAGCCCTTGGGATATCTCACCTGATAAGATTGACTTTGTGTATCTTGGGTGTTGGGCTATGCAAGATAGTTTATGCTAATAATATGCTTTATGCTGAATGGCTGTTTTTATGCACCTGGGTACTGGGGTCATACTGTATCAGTTTGACCTCTTGGAGGGACTGGGGACTAGAGATGAGAATAGTCATAGAGAAATTCATCCCTATCTGACTGCCCCTCAATAAAAACCCTGGACACAAAAAGCATGAGTAGGCTTCCTTGGTTGGCGACACTTGGTGTGTTTTCTCAAATTGCTGTTGGGGGACGTAAGTGCTGTCTCTACAGCTCTACTGGGAGAAGACAATTGGAAGCTTGTGCCTGGTTTCTTATGGACTCTACCTTACATACTTTTCACTTTTACTGATTTTTAATCTGTATCCTTTTGCTGTAACAAATGGCCACCTTGAGTTAAACAGCTTTTTGGAGTTCTGTGAGTCCTTCTAGTGAATCAGTGAATCCAAATGTGTGTTCGTAAACTCCTAACATCAGTATGCCTATGTTATCTCTAAATGGTCTAAATCAACAAACATTGGCTTAATAAGATTTTGTTTAGTCCTACTCTCTTCCTTGATTGGAATAATTTTCTGCCCTCCTTATCTAACCAGTTATATGGTCCATTTATATTTTTAAGACCCAGAAATTACTACCTAGAGTCCATTTTGATAAAGCTTCATAACTGCTCTGATCACATCTGATTTTACTATTTAACTTTCCCTTTTATATAAAACTTCACGTGCATATGTCTTATTTACCAAACTTGATTGTGAATATTAAAAAAATCTTTTATAAGATTTTATTTGAGAGAGAGAGAGCACAAGCAGGGGGAGAAGCAGAGGGAGAGGGCAAAGCAGGCTCCCTCCTAAGCAGGGACCCTGACATGGGGCTCAATCCCAGGACCCCGGGATCATGAACCAGGCTGAAGGCAGGTGCTCAATCAACTGAGACATACAGGTGCCCCGATTATGAACATTTTAAAGTTAGGACTGAATCATATAAAATCATACCTAACACATGATCTAACATATGATTTCTTTTTCATATTAGAAATTAAAAATATTTTTACTATTCTGTTAAAATTAAGGATTTACATAACTCCTGAATTTTAATATCGAAGTATATATTTATATATGATATAAAAATCTATATTTATGAATGTTAATATAGATACTATATATTTTTCAAAATTCATGGAGGTCATTCAACTTTTGTCTTATGTTTTCTTATAGTACTACTTCGCAACTTTTTTTCACTTGTTTTGCAATGAGTCTACACGATGATGACTTTTTCTAAGAACACTCGCCAGAGATTATGTACCATGGCATGGATGAGCATAATTTAATTCAATTGGAATGTGAAAACATCTCTACTGTCAACAAAGAAGACCATATCTATCATTTTGCCCAGACATGATCCATTAGAGCTCTGCTCTTTTATGCCTACCATCTGTGTTGAATAAACTTAAGTGTGGAATAAATATCAGTGTGTGATCTGGCATCCCAAGTTTGAGAATCCCCAGTTGGTCAAGGCCCTCTCTGGTTACCCAAAGAGATTCTAACATTTGGAGCCTGTTTAATTCCAGATGAGGTAGATGGCTGGTCCCTCTTCCCCTTTTTGTCCTTTCAAGCTTGTTTAAATATTGAAACATGTATTGACATTCCCTTTTGCAATGGGGATATATCGATTTTCTAAAAAAATATATTTTGGGAGGGACCTAATCACAAGTCATTTTGAGAGCTACAAGTAAATAAATGGAACAGATAAAGTTTAAAACGCAGTTTGTTTGTTTGTTTGTTTGTTTTAAACGCAGTTTGTTTTCACTATGTCGCTCTATTCCGGTTATATTCAAAGCCAGTGGGAATTAGTAACTTTTATATTTTAATGAGACAGTACCATATCTTAAATTTATGGGTCAGCCAAAATTTCACCTTAAGCAATTAGCCCTTTAGGTTGTTAAATTAATCCTAGGAAAAGTACAGAAACAGTGCATTTTGCTTGATTTATTATATAAGCCCCGAGTTATATTGTGTGAAATTAGGTTCCCCTGAAAATACCTGATTCTATTAAGTAATTCATTCATTTATTCACAATTGATTCCCTATTAACTGATCTACAGTTTACTAATTGCTAGGGTATGAAGGACTAAGAATGGCAAAAGATTAAAACATATGATTTGAAAACGCATACATTTTTTTAAAACTCACATTTTTGTAATTTAGAAAATTAACACAACTGGACGCGGAATTTTTGGTCTCTTTTCTAACCTAGTAATCTATATTGTATCTGAAAGCAATTATAAACAAAAGGGTGTGTGTGTGAGAGTGTTACAAGCCTCTAAGAAAAATCGCCTTTCTATTATCTCTGAATTCTAAAAAAACCCTCAAATATCCTCTTTAAAAACACTTTCCTCTCTCCACTGAGCTGCTGCATTGTTTTTCCTAAGACCCAATGATATTAGCCATATTATGCTCCAGCATATTGATTTCCTGACATTCTTAACACTGTTAGTTAGCAAAGAGGCTCTCTCCTACACCGGAATCACCTTGTATTGCTGTTGAAAGCAAATTCATGAATGTAGCTGAGTAAGATTCTCTGGTAGGTTCGGTCCAGCAATTTTCATTGTAAACAAGGCACCCCAGGTGATTCTTACCACACTGAATTCACTGATTTCCGGTTTGAAATGTCCACTGGCAGGCCCCTTGCCAATCCTCCTGTCCATCCTCTAAGACCTGTTCTCCTGCCCCTTAGCGCCCCTGCCCGAATGTGCTGTGCTCTTTCATCTCTGCCTTTGAACTCGCTATTACTTACTTCTGGAATACCTTCTTTGTCTCTAGTTAGTAAATCCAGTTCAACTCCAGTCTGTCTCTTCTAAGGAGCACCTTCTTTTTTCCCACTAAGAGTCAGCAACCCCTTCTCAGTGACCCCCAGCCCCTTATATCAAGTGCTAGGGTCTATTATTACACTCTGATTGGTTGTTTTTAGCTTATTTTAGACTTGGCAGTACATGGTTCAAAGGGGGGTTAGAGTCAAACCACTAGAGTTGGAATTTTGGCTTGGGAACAAAACAAGAATGAGATCTTAGGCAAGTTATTTTTCCTATCTAAGCTTGTTTTCTCATCTGTAAAACGAGGTAAGGGAGGTTATGCAAGGACTAAAATAGTGTTTGGTACATAGTCAACATTTAGTAAATATCAGCTGTTTTTAATACTGCTATATGTTTTTGTAGTATATGTGTAGCAAGATTGACAACTGTTGAAAATGAGTGAGATTTTCATTTTAGAGACAACATTATTTATTATTGTTTATTATGTATTATTTTTATTATTTATTAATTATCTAGGAATTAATTCTGTGTACCATACTAATGTGAAATGTGTTCTATATGTAAAGTCCTTTATCATCGCATTTGGGACTTAGTATTACAGAATTGTAGGAGAGACAGTCTAAGTTGCTTTCAAACACAGGTCAAATATTTATGCAATATTTATAGACACACAGAGAGTACGTGGTTTTGTAAATATTCCTCAAAAATTCATTTCAATGAAGTCTGAACTCCTAAGTATGATAGGTTTCCATTTTTTTAAAAAAATTTCAAGTTATTCCCTTCATCTCAGCATTACCTATTTCCAAAACAAATTGATAGAGAGCTGTACTTCAAATTAATCATAGTGTTCTCCCCTCAGTTTCAATGGGGTGTTGATTTCATAGTCCCCAGGAGCCATGTTAAATGAACCCCATTCATTAAGTCAGCCTAGAAAACAAAGAATACTCTCCTGGTTTGCAGCATCTATCCAATCGAGAGATTAAAGTGTAAATTTTGTCTCTTCTCTAACTTATTTTAGTTCTGTAGAAAGGGTTTCAGAAATATGACTTATTTTGCAAGGGTAATATATTCAGGTGAAGGAAGTAGAGTAAGTTAAAATACATACATAAGGGTTAGACATAAAGTGCATCTTGTACTGCACAATTAAACACATGTCATTTTACCATTGAGATGAAACATCTGCAGAAGAGAAGTTAGGAAAGAAACGTCACAGAATCTTAAGACTTGGTTAGGAATTAGTTCTAAATCAGGAGTCAGCAAATGTTTTCTGAAAAAGGACCAGGCAGTAAATATTTTAGGCTTTGCAGGCTGTATAGTTTCTGTTCTACCTACTCACCCCTGCCATTACAGGTCAAAAGCAGCCACAAATTCCTAAGAAATGCGTGTGGCTATATTCCAATAAAATTTTATTTACAAAAACAGGAAGTGGGTTAAATTTGGTCCACTTCCGGTAGTTTGCTGGCCTCTGTTTTGTATTATTATATAAAAAATAGAGACCTGTAAAATTCTAAGACGAGGGCAAATACCTTATCAAGGTGTCTCATGATTTAAATGGTCCTTATGTGTATTTAACAAGGTGTGTTATCTTAATGTAAAAGTCAATTGTTCATTTGTAAATTTCATAGTCTGGTACAGCATCAACGAAATGGAAAGATGCTTTAAAAAGAAGCAGAAGTATTTTAGATGAGAAACGAGTATGATGATATATAATGATAACCAGCCATGATTATAACTAATAACACATTTTATCATTGGGTAAAATAGGTGATAGGTAGTATGAAACTGTAAGATATGAGGAATAATTTTGTCTTAAAATACTAAAAAATTTAATTGGAAAGATGTTCATAAAATTTAGAATATTGATTATAATAATTGTTCTTAATAAAAAATAAGTTAAAGAATTCTTATTTCCCTTATAGGGCATTCCTGTTTTTCCCAATTGGTCTCAGACATGAAATAGATGAGTCTACTTCTGAAATTGAGAAACCGGATCTTAAAATTCTCCAGAATTTTCATGCCTCAACCACTCATTGGATAGAGCTCTAGGAATAGCAGATGAACTTAACTAAACAGTATTGTATTACAGAGATAATATTGTGGGACAAATTATGAAATTTTACATAATTTTATAACCCGACCAGCCAACCAACCAACACAGGGCTCAAGGGATTCAACTAATTGGGGGCTCTAGGGGCTTAATCAACTTGGGGCTTGAGGGCATGGATCCCAGAGCCCTGCGATCATGACCTGAGCCCAAGGCAGATGCTTACTGACTGAGCCACCCAGGGGCCCCTGTTGAATAGGTCTTTATCCATTGTTTGGAACTGCCTGTTTTCTTACATAATAAACTCATATGCTAAGCTCTATTTCTTAATTTTCTTAAATTACACACTCTTTCATTAATTGCTTTGTTCCTTCTTGTATAATTCCTATAATGGTTTCATCATTTAAAACCTAGTTTTTTATAGTTTTTATAGTTTATATATAGTTTATAGTTTTTTATAATATGATTTAATACCTAGTTTTTAAGTCTTCCTTCATTGATCTAATTTTAAATTTTTTCTTGAATAGTTTCACTCATTTATTCTTTTCTGTGATTTTTACAATCACATTTTGATGTTCCAAATAACAGTCCTATTGTGAATTTGATAGAATGTGGAAATAACTGACATCTTACTACATTCTAGCTTTCCATCTATTAAAATGTTTTTTCAGGTGTTCTTTTAAGTGCCTCATCAAACTTTACTTGTTTCCTTTATATAGGGCCTACACGATAAATCTGTTAGTAATTACTTTATCTATTTCTGCTATTATTAAGGAGTTTCAATCATTGTGTTTTCTAACGGTTATTTCTGACATAGAAAGTTATTGATTTTTATGTAGTTATTTTATAGTTATTGATTTTTGTGTAGTTATTTTGTAGTTATTTTGTAACTGGTACCTTTATTTACAAATAATAATGTTGCTTCTCCTTTCCAACAGTCGTGTTATATTTAACTTTCTTCTCCCTGTGCTTTAACCAGAAATACAGAATTCTACTACACAGTAATCATATTTTTCCTTTCTTCTTTATTTTAATTGGAATGTCTCTGGAGCGTCAATGTTCAGTATATTTTTTTTCCATTTTTGTTAAGTAATACTTATTGTTATGTTAATATACTTCCTTCTGTCTCAATCTGCTTTTTTACTTAGAAAAAAATGTTAGATTTTATCAAATATTTTTCCCTCTAAAGCTACCAGTTCTATTAATTGCATTAAAATATTTCTTTAAACCATACAATTTATTATTTGGCCACATTTTAATTATTTCAATTCTGTGGTTTTTGATTCCTAACTATTGGGGTTTTCAAAATTCTATACTCTTAAATAATACAGGATATCTATGCGTAATCTACAGCTAACATCACATGTAATCATGAAAGAGTGAATGCTTTCTTCCCAAGATCAGAGACAAGACAAAATGTCTACTCTCATCACTTCTAATCAACAAGGTACTACACAACTGAAGAGGCAAGGAGAAGTCAGAATCCGAAAAGTGAAGTTTTTGGAGACCGTCAAATCAAATCCGTAATTGCTTCCTGTCTTGGGTCTTTCCTATATGAATGCAAAATAAAACGAGAAGTTAACTCATACCTTGATTAAGTGGCAAAAAGAAGGCAGCCATACCAGATTACAGAAGAAAATTAGTGAACAGCTGAGTCTCATAACGACCCTCATCAGAGACACAAAGTAATATTCATTATGATTTCAGAAGATTGAAAAGTAATGATTTTACAACTAGAATGAAAAAGTCAGCAAAAACCAAAAGGATATCTTAGAGTTAAATGTTTAGACTTAAGTGGATAAACTTTTTGAGTGGGGTGGAAATTGAAGGCTACCAAAAATATTAAAGTTGAGGGATTCCCCTTTATAAAACCCTGGGATGGTACATATTACCGCACGAAACCAGGTCATAAAGCATCTGTCAGCATAGTCAGTTTCAGAACTAATCTGCTCTAGGATTTGAAGAGGAGAGTAGCTGTTGGGTTTCCTTGGTGCTTTCCCTTCTATGAGATCTAACCGACGCTGCCTTCTTCCCCCGAGTGCAACTCCCGATCAAGGTTACAGCACTTCACCTGAGGACACAACATTTGTTATCCAATAAAAGTTATACAGTGAGAGATGAAGTCTTCAGTTTACTAGGGGCTATTACCATTTAAGATCAAACTTGTTATCCCAACATTATGAAGACAATATTTCTTCACTGATCTTAAATATGTCTTTGGCAACTACTCTGAGTCTGGCTGAAAACACGTTTTAACAATTTGGTTCCTTATTTATGAAAGATTTCCAACTCCTTTAAAACACTATAACTTTTAAAGAAGATAAATGAAAATCTGAGGCTGAGGAATGGTAATTGAAGAAAGACTGCTAAGACAATTAAATAGTTTTATTTTGTGTCTTCCAAATATATATACATCAATAAGATGCCACAGAGTTTTTATTTTAGGAAAGGAAGATTATATCATTGGTACTTTTTTCTAAGAGTGAAATTAATAATCTTATAGCTTTTAGAATGTGTGGTTCTAATGTGAGAATTCCAGTCAAAAAACAATGTTATTTTCCACCTAACTAAATGTGCAACTCTGAGGTCTTTTATCCAGGCATCATATTAGCACATCCTGAAGAAACTGAGAGCACAGCTCCTTGTCTCACGTTAGAGAAGAAAACTTCCCCTGCCACACGCGACTCCTTTTCAGAAACCGGGCACTAAGAATAATGGATTCTCTAGACGTGAATTAATAATTAATAACTGGCTTAGTAATTTTCAACATGCTACTGGGGCATTTTCAGAAAAACAAAACAAAATGCTGTCTCCTTTAATATGGGAATCTGGGGAAAAGAAAGGGAAGGAAGTCAAGGTTACGGAAAGTGTTGGAGCAAGTTAATAGTTGACATGTGTTTAAAGACGGTTAGTTAAGTAATTCTCAGCTCAGCCAGGCAATATTCCTCAGGATTATTTGCATCTGACTACTGCAGAAACTGAAGGCTTTATTACTTCCATGGAAAGAACTTGAGTTTAAAATCGAATACATAAGACTGGATTCAGGTCTTGACTCTGTGAGCCATGGCAAGTTATTATTGGAGATTCAGTTTCTGTAAAATGGAGATTGTGAAATCAACCTTCCCTGTGTTTTGGTGAGAACTAAACAGGATAATATAGACAAAGTGCCTTTCGGTGTTTGACATAGTAAGTGTTCAATAAATGTGAGCTATTTTATGCTTTTTTATCCTCCATGGCCCTTAGCACTGGTCACGAGTGTTTACTGAAAAAAATAACCTAATCTATAACCAAAAATGTATGATATTCTGCAAGCCCTGACACAGCTAGCTTCATTAGCCACAAAAGCAAAGGATCTTAAACAAAGAGGAGAAATATTCTCTTTTTGATGAATGAATTTTCAGAATCTAAACATTCTTGCCAAGCATTCCACTTCGCTATCTTGGTACAACAGAAGTGAGAGTTGAATCTTGTGGGAAAGGAAAAAAAAAATTTGCTCCTCATGGCTGTGAGCTATTGAAGTTAACAGTCACAAATGAAACTACTGGAGGTTTCAGGATTCCAATTTTTGACACCCTTTCTTCAACTCTCTTGGCTTCATATCAAGTGTTATACTTAAATGGCACCTTCCAATGCATAAAAGTGGACAGAGCAGTGACTTTTACTTTGAGGTTGGCTGAGAAAAAGAAATATAAAGACTCCTTTCACCAATAAACTTTAATTCCATGGAGCTCAGATTAATGGCTGCTGGTCTTTCAGTGTTGTCTGCCTTCCTGAGGAACATCTACGATGCATGAATTAAGTTACCTCTGTTCTGCCAAAATAACAAAGTTAGACTCAGGCAAGGAACTAGAAATCCCTCTGATGAGCCAATAGTCTCATCCCCCCCCCCCCAAAAAAAGGGTCTTTGTCCTAATTTAAGTTCTGATATATAGCTTCAGAATTTTCCTTAGAAGGCTGAAATCTGCAGAGAAACGGATAAAGATGGCCTTTCTAGGGGCGCCTGGGTGGCTCAGTGGGATAAAGCCTCTGCCTTCAGCTCGGGTCATGATCCCAGCGTCCTGGGATCGAGTCCCACATCGGGCTCTCTGCTCAGCGGGGAGCCTGCTTCCTCCTCTCTCTCTGCCTGCCTCTCTGCCTACTTGTGATCTCTGTCTGTCAAATAAATAAATAAAATCTTAAAAAAAAAAAAAAAAAAGATGGCCTTTCTCGTCTCTTAGAGAACCAAAGCATGAACTTTACCCCCATTTGAACCATAAACATTTAGCAAAGAACTATAAGGGATACAAGAGACCATTACATTTATTACCATCTTTTCGGGAAGAGTAACCAATAAATGGATGCAGACAGCGGCAGGCCTCTCTCTCTTCTGTCTTTCTCATTGCTAAAGAGATTAAGTGTTTCTAATCTCAGTAGGTTTGGGTCCTTGCAAATAGTCTTCAGAAAGAGGTTGCTTTAGGAAGGTTGGTATTTCTAACCAGGAAAACCTGCATTAATCACAGATTTTCAAGCTTTGCCCAGAGTTCAGCATTTGCTGTCGCAGAGGCCTTCAATGACTGATGTCCTGGGCGAGAAGGAGATGGGAGGGCATGGCTGTGAACCTCCAGCCGGATCTAATTTTATCTGTTTTGTATTTGGAGTTTCATTTTTCAAAAATGTTTCTCTAGCTTGAGAAGAAAAAGGTTGGAAATCATGATATTAAATCATTTGTACACCTCACCCCATTAATTAATCTAGGCTTGTTATCGCTATATTTTACAATGTAACTAAATCTTTCAGACAAGTACTATGAGCTCATTTAAAATATGATAATATAACATTGACAGGAACTCCAAGAAAAGAAGCATTTTTTTTCTTTTTCTCTCTGTATTGCCAAGAAAATGTAATTTAAGGCATTATAATGTCAGATAATAACACCTGACCAGCAGAGCACTGTTTCTTAAAAGATATTTGTTTAATGATTTTTTGATAATGCACATTTATTCTTCAAAAGATATTATATTTGTGAAATAACTTTTCTAGGATCTGGGTTAAAATAGAATACCTTTTATATACTTGTAGTGGTCCATATTCGTTTATATTAATCATTCAACCTTGAAGAGTCATTGTTCCCTTTCATTAGTTTATTCTGATTAAAGAACATCATATTTCTCCATTTGTATCTTCAGCTCGTGATAAATTCAGTGTCATCTTCTCAAGTCTTAAGTGTGATAATGCCAAGTAAAAGTAAATTGATTTTGGTGGAAACACTTCCAAGACTTTTAGAGTTTGCTGCAATGGTTTTCTTATTATTTTAAAACTACATGTGAGACAATTTTGAGATACATAATATGCATATCTACGTAGCTGAGTTCAAGTTGCCTCTTGAAGTGTGAGTTGTAATATCAATGCTTAAGAAAATACTATGTATATTTTTAGCAGTGGCTTTTAGTATATAAAACTTTGTCTTCTTTTTCAGTTTTTATTATTCTCTCCTTACAAATCTGTGAGCTCGACTGGAAGGGTCTGTTCTAAGATTGCCCTGGTTCTTTCTGCAGACTACTACTAATGTATTAGTAAACTCATTCCACTTTAGGGAATGATTCTGGTCATAAAACAGTGTTCTGCTTCCTTATTTCCTTGCTTTATTCTACATCAGATATGCCAGGCATATAAAATACCAAATTACTAAATGCTAATTCTATTAGAGTTTTATGCAGCTCATGTGTACAAATGTTCTATGTCTTATTAAAGGCAGCAAAAAAAGAGAGAAGGATTTTAAGAATTTGGGTGTGAAGCAATTTTCTGCTTCATAAAATACAGTTAGTGTCACCTTATGTTAACAGAAACCTCCTTGGATACGTGGTTTATCTCTTCAGATTTTGCTTTTCATGAAACTGACTTAGTATTTCAGAGCACACCCCTTTAAGCCAGATTAAAAATATATATATATATATTTATAGCAAAAGCTATATAGACATATGCAGAATGATATGTAGACCTGAATCGTCATATTATTCTCCCAGCTCACAAGATCCATCAATTCGGTCTTCAAAATCTTTTTTTAGTATTTATTCTTACACACTATCATGTTAGTCTGATGAGGTCCTTCAGTAACTGCTCAGAGTTTCCTTAGGTGATAATCATTAGAATTACCCGATTTATCCCAGTGTCGCTGTTACTTCAGTGACATAACCAGATAGTCAATGTTTGCTTCTAAGGTAATTTATTGAGAATACATATTTTGCTTTTTTCCCATTAATTGTGTTTGTTATATGTCCTCCATTGATCTGGGAAACTTTTCCTACAAAAGGTTAGATAGTAAATAGTTCAGGCTTGTGGGGCCCTATGGTCTGTGTCACAGGAATTCCTTTGTGGAGGAGAGTGGAACTTACGTAGGGATTCTAGCTCTGCCTCAGGTCCCGATATACAAATGCAGTTAGAAGGATTCTCAGGGCGATATTAGGGAGGAGGGCAACCGCTACACTTTTGAGAGTGGGGGGAGGAGACAGAAAGAAACGGGCCTGGGGACAACAGGCCTACACCCACCTGTCCCGAAAAAACCGGGCATGTGGACACACGTCTCAGGCATCTCTATTTACAAATACTGTGTTCGACTACAGTCAGGCCTTTTGGTCAATTTTCTTGTATATTTCTCTCCTTTCATGGGCATGTTCTTGCTCACTTGGTTATTTTAGACAACCCAAGTTTAAGCTTGCATACTAAAATTTGAGTCTCTGAAGTATTTTATACCCATGCCTTTGAAATATGGCATCAAGGATTACTGTCTCTTTTCATACGCCGAGTGCATGAGTCTGAGGTGTGCAGAGGTCTACTTACACTCCATCTTTGATATATGAGTAGAAAACTTGACACAGAAAAAAGCGATACAGGACTAATTCTCCTCTGAGAATAAATCCTTTATACGCCATTTTTGCTGGATGCAATTTTAATGGATTATTCACAAATCCCCCCCCCCCCCCTTAGAACATTATGTGCTATTTTTATTATTTTTTCCCAATTCCTAGTTTTTATTTTTTTTTCCTGAGGACTCTTTCTTGCCAATTGTGCACTTTGCACAAATATAATCTCAATTATTGTTAAAGGAAACTTCGTATATATCTTTTACAACAAACTATTAAAATAAATTTTGAAAGAGGTTAGTGTAAATTAGCTAATAAGACCCATTTGGTAGGCAAGGGAAGGGTCTTTTCCCCTTTCCTGAGAATATTGGCTTTAGATTACTTAGCAAAGTTACATGTGCTAACGTTAGGCATGAGAGATTTAAGAAAAATTTCAACCCTAGCATTTCTTTTTTTTTTTCTCTCCATCTCTCTAACCTTCTGTCTTAAAAAAAAAAAAAAAAAAAAAAAAAAATTACTTTAAATCATGGCTCCACCAAAATTTAAACCAGTTTCTAGCTTTGTGACCTGGGCTAAGCTCCTTAACCTTCCTCATTTCTCATTTCCTAAATCGATGAAACAGGGACCTGAACACTTACCTCTGGATGGTCCTTTACAGACCAAGGATAGGATGAGATCAGTGAATTAAAAGAGGTTAGTGGAAATGATGGTTTTCATGTGATGCCTGACACTTAGTAAATACAGAATAAAAGGTAGCTATTAGAATTATGTTAAGCACCTCTCTATGTAAAGCATTCTCACACTTAAAACAAATTCCCTGTCCTTGCTTTCGAAGCTCATGTGGTTGGACAGCAGCAGTGGCAGAAAATCTGGACAACGATAAAATAAACTTGTGCGCTAGCGAAGTGCAGCGGAGGGAAAGACGAATTCTGCTCAGGGCACGGGTCAATACAGAGGTCTTACCTGGTGGTCAGTGATGTTATTTTAGGACTATAAAACCTGTGTGTTTTTAGGACAGACTATCATTGCAGCCAACATCACGATTCTTGGAGAGTACTATTCCCCCTTGACTGTGAATTGTCACTGAAGGAAACATTCTAGAGATTGGGGGGGGGGGGAGTGGCTCTCAAGGAAGGAGAAGAAAAATGAATCTCACTATCCAGAATTGGCAAATTCCCTTCACAGTAGCTCAGAAAAGGAAAATTTGAAAGCTAATCTTGTTCAACCAATAAATCTTATTTTATCCTGAAACATCCTTCTTTTGCTTTCCCTAATAATCGGTAAGAGCTTAAGTCGGCTTGCCCTAAACTTATATAAAAAGATACATTTTTAGAGTAGTGCTATTCTAGATGTTCTTAGAACCAAAGAAATAGGGATGCCTGTGTGGCTCAGTCAGTTATGTGTCTGCCTTTGACTCAGGTCGTGATCCTACAGTCCTAGGTTCAAGTCTTTGGAGAGCTGGTTCCTCCCTCTGCCTCTGTCTCTCATAATAAATAAATAAAATCTTAAAAAAAAAAGAAATAACTGGACTATTCTACACATTGTTGAATTACTGGATTTTCTGCACTCTTCCACCAAAGACAGGATTCCTATCATAAAATTTCTCTGAAAATTCTGGGCAGGGTAAGGTTAGATCTCTGACTCAGGACGTGACAGTAAATAAGCTCTTTAGCATTAAGAAAATTTCATAAATATCTTAAGTAGTATTTTCATATCAAGAAATAAGACATAGTCATATTTCAACTTTTCTAGGGGTTAGATTTTAGCAGAAAGCAAAAAAAAATCAGAAACTATCCCACTGACATTTTAATCATTTTCTTACATAGGTCTCTAAAGACCTGGCTGGACAACAAACATTGTATTTTGAAAGTCTTTCTATACTTTCACATTGTATTCCTGGCAAAACAAGTAATTAAACCATAAACTACTTATTAATTTTTTTCTTTTTCACCATAGTGTCAGTCTTTTCAATCTGAATATTAATCTGAGGCTCCTGGATACTCAATAGTCATGTCAATTCTTTTTTTAACAGAAACTGTGAATTTTGTTTTTTGCTTTTAAATTTTTATTTCCTTGTCCTTTACAGATATTTTTTTTCATCATAATACAGCACTTATTGTTTTTCACTTGAACAAAATCAATCTCACTCTTGGACAATTAACTCTCAATTATTTCCAGGGGAACTCATTACTACATTAGTGCAAGCAAGTTAAGGGACTGGAATATGTAGTGTAGCACTGAAACGTCCTATTTTTAGATACTCCATATATGTTTTTAGGTTGCATTTGTTGATGTTTAATTTTCCAAATTATAACCATAGAAAATGTAGTCACCACAGCTGGTTAAAACATAAGTAAGACTTTAAAATCACTGGTTTATCTTGAAAAAGCAGCTATAAACAGATGTGATACTAAATAATTCTACAGATTTTATTTCTAGCTTGCCAAATGGTGCTCAGATGGAATGAAAACACAGCATTCACTGGCGGGAAAATCAAAGACAACTTAAAAGAATGTCTTGATATTTCAGGTGGGACTTGGTTATCAGGAGACGTGGCTCAAGCACCTGTTGCTTTTGAGTTTGGAAAAAACGAAGTTGGTGCCTATTCTGTATTCACAACCATCTTCAGGGACTGGCAGATGGCCATGGCAAAAGGAGAGAGAGGCCAAAATGCAAAATAGAGGATTGATAAATAGAAGAAATGATAGACAAAACCACAGTTCAATACTTCTAAAATAAATAAATAGAATTACATGCATTATATATCCAAAAGGCTAATAAATCCAGTGGCATCTCTTCAGAGAAAAGAAATGTAGCCTACATATTCAGAATTGATAAGGGGCACCTGGGTGACTCAGTCAATTAAGTGTCCAACTCTTGATTCTGGCTTAGGTTGTAAACTCTTGGGTCCTGAGCCCACAGGTGGTGATCAAGCCCTATGTTGGGTTCCATGCTCAGGAGGGAGTCTGCTGAAGATTCCCTCTCCCTGCCACCCAACCCCTGCACACATGCATGGGTCTCTCTCTCTCCCTCTCAAAATAAATAAATAAATCTTAAGAAAAAAAAAAGAATTATAATTGTCTGCCTCTGAAAGTTTCTTTAGCTTCAGAATTTTCTGAAAGAATATCCAAAATTTCCTAGTATATTTTAACACATACATTTCTTTTCTTTGTTTTAAAAATATGTATTTGTTTGTTGATTGATTCATTCAGTATAGGTAATATGTACATGTGATTAAAATTCAAACTCTACAAAAGGAAATATGATGAGATGGTAATAATCTCTCTTTATGCTAATTTTCAATTCATGGCAATTTCCCCAAAGGTCAACTCTGTTACTGGTTATCTTATAGATCTTTTCAAAATGATTCTATCAGAGCATCCTTCAAAATCCTTTCATGTCATGAATAAAATAACATTATAGCTTATTACACTGTTGCAATTAATTCACACAAAGAGAACTAGTACACTTTTGTTAAAGCTAGGTTTGGAATGCTGAAAAGAACAAAAAAACTTTAATTTTGTATTCTTGGGGTGCCTGGGTGGCTCAGTGAGTTAAAGCCTCTGCATTTGGCTCAGATCATGATCTCAGAGTCCTGGGATCGAGTCCCGCATCAGCTCTCTGCTCAGTGGGGAGCTGGCTTTCCCCTCCCCCTCTGCCTGCCTCTCTGTCTACTTATGATCTCTATCAAATGAATAAAAAAAAAAAAATCTTTTAAAGAATTGTGTATTCTTAAAACACAATTTCGTTTTTCAAAACAAGGTAATTAATTGAAATGCTAAGATCCTTTATTTGAATTTGAAAGGATTATAAATGGCACTAAAATAAATTCAAATTCAGTTTACCTCTTATGAACACTGCACATCTAAAAATTATCTTGGCAGTATGGAATTTCTAGAATTCACCTTAGAACAGTGAATTTCTCCTTTAGTAGCAGTGATTTAATAAAAATTCAGAAAGCAAAGATGTTCCAGTGATTTTAACTAGCTAACAATGTTCCCAATCTCCTGAATTATTTATTATGTACACTGTACTTATCCAAAAACTTCTTGCTTTCTTTTATCAACACTTATTTCATTAACTCCTAATGGATTTTAAAAACAAGTATTTTTATCTTCAAATATTTTTTTCTATACGTCTCTTTTCCAAAGTAAGAATAAGTGTTTCCACACCACTTCTGTGTAACCGCTGAAGGCTTACGAGACTCTCAGCCCATTTGTACAAGATCAGAATTTCCACTGTGATCGTCTCAGATTACTTAGGGTCCCCAGAAGAGCTTTATTAAAAAGTTCAATTCCTGGACTCCACTCTGGACCTACTGAATAGGAATCCCTTGCTAAGATTCAGAGAAATCTGCATTTTAACAGGCTCCTGGGGCAATTGTAACTGTACTAATAATTGAGAACTACTGAACCTACAGCCACTCAGAATTAAAGAATACTAGAATCAAATATGTCTAGATGAGTTAATGCATTCCACATTTCAAGATGTAAAGTCAAAGAGTTTATTGATTTGTCCAAGATCAATCAGCTAACATTGGCTGGGCCATTAGGAATTCAGACATTCAATCTAATCCACTTAGGACAACAAAACAAGACTGCCTCTCTACTATACATTTGGGGGGAATTTTGATTCCTTTTGAGTAAAGCAGGAATGCTTCCTCACTTCTGGGCTCCTCCTGAACTTTGGCTGGCTGGTTCTCCCAGACACAGAAAGTCCAATATTCTTGATAAGAACTCACTCAAGAACAAGAATCTCATCTGGCCTAGATGTGGGCTACTGGGCTCACCACTTTAAGCCCAGTTTTCAGACCGTTTCAGACCTTATTCACTGCTGCTGAGTATAGAATGAAAGATTACTGTTTCTCTGAGGACTTCAGTCATTTCTGACATCAGTCAGAAATGATAGCATTCTCTTCTTCCTGTCTATCATGACTAGGCAGCATGACAATAAAGGGTTCTAATTAATTTGTCATCAATTAAATAATTTTGTTGGATCTGATATTTCAGTAAGGACATAACTTTCCTTCAAAGGCAAAAATAGATTATGTTAGTTATAAATAACTTCATATTTTGTATTTAAACCTAACATACAGTTTATTGAAAATGGTAACATTTTCAGCTACCAAAATATTACTAATCTATAATTCCAATAAGCAGATGGAGGTGATTTCAACTTGAAAGAAAGTCAGCATACTGAAACACAGATCAACAAACGTTTACTGCAAATTCTTAAAGCTTGGTGAATTCTAAATGTCCATCTGAAATTCAGGGCATTTCAGAGTAGAAATTTATTTTACCCCAATCCAGAGTAATAAGCCTAGAGTCATAATTAATTTTGGACCAGGGCTGCTGGACTTCCCAAGTTAGGTGTGGACTTCACACTTGGTCACCAAAGCCAATGGATGTCCTTATGTGAAAGAATCATGTAAATGTGTAATATACTAGTAGCCTTGAATATGAACTTCAACCATACTCTCAAAATGGTTACAGGCTTTGCCCGGGATATAAAAGGCATAATTATACCCTGCTGATTAATCTTAATTGTATAAAGTTCAGAGTGGGCCATATATCCTAAGAATACCTGGAATGTCTTTCAACAATTGTGGGTGTTTTGATCCTCTCTTTTTAATCTTGAAATCTTGGACTAAATTGATTAAAACTAAATCAGACTAACAGAATGCTTTATATGGCCCTCTGAGGATTACAGTGGAGTTGCACCTTACTTGAAGGCTAGATATGGCAGTGAGTAAGTAGGCAGAAATCATACTGAGTCAAAACATGATTGAAATTCCCTTAGTACAGTCCGTTCAGGAGCCTGCCACTCTTTTCATAAAACTACTTCTTCCTCTAAAGTCAGTATGCACTGTTGGATTTTGGCTGATCCTAGATGAAGTTTGTTGGCTTTATTTTAGGATCATGTGGTGTGAAAAATATCTGTTGTTTCCTTAAACCCTAAAGTCACACTCAATCCTGCAAATGTGCCTATGTGTTTAGGGGTACATCAAAATAAAACCAAAGGAGATAGGTATATTCAAGTCTCCTTGGTGCTCCTATTCAGAAGTGTTAAGATTACTGATTGGGGAAAGGTTGAATTGGCTGCATTATTTAAATTTGTTCTCTCCATTTCTCTCTTCTCTCAAACCTAGGTAGTTTAATTTCTGTAAGCTAAACGAGCATGGTAATGAGTACATTCTATTTTCAAAAAATTAGTTGTGCCTCTATAGAGTTTTTCATCTTTAATTAATTTAGGTTGATGATACATTTTCTATCATTAATGAATTATTGGCCACTATCTCTGACTTTACACATTTCAAAATTTTTGAAATATACTATACATGATACTTTTTCCCCCCATTATTCTTTTTGTTACTGCAAAGAAATCCAGTTCATTCGGGGAAAATAACAGCCAGTGCCATAGTATGTTCAAGGAAATGCAATAGAAATAACAGGTCGAAACAAATATAGAGTTATTCAAAAAGATTTTTCCCTCATCTCATATATCTTCTTAAGTAAACATGTGATATTAGTATTCAGTAGCTACATGTCATTATCATTAGTAGGGGTTCACTTGTTCTATTTATTCTTTTGATGGGTGGAATCATGGAAATTATTTATTCCCAAATAAATAGGACCTGTAGTCCTATGACTTTGATCCAAGCTAAGTAAATAAAATGAAGAAAATTCTTTAAAACGGAGACACCAAGAGACTAATTCCTCAGTTCTTAATCTGCTTAATTATAAATACTGACATTTTATGCTAAACATCAGCTTAGTCCTTATGGTAGCCATATGGTTGATATTGACAAAGCCAATGTATGGGAACAGCCAACGTGACCAATTAGAATTCTCATGAAAGTGCAAATTTCTGGCCTTGATCATCTGCATGATCAGTCCATGGATTGCTATATTAGTCTAGGTATGGTGTTAGGTGCTGTGGAAGACACTAAAATGAGGAAAGCTGCATTTCTGCCCTTGAATTTATGTTCTGTCATTTCTCCTTTGTTGATTCCTCCTTTTGTCTTCAACTCCACGTGGCAAAAATTCAAATTATACACAAGAGTACATAATCAGAATAAAAAGTAATACTCATCCTCTTGCTTGTCTCCAGAGACAAACATTGTTATCAATCTCTTATGTATCTTTTTCAGAGGTATTCTCTGTCTATACAGACATGTATACAAATCTATTTTAAAATAGTTTTATATAATGCAATATTAGCATCATACCTCATTATGCCATGCCAGAAACTAGCTCCTGGAATCTCTTCTATTTTCAATTTACACTCTCTCCATAGCTGATCTCACTCAGCTCCATGAATTTAAATACTATCTATATGATAATGACTCTCCAGTTTAATGTCCGGCCACAACCTCTTCCCTAAATTTCTGGCTTATATGTTCCCACTTACTCAACATTTCCACTTGAAGTCTGATAGACATCTCAAACTGAACTTGTCCTCAAGCGAGACGTTCAGATGATGAAGGCTAATGAAACCAACGTCCCTTCAAAAGGTTAAGTTGCTTAGCATGTTATCAACAAATAAACTCTTGTTATTCTTACTTATTTTGCTATATTTTCCCTTATAATGTTCTGTTTATTGTTTTTGTATAGCACTCATCACTGCCAACTCTATTTTTTGCACGTCTGTTTGCTTAAATGCTTTCTCTTCATACTAAAAATGTAAGCTCCAGGAGGAAAGTTTGTTTACCCCTGGAGTCATAATTTAGGATATTAACCTGAACACAAAGACACTTGGAAATTTTTGTTGAAGGAGTGAAAATAGGAGATATGGTTGAAAATGGTTGATTCAGGTCTTCTCAGTTTTCAGTGAAGAAACAAAAGCATTCTCACCTACAAGTAATGGGCCACCTATTATAAGTAAACATTTTTGATCATGGATCTCATTAAATGTTCTATAACTCAAATTCCTTTAGACCTTGGAGAAAGCCAATACAAACATTTTACTTTAGTTTTTGCTTCCTGAAAAACAGGAATTAAAGGACATAAACAAGCCAATTAAAAATATCTTATCTTTTCGGAGCAAGCCCGACTTGAGAGTTCAATAATCACCACCAACTGATTATCATTCAGGGGTAAATGAGCACAAAGGAGAAAGTAAAAAGAATGGAAGAAAAAAATCTGAGAGGCTATTTTTGTGCTGCTTAGGATAAGACTTCTCTTGTTTTATTGAACTTGTTAATAAAAGCTCTAAAGTCTGGGGAAATGCTTCCGGGCAGCAAAAGCAAAGTTTTGAAGCTCACAAGTCTAAGGAGAAATTAATAAAATGCAGTGGGGAAATTAAATTGAACAAAAGTGCAATGAGCCATAGTTAAACCAATTAATTAAGCAGGTCTTGATATGTATATAACTGAGTTGTTGAAGAATTAAAAATAAATCCTAGATTTTTAAACCAGTGTTTGGTATTCAGCAAAACACCAAATGGTAACATGCAGAAAACTTGTAGTTTTTAAAGCAGTGTTCTTTGATGAATTCCTTCCTTATTCACATGCATCACCACTTTCCCTTTTTCAATTAATCTTTTTAAAGCAACCATGATGCTTTCAATAATGCACGAAAGTCTTATGCTTTGTTCGATTCTCTTTTGCCTTCTTCTTATGCCAGTTGCAAAGCCATGAGATTTTCCTGCAGCCTCAGTGACAAAAATATTTATTTTCCAGTATTATGTCTGCTACTTTTCAGGAAGTAATGAAGATTAACTCGCTTAGTTCATCTGCATCCTGGCAGGTGGGAGGCAAGGCAGGTGAGGGGTCAAGACCACAGGCTGGGAGTCACACAGATGTAGTTTTAGTCCCAACTTACCACTTATAAACTAGAAGACCCTGCAAAAGCAACTGGCTCCTGTAAGCCTCGATTGCCTCCACTGTAAGAAGTCTGCACAAACTAAATACATCTGAAAACTCTTTGATACTATGTCTGGCAGAGAAATCTCTCAATAAAACAGAAGTATTAATATAATGCCATTTGCAACAATGCAAAATTGCTTGTTTTGGAACTTTGAACATATATTTAAACACAGATTGATTGACGGACAGATAGATAAAAACATACCTATATTTTCACCAAAAATATTCTTTAAAAAATAATGAAATGGTTGCTGGGAGATAGGTTTCTACACTAGTGTCCCAAACCTTCAACTACAATGATATTATTTCAGTTGAGAATTATCCTAATGGTAATCTGGCTGGGGTGGCTACCATTCCTGGTTTTCCTTTGACTTTCCTAGCTTCAGCACTGACAGTCTCTCATCTTCAGAAACCCTTAGTTTCCAGACAAATCTTTTTTTTTTTTTTTAATTTATTTGACAGACAGATTACAAGTAGGCAGAGAGGCAGGCAGAAAGAGAGGAAGCAGGCTCCCTGCTGAGCAGAGAGTCCGATGTGGGGCTTGATCCCAGGACCCTGAGATCATGACCTGAGCCTA